>NC_136813.1:164524444-164965492 GCF_951394365.1 Tetrao urogallus | reverse complement strand
GGGTATGTTATCAACATTATTCTCATTTTAAATCCAAAGGACAGTACCATACCAGCTACTAGGAAGAAAATTATCTCTATCCCAGTGCAAACCAGGACAGAGTTCTTTATTTCAGTGATATTGAAAGATTCGTGGAAAATGGCAATTTGTCATTTAGAGTAGCTACTTTTATGAGCTTTTGCAGTACATTTTGAAACTTGGATGTAGACTACACTGTTTATTTGCTCAGGTAAAAGAACAAAGTTGAACTTGGATATAATTGGAGGTGTCTTATCTTCAAAAGCAGGGTATCTTTAGTATGAGTTTTAAAGAGCCCATGCCTGAATTATAAATGTGTGACTGTTATGCTGTTACAAGCTGTTATTTGGGAAGGAAAAAAGATAGAGGAGTAAAGGCTGAGGGAACAAATATTTATTCAATGAGGGATGAAGCCTTGGCACCTAGCTTTTTGTTTAATTTGTCTTTAGCTCAGTGAGTTTAGATATGAACAGGCATAACAAGTACAGTAAAAATTTGGCCTGGATGTCCTTCTTTCTTTTTTTAACCCAGGAATCCATGGTAAGGATATTTTACATGAACTACAAAGATTGCATGGCTGAGTTGAGAGTCATCAATTTTTTGAGGTATTTTTTAGAAACTGCATTGATACAGTTCTTTAACATTTGAGGATGGCAATTCTTTGCCATGCTAAAAGTTTTGCCACGCTAAGCTGTTGATTTTTTTTTTTTTTTTAATTTCACTTGGACATTTCCCCAAACCTTGTACCTTTTGAGGAAGAGAATATTTTGCCATTTTTTTCCAAATCAAGTTAATAGAGTGTTGTTCAAGATGCATAGCCTGGCTCATAAGGAAAGCCTTCTATTATCACTGACTACTTAATAGAAAGCAGTGAGGTGATAATTTTCATATGGAGAGAGGCTCAGCATTCTGTTCCTGGATTTAGACTTCTGCTGTTGTTGCATAACATAATACTTTAATACTTGCATATTATCAGCTTTATCGTGGTGTAGCACCATTATGACAAATGACATCAAGCTAAAGTTACTCCAGAAAGTCAAATGTAATGTATTTTGTCTGATTCAGTACAAAACATGAGCATTTAAAAATACATTTATCAGTGTAATTAGGGAGCCTGCACTGGGGCTTTAACTTAAGACCTAACCAGAAGATAGCTGAAAATGGTGTGCATGTGTATCGTGTGATTAAAGATTTTTAAATAGACTTCAATTACATCTCAAAACTCATTACAGATCACAAGCAAGTGTAAACCTGCATATCTTTATTTTTCAGTGCCTACACTGCATTGATTAGCAATACCACTTGCAGTGTGCCACAACTGATGCAGATAAATTGACAGAAAGGAGAAAACAGCATTAGCTAGTGTTTTGCTATGTTCCACAAGACAAGCTTTTACATATCTGACATAGAAAGCTTTAAATATTTTAATAGAGCCCAGGCTTCTAATAAAATTTGAGAGTTAGGCATAGGTAATTATGTCTTATATTTACATTAGGACACTGAAAACGCTAATAAAAAATATTTGTGGATTTCCCCTTTAATGAATGTAGCAATAAAGCAAAATAATTGCATAAGTCCTCCACTAGTTTTAAAAACCGTAAAGAGGAGGTTCATCAGTGACTTGATATCAAGCTTATTTGTTGTGAATTATGGAAATTTTTGCAATGAAATTTGCTTTGGTGGAGAAGAAATGGATGCACAGGCCTGATTTTATTGGTGTGACTAAATATTGTGGAACTAAAACAAGGAAATTCTTGCATACTGTCACAATTCGGGGCAATGTGGATCATAAACTCCTCCATGCATATTTCACTTGCAGACTTCAAATGGCATTATCTCATCACAGAGAGGGGAGCAAGAAATACACTTAACTTAAATTTAGAAATTGTTCTCGTTACTGAATGTCAGATAAAGGTGAAGCTTTTAAATAGGAGTCTCCATGATTTACTACCTTTAATGTGCAGAGGAAGGGAAGTGCAAAGCGCATCATTAGTGTGACAGGGTGAAGGGGGCAACATGTTTCTTCTGTTACAATGGAAAGAGGATGAATCTGGCACAGCTCTGATGTCAGAACCTCCATCACCTTTCTCACAGATGATGTAGATTTTAATTGTGCTCTGGGCTGATTCTTATCGCACCAGCTCCTACGTGACATTGAGATAGATGAAGCCATTTGTTGGCATTATCAGAGCCAGCTGTGTGCTTGGCTGCAGCTACAGTAGGCATTATATCTCATGCATAATCCTCTCATTGAGAGAGGATCACAAGCATCTGAACCATATGGCAAATAATTTTATTATGATCAAAAAAAGGACTCTTGAAGCTAGTTAAACAGAAGAGTCCTTGAAATTCAATCAGAAGAGGTTTTTATTTTCATGTGGCATTATCATCTTAAATTAATTTTTAGCTCTGCCATCATCTGTGAAATACAGGAATTTTATTTTTCCCCAAAAGTAAGAAATTAATGTTTTAATTACAAGAATCAGCATGCAGAATTGCATAGCTTGATTCTTTTGATGGTGAAGAGTGCCTTATAGGTGCTAACGTCTTTTTGGCTAATTACACACTTGTATCACTCAGAAGCCCAAATAGGAAGTAGAAAGTACCTGAAATTTAAAAAGCTGGGGAAGGGGAAAGAATCACTCGCATTAAGCCATGGGAGTGCTGTGCTGATGTCTTAATGCCTTGCTTCCCAAGGGCTGGCAACCTGAGGGCTGCTGCCATTTCTTAGTGATGAAAACACGCGGGCATAGTAACAGCTTGAGAGCCATTGTTCTTTGCACTGAAAAAAAAAAAAAAAGAAGTTGTATATAATTAAGTCTATGAAAATGAATGAGGGATGGAGGAAGAGAGAGATTTCCTGTCCAATTACTCCTGCTGGGCAGGTGGGAAGGGGTGGGAGCATCAGGGATAGCAACAGGCAAGCTTTTAGCCTAAGAATGAGGGACAGTAACTTTCAACAGGGTGAAAGTGTGGCTCCGAGGCCTGCTCCTGTTTCCTTCTGAGTATTCAAGGAGAAATCTCATGGCTACCTCCGGCTACTGGGGTTGTAACAGCTGCCATGCTGAGAGGCAGGCAGCAGCTCAGGACAGGGCTACATGTCTGCTGGAGGTGGCTTTGTTAACTGGGAGGCAGCGTCAGAGCTCCCACAGCAGGAAGCGATAAGGCAAGATGGAGCTGTGTGCGAGCGGCCTCCTGCCTGCTGGAGGCTGGGCCCCGGGGACACCAACAGTATCCGTGGGGCTCCTGCTGATAACACGTGGCCTATCAGTGACTGTCACACCACAGGCTTAATGGAACACCATTAAAGACTTGCCAGAGCCAAATGGCAACAGCAGCCTTATCTGGAGAATACCCTTTTTATTTGGTACTTTATTGACAAATTATAAAGCCAGTTATTGGGCTGTGGGGGGAATATAGCCATGTAATTTACAGGTCCTTTAATTTTCTAGTACTGCATGCCTGAAGCAGCTTTGGGTTGTTATCGCAATCTCATGAGTTACGCAGAGGTCCTGGCTGAACCACTAAAGTACCGTGAAATGTGCATCTTCGGGGAAGAAGAGGAACAAGAGGAGGAATGCCTGTTCCTCTGCAATAATGTGGTATTTAAGAAATTGCGACTTCGTGTATTAAAATGAAAAATGCATAGAGCCCCCCTCCAGCCCAGCAGTCGCACTGGAGGCTTCCTCTGCAAGCTGCCCATTACTCCCTACAGAATGCAGAGCAGAGCTGTGCTTGCTGAGTGGGCTAACAGGAAAGGATTGCCTTTGCAGCAGCAGCTGCTGATCTGAGACTTTCTGGATCATGAATGTATGTAAATATGTCCAACTGCTTGCCCTTCACACATCTCTGGCAAGTTTGGAGTAAAAAATATTGTGCTGCTCCATTAGTTTGCTTGCCTATTACAGCAGCAGATGCCTTCCTGTCTAAAATAGGATAAAGGAATAAAGGCTACAGGGGACCCCGACAGCATTTTGAAGTGGATATAAAGCAAGCTTTGGCAGCAGGGTACACCATAGTATCCACTGCAATTGGCAAAGGCACAGGGGTGGGTAGCTCTTCAGTCCATTAAGCAAGGCAGAACATGATTGTGGCCTTTCTAGCTTCTTTTTGTATTTGTTCCTTCCTGATCTGTCTCTGCAGCAGAGTAACAGCTATTTTGGAGAGCTTGTGTGGGTTTGATCCTTGTCTGTATCTGCTGAGCAACTAAAACAGCTGCATTTGGATGCCATGCTATACTTCATAGGGATTTCTCTGGCAATGAAGGTTGCATATAAATAATGGATGAAGAAGGGTGACAGGACCCGAACACTTGGGGCTTGACAGATTATCTTGTGATGTATTACAATTAGATATGCTTCAGTGTCACTTCATTTATTCAACTAGTAAGGCTGCATAACTCTTAGATCCATTTGGAGGTGGATTTATGAAGAGCCTTAGTCATGTCCTCTCAAAGTTTGGAATTGATTTTTGAACATCCTTAGCAGCTTTCTAAATCACTTTGCTCTTAATATGTATGTGATTTTTTTTTTTCTTTTTTAAACACTTGAAGTTTTATTAACACCGATAACGGATGAGTTTTTTGTTTGTTTGCAAACAAAAATCTGGAATGCATCATCCAGATTTGTTGTGCAGGAAGCTGGTAGCTAATAAACTCCAGACACCTTATACAAAATGGTATTATATAGATTCTGGACATCTAACAAATAGAAAATAAGATTAGCAATAACTTGTATGCCTTTTCGCTTTTTAGGTATTTGTAATGAAAAGTCTGATATGGAAAGATGTAGGAAAGCGATTGTGTTACGATCTCTGTAACTTTTTAACCTACCTTAGTGCTTTAACCCTGGTTGTTGATTTTGTTTTCATTGGACATATTTGCCATAAATGCAGATATAGAACATTTTGCCTCAAATACTTAGATGTGTCCAGCCATACCAGGCTGCTGGAGATAGTATCGTTTCTTCTTTTAAATCATCATTTACAAAACAAAATATATCTGTCTGAGTATTTCTTGCCAAAAGGAATGTATGTGGGACAGCAGGTGGCCACAGAACCTAGGACAAGCTGCGGTCCTCCAGATAATCAGCACTGTCCCTCAGCTGCCACCTCCCACCTCACTACATGCCAGGCCATGAATGTGCTCCTCCATAGCAACCTCTTTGATCTTCAGGTGGGATCTTAACATGATTTGGAGATAAACTGCACTCATAGTAAAACTGATCCAAGCCAACAAGGTTTCAGAGTTTGCTCATTCTTGTAAAAGCTGATGATAATTGATGGACGACTAGTTTGCAGGACCCTGACAGGCTGGTTGCCTGCCCTTTGCACTCTGCCAGATCAAGCCTTACAAGTGTGAAATAGCCAATTACTGGAATACCTATTGAAAGTAATAGGCCAATGAGCAAATTGCTACTGTGGGACTCTGTGGCGGTGTAGGTGGAAGGAAGCCAAGATAAAGTTCTGCTCTGAGCAGCTGCTCCCACCACAGCTTGATAATGCTACTGGATGACTAAGTGATGAGAGAAAGGTATTTCCCCATTTGAACTGCAAGTGTCCTGCCTTGTATTGACTTAAAGTTTATGATGCATGGTACCATCTTGTTACCTGGATCCTAATTTTCTGAAATAAATCCTCCTTTTAAAAGGTAGTTAAATACGTAATAGGAATGGTCACGGCCATAGATTTTGTGCAAAAGCATTAAATACAATTTTTGCTTGGAATGAAAAGTCATACAGTGTGCAGAGTGTTAATACTTACCAGCCATTTGCTATTGACAGAACAATTTATCTTGATAAAGGACAGTGAAAAATTTCAATCTATTCACTGACATCACATTATCAGCAGTAATATATGACTGCATCTAAATATAAGGTTCAGATCTGACACAGCTGAGAGGTTTCTGGTAATTTTCCTGTAAATATATTGTGTACTGGACAATGAAAAAATGTCGCTTTTACCATGTAATTGGGTGACCTATTTTTATGTGAGACTTAAAGTTTTACGGTGTTTAATGGGATAGACCATAATGTTTCCTTTTTGGATAACCTGTTTCTTTTTACAAGACTTTAGCAGTAAAATGGGTATTGCCAGATTTGACAGAGCAGAAATAGCAGACAAAGAATGATGCTTAAATATTGGTGTGGTAAAAGGAAGATTCTGTGACCATAGAAACTTGCCACATGGAAAAAAAAATCTGTCTGAAAACGTAACGAAAAAGTCTGCTGTCAATATTTTGCTTCATTTAGACAGTATGGCTTATTTTTGCCATGATAGGAATGTTCATTGATAATTGTTAGGCATTTCCTTCCAAACTTTCTTAGTAAAAGAGGTTTCATTTATTATTTTAAAACTGTATTAGAAACCTCGTTTCTTAGTTCAACATACATTAGAAAGAGAAGTGGCAAGTAGCTTTGGGGGAAGAATTTCAAATATGAGTTAATGCAGACCATGATTCTATAGTATGAAAACAACTGTTGTGTCAACGCAAAAACTGTAAATGAAGTCAGTGCCAGTATTCTGTATAATCTTTTTTTTTTCCCCCAGTTATTTATTTGTTGCTGAAAAAAGAAACGACAGCTTGCTTTTTGCTTTGAATGTCCTATTAACAGTTACCAAGTCCATTTTAGATGGAAAGAATAGAAGATTGATTAATGCTTTATGTGACATGAATCAGCCTAAAAAATAAGATGATCACTTTGGTTATGTCTAAAAATAACCGAAAGATTGGGATAAAAATGCAAACTTTCTGATCATTATTTTGTTTTCTTACCCTAAAATATGTGTTCTATTTGTGGTGGTGTTTTTTTTTTTACTCTATACTTAAAGCTCCAAGGGGAAAACTATCACTTATTTTTATTTAACATGCTGTATGCTCTCCTGAATGTGTCTAACTGCAAAACCATAGTAAGTGCTCTGCATGAGGAAGAGAGTCTCTGCCTATCTCCTGCAAAGATAGGGTGTATAACTCACTTCATGATGATTTTCACCTAGAGGCATTTGTACTGTTTTGTGGCTTGAAGAAATTAATAGGCATGTGCTAGGTAGAGGAATTTACTGATGACTGGTGCAGACAAAAAGCTGCTAAGGAAGGAAGACAAAATCTGAACAGTTCAATTTCAAAGAATAAGATGGGTGCAGAGGGTTCTATTAGGTTTTCATTTGTAGACGCCTCCGCATAACTCAATATGGTTTATAGTTTAGCAAACTTGTAACAGTTAACCTCAACCTGATTCCTGAGAAAGAGGTAAAGTGTTGTTTTCTTCATTTTCTTTCTTTCTTTTTTTTTTTTTTCAACCATGCAGATCTTTGTTTTGCCTTCCAAATACTTGGCTGCTCTGGGAAACAGTCTGATATTAAAGTACAGATCATTTGTCCTTCCCCAGTAACTGAGTGCTGTTTTATTGAGCAACACCAATATCCCTGAATTAAAGCAATTCTTCTGTCATTCCCTGGTTTGTTAACTTCTCTCTGTTGCTTCTCTGAGATGTTATGAGCAGGAGCAGAGGCATCACGCTTGCCTGACTGCAGATCCAGTCATGAATAGGGGCTCATACTTGGAAGGTTATCTACCCAGCCATGAGAGTAGGACTTGCTTTCACTGAGGACGTATATTCTTCAGAAATTGATGGCTGGGCTCTCAGCAGGAAGAGCTTCCTATTCTCTTCTCATAAATGGATAGTTCAAGTACTCTGGGGATTTAAGAGGCTTTGCTATACATCCTTCTGCTCCTGCATTTGTTAAAACTGTGTGGCAGTTCAGTGTCAATGACATGACATTCAAGAAAGGAAATAAAGGCTGATCCATGTTAGTAGCCCTGTTCAGTATTAGGGACAGAAAGAAAAGATCTCCTCAGGAATTGTTCTTTTTTCTTTTTTTTTCTTTTTTCTTTTTTTTTTTTTTTTTTTTTTTTTTGAGGGCATGTAATTATTTTTCCTTTTTTCAGCTTCCTGGCACCGACAAGAAAAATGTGCTGTGTACAACTCAAAATGAATGTCTAGGTATGACAATGCAGAGACAGTTACTTTCAGTTACTTTTTCCTGGTAAAACTTTGTGTCATCTTCAATGAAAAGGCTTTTATGTCTATCAGAGCACAAGCTCTGCTATAAATCCGTTTGAAGAAATCATGAAAAACAAGCAAGCAACATCCTACAGGAAAAAAAGAATAGGAATCCTCTGGACATTTTGGGCCTGTGAAGGACAATGAACGCTGAAAATACTAGACATGGATAAAAGTAGAATGTCCAGAGTTGTGCATTTATGTGGTTATAAGAACTTGGCCTTTGAAAACTTAATCCTGAAGTAGTATTGATAGTCCTATGCTGAACTCCCCTGAATATTATGTTATTTACTCTCATCTCTTTCCTGGGCTTTTATACATTTAATTCAGCTTTGGCTTGATTTGTATCAGGCAGTGGAGTACTGGCAATGTGGTCTAGGAGATCTTCCCAGTAAGTCTTCCTGGCACAACACTGGAACTGCAAGGCAGTGAATCAGACCTCTCTCTGTCAATGCATGAATTCATTATACAAATATCCCTATTATTTTAGAGATATCTATCCATTGTGAGTATATGTATCCCATGCATGCTGCACCTGGACTGTCAGCTCCTTCCTTGCTTTCTTTGGGTAAGACCACAGTGGTGCATTAATGAGAAGCAGCATGTATGTAGGAAAGAAAAGCATGCTGATGAATTACTAATGAGTGTACTCCAATCTGCTGGAAAACTGTTGCTTCATGATTTATCAGAGCACAGCATGAGAAAGCTTTTCCTTCTACTGCTGGAATTGAGGCATTTCTTGGCAAGAAAGCCAGAACAAAGCAGTGCAGTGCCTGGCAAGGCCCAGACCCAGGCCCAGTGTATGCTGAAGGTGCAATGGTGGCTACAGGGGAAGCCTCCCATCAAATGCCTACATGCAGAGGAGCTTGTGGCCTGGCTGTGATGCCAGCAGGAGAGGTGGCTGTTGGTCTCCCTGGAGATTGTTCCTTTAGTGAGGTTTTTATCAAGGAATGTGTCTGGTGCTTGTGGTTTGTCCCTTGCAGGCACTGTAAAGCCTACTTAATAGGCGCCAGCATCTTTTGATTTCAGGCATCTAGTTCTGAGTTCTACTATGGCCTTTTGTCAAAGGCCATTTGGCAAGGACATGGAGAGAGAGCAAAGTATGAGAGAAAGGTGCTTTTCCAAGGGTCGCATGAGAGACCGAGCAGTCACTAGGGCATGTGGCTGCCTCTGCCACTAAGGAAGGAGCTGTATCATGATGCTTTCTTGAACGTGATCTATAGTGCCTTGAAGAGTCTTTCTACCATTGAGGGAACTGGATTTGATTCAGCATACTTTCACTACTGGTTTGCTCTTCTTATCCAGTAATTCTCCGGATGCGCTTCTTAACAAAAGGAGTTTGTCATGGTTTTCAGCACTGGGAAAATTTTCTATTCAAAGTTTCTTCAGCCACATGGCAGGCATGTTTAAAAAATGAAATAGTACAATTAATTATTGTAAACTTTGTTCAAATGAATTATTTCTCATTTCTTGTGTAGATATAATTTTCAGCTTCTGTGTATTTGTTGGTGGAATCAATTGAATAGAACAAGGAGCAATAATTTGAGATGATCATTGACTGCTAAACTGCTTGTTTTTTTAAGCTACCAAAAGTTAAAGAAGAGCCATGAAATATAAATTGAAAAAAGAAAAATTAAGAAAAAAAAAGCTAATGCTTGTAGAATTTACACATTGTAGTTCCTGACATGATGTGATGAAGTAGGGTGAGCACATGAGTAACGAAGTAGTGGGGATGTCTGAATGGAAGATGTGAGAATTTAGTCTTAAAAAAGCTAAAAGCTACTTTAAATCTCTTAATTTATATGAATCTGTGTAGATTGAGTGATAAAATATATATTATATTTATCTCTTTTTGACGGATCACTAACTGCCTTGCAATCTCTGTAAGTAAACTGGTAAGTCACAGAAAGCTGGACTACAGTTGTTCCAGACCAGCAGTGCTGAAAAAGCTGTGTGTTAGAGTTTGGCTTTAGTATTATGGGAGGAGACAAGAAGCTCACCTCCTCTATTCAGAAATCAAGATTTGCTATCAAAATTTTCAGTGTCTGAAACTGGAGGATATTAGATCAGTTTATTAAAAGGAGTGGAACTTGCTATTATGTGAATGCACACCTGTCATTCACTAACAGTGACAAACATTAATTTTTGCATCTATATCACATTACAAGTATACTCAATTTGCTGCTCGAAGTCACCATCACTTCATCTGCACCATTCACTTCAACTGTCAGAAGTCTCACACATTTCCATTCACTTGGCTCTTTCCTTTGATTCTCTCAGATAGACTTGATGTAGCTGCATCTATTCTCTTTCTTTATTTTACCCATATTTTTAATTTCACTCAATTTTCTTTCATGTTTTTTTTCTTCAGTGTTGTTTGGAACTTTCCCTGATGTAGTACTGTCTACTCATTAACAAGGAGTTTCGTTCATTTTCTTGATACAAGTAAAAATGTCACTTCAAATAGTAGTAATAATATAATATCATATAAAACAGCCTTTTTGTCTTCACCAAGCTTTTTTTCATTGCTGAGATTTGATCATGTTCAGGCCAGTTTTAAGATATTTTTCAGAGTTGTTTCATACCAATGTCAAAAGCAGAGAAGGTTCCAGCTTCTTTTGCCTCAGCTTAAGAGGGTCAGGCAGATGATTTCCTCCTCTTCTTCCCAGTCTTTATGTCTGCACTTCCTCCAATCCTGTAATAAAGCTCCTCTAGATAAGAAAGAATGACAAAACAATTGGGCATCATGTCGTGTATAGAATTAGAGCAGGTGTTCATCAGCTGTGCCATTGCTAACAGACTGCTGTCTATTTGAATAATAAGTCTGTCTCCACTTACAAATATTTTTTGATTTTTTAATGAAATTAATTACAGTCACTTGATACAGGATGACATCATTTCATGCTTGTGTATGTTTTCATATACATATAATCCTCCGTATCAGTGCTTGGCAGGTGCCATCTCTTAAGGAGAAGATTGCTATTATAAGAACTTTCTCATTGAAAAAGTAAACCTGAAAGAAATACTTCCTTTTTTATCTTGTGAAATAGTTTAACTGTCCCAATCAGGTAAAACAGCATTTTTATAGGAAGACTCTCTAAATGTGGTAAATTTGTTAAGGATTTCTGAATGGGATAAAGCTGAAGTCTTTATTTAGTAGCCTGAACCTTAAAATGGCCTTTTGGGAAAGATAATGCCAAAAGCGCCTGACTATGCCATTAATGGGGTTGACTTCATCGCCTCTAGGACTGAAGTGACCTTTTCAGGAACTTCCTAGCAAGTGAGTGCCTCCTCAAGCTCCAACAGTGTGTACATGTATGTCACAGCTACCTTTACCTTTAAAACTTGATGGAAATAAGCAAACTTACACATCTTGCCTGAGCAAAAGAAAGAGGTTCAAGAGCTAATATACATATCAGAGGTTTTATTCCTCCTGCAATCAAAGGGAGAAGAGAGGCTCACAGTGAGAATTACATAAGAAGGAAAATTAATCTGTTGAGTGGTTAACTGGGTCTTTTCTTTTAACAGAGCTCTTTATTTGGAAGAACTTGGCATGATTGTTAAAGGGAGAAGGTATCAAGTAATAAAGAATTTTAAAAGATCAAAGAAATCCAATAATTCAGCAGTTCTCACATCAGTCACAAAATAGGGGCAGTAAACATTGAATGGATAAGTGACATTAAAAGCCCTCTTTATGAACAAAAGTTAATTTGAATAACATTAATTTATAGTTAACAAATTGTGGATTTTTAGTGTTAGTAATCCATCCATTTCTTAAATTGTAACAGCAATGGTAATTAAGCACTACTGCCCAACGGTGCTATGTGGTTAGTTACAGCAGGGAAGCATGTGAAATAACTTGCCTCAAAACACTAGAATTCAAACACTTGCTCTTTTAGGGAGTAGGCCTGGAGATGCATGGGGCTGCCCCGCATTGCTTTTTCCTTTGCCAAGTAGATCCTTTTGCAGGGAAGGAAGAATGTGTTAGGGACACTCAGTCTTTTGCCTGCTGCTGAATGGAGCATAAAAAAAACGGTTATTGCTTGCTGCTTCCTTCTGATGCCAAAGGGCAAGGGAAGAAGTGGGGCCTCCCTGGTCATCTTTTTCTGTAGCCCTTCATTCAGGTATCATTCACAGCAGTGATGCAAAACAAACCTCTGTGGGCTACTCAATGTCTTTCCCCATGCTGCTGCCCCAGATTCTTTTAGTTGTAGCCCCAGACATGGAGACATGGCTGCACCAAGGCCTCACATGCTACTTTTCTGATGCAGGAGGTGATGCAACCTCCTCCCTGTGCTGCTTTTCAAGGGTGTCTCCCTGGCTTCTCACTCATGATGTTCCACATTGCAGGCAAATTCAGTCTGCCTTATAAAAACAAAGTATATCAGGCACGGTGAAATCTGCTGGGACTGGAGGGAGGAGGAGGCAAAGGGAAGGACGTGCAGCCACATGAGCATGATGAATGTGTTGTTGCATCCCGTGGCCAGCCCACTGTCTGAGCTGGCAAAACTACCAATATTTCTTTTCCTCACCAGAATACCTAGTTTTATCATCATGTTACTTCTGAGAGTCACAGAATCACAGACTGGATGAGGTTGGCAGGGACCTTTGGGTCCACCCACTGCTTCAGCAGGTCTAGCCAGAGCAGAGTGCCCCAGCCCACATGATAAGCAGTGAGCATCTTCCTGGGTGTCAGCCTTTCAAGGAGCTTCAGGTCTGGATTGACTGAATGCCTAGAATTCCATGCCCAGGAGTCCCTCTGCACCCGCTGCCTGCTCTGCACCCCTCTGCTTTGGCTGGAGGAAAAACTTTTGCAATGTTATAAACAAACGTACCAGTGGGAACAACCACTTTCTCTTTATTTATGAGGACTTTGTCAGCTGAGCTGCTTTGACACCAAGCATGATTTCTAAACAGAAATAAGTCTGATGTCAACCTGGGCAGTAAAGAAAGTTTCACAACCCAGCATTTATGTCTTCTCCTAACAATTACCCATGGGCTTCATATGCAGTTTAAAGTGCCTGGGATCAGTACTGTAATTTCCATCCCTTTCATGCTGGCACAGAAGCCCCTGTCTCTCATTAAAATTCACTGCTTGTCTGCCACATATTTCTTGCACCTCCACCTGTTATGTCACCCAGACTTCTGATAGAAACTTATTTGGATAATGTCTGCAAGCAAAGAATTTTCCCTGAAAAGGTTGAAGATGGAGACACTCTGTCAGGACCTGACAGGTGTAAATTTCTTAATCTATGAGGAGTATATGAAAATACAAATCATCACTGAGAGCCAGCCTGAAGCAGACTGAAAAGCTGTCATAAGCAATTTTCAAAAAGTATGAATTATTTGGTTCTCTTCCAGGAGGAACAACTCCACAGGCATAAATTCGTGAATGGTACTTGACAATCTTAACAAGTCCTTCTCTCCCCAAACTGAGCGTGTGACAGACATGTGATAGGGACAGCGTGCTCTCCTCTGTTCTCCAGCTGTGAAGGAGCTGACATGATAATCAGGGATGGATCCTGCCTCAGCCAACTCGAGGCATTCCTCCGCTGACGCAGATTTCAAGGAACTGATTAATCTGACAGAGAGACCATGTTGGAGCTGATTATTTGCCAAAAGATGTTTTATAGATCCACTTCATTTCCATTTACGGAGAGCAATGATAGGAAAAGAAGTAGCGGATTCCTTGTGATGGGAACCTTGGCTATTTTGTATGCTTCTGGGTTTGTACGTTTTTATTTTGGGCATGCTGAAAGATCATTGCTAACTGAATGGGCCATTCACTGGTGTATGGAAATGGACTTTAAGAAGGGTTGTGCATGATTGGCAAATCAGTTCTAATTGAATAAATGTCAAGGTCAAAACAAACAAGTGATGAAGATGAGAAAGCCCTGGAGTGGTATTTGCTTCAAATCATATTAAAGGCTATTCAGCAGCAAAGTGCTTCAGGGGGACTATGCAAAATTAAAGAGCAATGGAGTTGCTGCACAGTTTTAAACCAGAAATATCTGTGTCTGTTTCTGCAACTGAAATTGAATGCTGCTGCTTAGGAAATATCCTGATGAAGATAGCAAACTTCTTTGCTTTCTGCATGTGAACGGGCTGTATGTGGCACATGAGATGGCAGTTTCTGACAGGTATGAGGACAAGGGGCACACTCCTGCACTGGGGACACAGTTGCGTGCTACAGGGGCACACTCTTGGATCTCAGGGAACTAGGTACAACTGAAATGTGAAGCATTTTGTGGTGATAGTTGTAGATATAGATTCAATAACAGAAGCTATTTACCACACTTTACATGAATACGGTTCTGAATTCTAGAAGGATCCTTTTTAAGGATCTGGATTTTTATTTGCTATTTGAAGTCAAGGTGAAACTTGCACATAAATCGAATACAGAGGATATCCAGGTGTATTTTTTTTTTTAATTCTGTTACCCCTTCATTAATTTTCACTGATGACCATGGCTCCTATATAAACTAAAAGTATAGGTGAATATAAAAAAGTGCAATACAGAGGCCAGCAAAATCCTTTCATCAGTGTGACTTGCTTTAAATTAGGTATCCTGAGCCACAGTCTGTCAATAAATGTAGAGTATGTGCTTTTTCAATGTCAAGTCTAAATATTATAAAATATCAATACTGCAGCTGCTTTAAATCATTGCAGAGAGGGGACAAGAGTGAATGCTGATTTGTTTTAGGTAGAATATAAATTTGCTGCTTAAAGAAATATTGGAATGTTGTCCACTGATTTACCACTGTGTTTTTTTAAGCAACTAATATTTTAATCTAGATTGAAAATCAGTTAGGCACTATATGTTAGAAGTTCAGGAGGAACTGGTCAAATGCTTAAGAAAATTAAAGTGTATTTCTGAATATGTATTTTAGATTTTTGACAAAAAATTAGCTTTCTGGTATCCAAAAAGTGATTCTTTTGTCATGCCTGAATTCTCCACTTCTTTTGTTTGTTTTTGTTGCATTCTTATTACTGCTTTTACTCTGGATTATTATCATCTACACAAGTCTCTTGGGCTTTTCTAGTCTGAGAAGAGCTACTTTGTGTGATTTTGATGCTGTGGTGGCAAATATATGAAGAGGCACATCTGCTTCGTGTGAGTGAAACTGGTCATAAATCTGGCTTCTTCTGGTGATGAGATGTTCAGTTCAATCTTGAATTCTTTGTTTTTCAATTTACTTTTTTTCTGAAGCTGATAATAATTAATAGGTTTGGGTACCTATGTCCACATGAGAAGACAAGGTAAGGTGCCACAAAAACGGAACTCAGTTGTTAGAAAGTACTCTAGATCTTTTGATGGGAAAGCATTAAATATTTTTAAATCATTGTAGAGAAATGCTAAAACCTATACAACCATACAGTCATTCAAAAGGTTGTAAATAAAATTTCTGCTGCATGTACTGCAGTGTCCTGGCATACCAAATGCAAACTGCCCTGGGGTGCCTCCTAAACAATTCAAGTGGCTTCTTCTCCGGTGAGCCTCACATTTGTGCCTGGGAAGATCATGGAACAGATCCTCCTAGAAGACATGTTAAGGCACATGAGGGGTGAGCAGATAGTCTGAGACAGCCAGCATGGCTTTACCAAGGGTAGGTTGTGTCTGACCGATCTCATGGCGTTCTGTAATGGAGTGACCCCATTGGTAGACAAAGGGAAGGTGACCAGTGTCACCTACCTGGATTTGCGCAAGGCCTTTAACATGGTACCCCACCACATCCTTCTATCTAAGTTAGAGAGATACAGATTTGAGGGGAGGACTATTTGGTTGGAAGGCCATAGACAGAAAGTTGTGTTGAAAGGCATTATGTCCATGTGGTGGTGATGGTGATGAGTGGTGTCCCCCACAGGTCTGTCTTGGGACCAGTGCTCTTCAGCATCTTCATCAGTGACATTAATGACAGGATGGAGTGCACCCTCAGCAAGTCTGCTGATAACACCAAGTGAGGGGTGCAGTTGACATGTTAGAAGGAAGGGATGCCATTCAGAGGGACCTCAAGAAACTTGAAAGGTGGACCTGTGTGAACCTAATGAGGTTCGACATAGCAAAGCACAAGGTTTTGAACTTGGGTGGAAGTAACTCCAGATATGTATATAGACTGGGAGAAGAACTCCTTGAGAATAGCTCTGTGGAGAAGGACCTGGGAGTCCTGGTGGATGGCAAACTGAACATGAGCCAGCAGTGTGCTCTTGCAGCTTGGAAAGCAAATGGTATCCTGGGCTCCAGGATACATCCAATGGATGGATCCATCCATCCATTTCCTCCAGAAAAGAGGTGGCAAACAGGGACAGGAAGTGATTGCCCCCTACTCTGCCCTTATGAGGCAGTACTGCATGCAGGTCTGGGGCCTCCAATACAGGAACAACGTGGAGCTTTTGGAAAGGGTCCAGAGGACCTTGGACTTCATTAGTCAGTCTACTTGTTGCAGATGTGATGTGGGGAAAATATACCCATTCTCAATAGTTAGATATTATTATTATTATTAGATATTATTATTATTATTTGGAGTAGTTAATATTTTCCAAGCTACTTACAAACTGTTACACCTGTCTTTTTCATGTTTTCAGGTATTTCCATAGCTTAACTTGGTCACAAAGGAAAATTGTTTGTTTAACAAATGTGTGAAAATGACTTCTGATCCTACTGTGTCTTTTAAAGGTAATTTCTACCACTGTAACAAGCCCGAATCAAAGTGACTAATCAGTTATAAGCCAGTATTCATTAACTGGCACTAAATTATTTTCATTTGGCATATAAAATAGCTGCCCTTAATTAGAATTTGGTCTAATAGGATTGACAAGTCAAGCTAGGGGGAAAATGCCCTTGTTAATTGCTTTTAGAATGGAGTAATTTTTTTTAACAGCAGATTGAATTTGCTATTTGTCTTATAAGAGAAATCTGCCCAGCGAGTAAATGTATTCTTTTTGTTTCCTGAGCTTACTGCCCATAGCAAAATAAGTTTGAGTACTGTTATCTTTAAACAAGTGTGTTTGTACAGTATTGCACTGTACTAAGACTTTAATCAGGATTTTAAAATAGAAGCATTTGAGTGAAATAGCCCTTCACTTTTTTCATTCAATTTTCAGTGTCATAATCAAATGCAATCACTTTTAGTCAAGTGAAAAAGGGATATTCCTTAACACTTGTCTCCTCAATGAAGCTTTTTTTTTTTTTCCTCTTACAGCTTCAGGAACACAATCTCCCTTTTGAAAGTTGTTCTATAGATACATTTTTCTCTTCTTAATTGAAAAAACATAATCAAATTGCTATTTTCTTTCAAAACTCTTAAAAAGTTTTCAAACCAGGATAGTTAGTGTTTCTCTCTCCAAGCTTGCTTCAGTAATGACTTCCTAGTTTGCTTTGGCCCATGAATGGCTGGACCCATCATCAAAAAAGTGGAACAGTATGAACCCTGCCGTATGAACCCAAAGGGCAAATATCACAGAATCTGTAAATATTTCGAGGAGTTTTTCTGCTGCCAGTCAACTCCTGAATGAGCAGCTTTCTGCTTTTCTTTTTACTCATAGCTTAAACTATGGGAGTTGATCCCCTTCTCTCCAGCACTGACTGAGAGGTGCCAGCACTGATTATGGTTAAGGCTAGTGCTTAAGTTGTTTTGTTTCATTAAGTTTTTGTTGTACTCTCTTAGACAGCTTTTGTAACATAAATCAATGAATTAACGAATGTTTCCCAGAGACCCCACAAATAAGAAATATGCTTATGCTGATAACCTGAATCACAGGGTTTGCTCTTCTCCAAATGTTTCAGTCCTTTCTTTTGAGAAAGAGTGTATGAGGATAATACAAAGAAATGAAACATACATCTTTACCCCCCACACCTCAGCAATTTTTGGTCTTGGAATTCTTTATGAGGCTTGCTTCCACTTTGAAGTCTTCTATATGTTTTGTCATGGTATGCAAACTCAAATGAAATAAGAAATTCTTAAAAATAATCAAATCTTGAAGGAATAGTTGGTTGAAGTTTTTATGGCAATATGGAGAACTCTTTTTTTTTGTCTCTAAAGTATGTTTAGTAAAGCCAGTGACAGCTTGTGTTTCCCACTGCTACTCATCATTTTGCATCAACCTAATGCAGGCAAAGGTCTTTTGGTTCTCTGTCAGGAAAATGAACCCAGTCTATGAGTGTGTCTGTCCTTGGCCCCCTTTCTGACACTACCACCAAGGCCATTGAATTAAGTGGTGTGGTTTTATTAATACAAACACCTGCCCAGTAGGAACTGGACTGAGACTACCAGCATGTTTCAGATAGGCCATTGAACAGCTGTCTCATCATAATAATTTTCCATCATGATCAGCTAGGGTTGAATTCAAACCTATGACCTACAGGTGAAGGGCTTTGTAGCCATTACTTATGCTTTCAATCATCAAGCCGTTTAAATGCCTTCAGAAGGGGAACATCCCAAAAATCTGGCTGGGAAGAGAGAAGGGGATAGGATTTGCTTCCCAAACTTATCACCTATTCTCTCAATTAAAAATTCAATAGATGTGATATTTTGTATTTGCATGAGCAATTTGAGAAAAGCCAGGTAATACCAGTGGTGTCTGTGGGACAGACAGGTGCTTACAGTTCTGTCCCAGTAGCGTTTGGGGTTGGGGTGGTGTTATGCCAGTGGATGCATTCTTTTCTGTTTTGTCTTCGCATGTTTGAATTTCTCTCAGTGTGAAAAGAATAGTGCATTGACACAGTGTCTTTGTTTCATATATATCCTGAATCTGCAGTTTTGTAGCCACAGTAGTCTCTACTGTGCATTTAACTTAGATTTGACAGAAACCATAGAATGGTTTTGTAATGGATATTATCTGTGCTCTCGGTCCCTGAAATGCCTTTTGGATGGGCTAATATCAGCAAAATTTTAGTGGGTAGTCAGGGAATTATATAGAAAACATGTAATTGGACTTCATGAGAAACTGTTGACTAATACCCTTCTGATGGTACCTTAGTATCATCTATGGCTGAGTAATCTGTGTAAAGTGATTTGCATCACAGCCGAGTTAGCGTCAAGGGTATACTTTGGACAGAAGGCACAATTTAGAAATTAGGATCTCCTCTTTTTTTTTCCACGTGAAAATACACTACATATGCTCTCTGTTTTTCTCAGGGACTATCACACAGCCCTAAAACATTTACAGCTTTGCTTATGTTAGAAAGAGGAGATGAGAGAAGAGGAAATATGACAGTGGGGGCTGGTGGCAGCGTGAAGCTGCAGCTCTCCATGTGCTTTCAGTGCCTTGTTTATTGCTTCATGCAGCACAGCCTAGATGAGGCTCATTGAGAGCCAGCTCTAATTGAAGCGGTTCTATAAAAGTGCTGTTATGAGCAGATGTGGCTGCACCAGGAATATATTTTTTTTAATGAACTTAAAAATATTTTAAGACATAAAATATTTTTTGCCAGGAACAGGATTCTTGGCACAGGCTGAACATTTAAGCTTCATCCCAGAAATTTGTCTGTTTTCTCCCTCCATTCTTAGTTCTCAGTGTCTACTGAGGATCTGGTCGTCACTTGCCCTCATTAATACCACTTGCTTTAAAAAGCTATGTTTGGTGACTTTTTTTTTCTATCTTTTAGACTTTTTTTTTTTTACTTTTTTTTTTTTTTGGGGGGGGGGGGGGGAGTGGAGGAAGATCTCTCATTCATTAAAGACCTCAGGGATTATTTGTCATATTTTTAACTTATTTTTTTCATAGCAGGGCATTCTTCAGCTTTCCAGGGTGTACTTTTCTGCCTTCCGTTTTGATAACTTGGCACTTGTTGAAAACAGTCACATTTCAATAACCCTCTTCCCACCCATGTACTGACTTGTGAAGTGGCACAGATAGGGGGGTGAAGAGCAGAGACCCAGGACCCCCTTGGGCACCAAAATCTACAGGGTTGTGATAGCTCACTGCAAGGAGGAGGAGCCTCTCAGTTCTTCAGTAAATTCCTCCCTCGTAATTCAGTTTCTGAAAAACTGACCAGTGAATTAAACTGTGGGTGAGTTGGCTTAAGAAAAACAACCTGTAATTGGAAATTTGTGTTTGTCTGTAATTCTGTTTTCGCGAGAAGCAACTTTCTTTGTGAGTCAGAAACTCATAAGGGAGATGTGTTCTAGAATCATCAGAAAAGTTGGACTAAGGTGATGGCCATTGGAAAAAGTTTGTAGCAGAAATTAATTTAAGGATATTTGGACTGTGTCCTACCAGTAGAAATAGGGTTTACAAAAAAGCCATAATCATGACTTGAAGGTAGAAGGGCTATAATTGAAAGAGAACTTGAGCAGATATTCCAGAGGTGTAACTTTTCCTGTGCTTTGCTTTTCTTGTTTGATCTGAGCCTTTGCAGCTTCCTTGCTGTGCTGCTTTGATGTTGAGCTGTGGCTCTGCACCCAAACAGAGAGAAACTCTACAGGGAGCACTACCCAGGAACTCCCTTGGGGCCCGCAGCCAGGGGATGCTGGGGGAAAGGGGCAGGTGTGCTGCTGTGGGTTAAGGGGAAGGAGCTGTGACCATGCTTGGAACTGTGAAACTGCCTGTGAATAAATAAACCATTATGTACGAAAACTTAATTTATTATGATTAAGAAAAAGAGAGAGAGAAATGAGAAGTTCACCATGTCCCTGCAACAGAAGGAGCCTGTTGGCAAGAAGTGATCCAACCTTTTGCTGTGCAAAGCGATGGCTGATTTGCGAGCATGGCTTCTCCTAGGCATAATCAGCAGTGTGTCCTTATGCAGAACTCGTGTTCCCCATGGATTTAGCACTGTCAGACCTATTAATTTATGTTACAGGGATCAATGTGATCTTGGGCAGAAGCACCGTGCCCACCCAGGGCAGAGGTCTCTCCTGGGGCTTCTGGCAGCTCTGTGCCTGTGTCTGTAGACACTGGGGAGGGTTGGGGAGTGCTCAGCCCTTCACCTTGCAGCTTGTTCCACTTTCTGTGGGTCCAAGGTAGGAAGCAAGGAGTGATTTTGTAGCTGAATTCTGAGCAAAGGCTTCTTTGTCATAAGCGCTGTCAAACAGCATCGTTGCCACGGCAACCCTGGCTAGATAACCATTTGGGAAAATACTTGTAGGACCTAACACTCTATCATCTGTCATTCAATAATTTCATGTTCATAATAACTAGGAAATCAATGGCCATCCTCTGAGACAGTTTGCTGAGAGGGTATGTGTGCTGTGGGCAGCCCATGGTTGTCTCAGCCTGTGGGGCTGCCAGGGAACACTGTGTGCCACCCAGAGGGTGGGCTGGCCAGAGCGTAGGGGCAGGTTGGGCTTTGCCTTCCAGTGAACCTGTGCTGTGGACAGATGTGACAGAGAGAAGCAAATGGCACACAAAGCAGTTGGAACAGTGTGAGGAAACAAAGGTTTGGGTAGAATTAACATTTCACATTTTAAAATACCGAGGGAAACTATGTACTCAAGTTATCGCATGGCCAGCATAAGCAAATTCAGTAACTTAAAGGCATTTTTTCTTATCTTGGCTTTCTAATTAAACTGCTTATCATCATAAAGGCTGTGTTACCTGGATGTTATGTGTTGAATATAAAGCAATCATGGAGCAGTAATTAAAATTCTTAAACGTGCACCCGTTGACTTTACATACAATTAGTTTACTACGGTGTGTCATTTATTAATAGCGCAAGTTTTCAAAATTGAGCCCTGGTTGGCTATGTGGAGAGAGATGTATTTAGTAATTACTTTGGCAGTGTTTATCTGTTTTGAGAGAGAAAAAAAAAGAAGCACTAATATCTGTAGAAAGTTATATTGTAAATAAAAAGCATTTGAAATTGAGGCTTGGGAAGAGTAATTCTTATCACTCTATAAACAGTACTTGAAAGAAAACTATTCTCCTAATTTGTAACAAGAGTTTATTCTTTATTTTAAAAATAATTCTGGGGCACAAAGATACGTTGGCTCTTTTCCAGTTGGCTATTTCAGCACATCTGAGGTCCAGTTAGCTGATGGTCCAGAGCAGACACTTGCAGGGCTATAGGCTGAGGTGTCAAATAATGGTTTTAGTTCTGCTTTATCCTGGGGAATGTTTTGAAGTGGTTTTTATGATTTTCTGCAAACACCTCATGATAAGAAACTCTGAAAGAGTAGTAGTCAGTGTTCAGGTGAGAGGATACTTTATGCAACATGAAATGAGAAGGCAGCATGATTCTTCTCATTTAGTACCCACAGGTCAAACTGAGAGCTTCTAGGGAAGTGACGCCAAGCTCTTCATCATATAATGCTCTGCTGTGGTTTCCCAAAGTAAGCATTTAGCAGTTTTGAAAACTTGTTTGAATATGGCACATCTGATTACTCTCAGCCTGTGATTTCTGCATAAATTATTTTCAGTTGTTCAAATTGGCAGAAACACTTTGCAAGGCACAATTCCTGGGCTGGAGCTGTGTTAGTGTTATCTCAGAAGCAGAGTGTATTTCATTCTTCCATTTGCACTGAGAGCTTTGGATTCATATTTCTGGTCTAGAAAATCTGTTTCTGGAATAATTCTGTGTGAAAGTGGGTGAAGAAATGATTTCTTTGGGAGTTTTGGAACATAGTAAGTTCAGAACCAGATGACAGAGGTTCAGGAAGTGCATCTGAAGGTGTCACAGCCCATCTATGGAGCAGCCCAGAACTCAGCTTAGGCAGAGGAATAGAGATTTCATTGTGAGGAATCTGATGTAGAAAGACTCCCTAGAAGAAACAGGGATTTATGAATGAGATGCCAGAAGTTTGGTACAGAATGTATTATCTTCACATTGTAAAGTTCCATCAATAGCAGCAAGGGTACCAGTGGAAGACTTAACCTGGGCTTGGAAAGAAGGGACTCTGGGAAGAGGAGCAATGATATGAGAGAGTATCAGATGTAATTTGCGTGTCAGAGTCTCTAGTGAAGATGCCCACCTTCAATGAGAAGTGATTAAAAAAAGAAGTGATCTCAGCAAAACTCAAAACAGAAAGTATTTAAATCATCAGCAGATGTGGTTGATGATAATCAAGCTATAACGTGGCTCAACCTTTCAGGGGGATTTTTTTATTCCGCATAGAAAAACAATGGGGACAATGTGGAGAAGGCACAAAAGGAGTTAACAGTAGACCCACCATTGAAGAGGACTGAGACAAAAAGATTCTTGGAGTGGTGCAAGTGGCTTTTCACACCATGTCCATGTAGCAGGTTGTCAGTTTTATAGAATGTAATCTTTTCCCATGGAACTAACTGACAAAACCAGTCTTACTTCTTTGTGTTCGTGGCGTTTAGGTACCTCCTACAGAGATGTTTCCCTTTCCCAGAGATGGCCTTTCCAGTTACCTCACTCATTACTGGAGTGCTTGGCAAGGGAAAGGATGCCTTGTATGGGTGAATTAATACATTCTGCTGTGTTACTAGTTCATAACTTTTATTCAGATTATTAAAGAAATGCAGGGAAGAAGTAGGAAAATCCATTTATTTAACTTTATGAATGGAACTGGCAGCTTCCACTGCTTCCTAAGGGAATTCTCATAGGTACTTTGTGTGGACTTGAAGGATGGCATTCTATAGATATGGATGCATCTTTTATTTATTTGTTAGGTCTTGTGCTTTCCCCTAGAATTTGTCAATAACTGCTATTTTCTGTCACCCACTGGAAGATGGAAAGGATGAGAATTTGCAAGAGCGCTCAGGGAGCACGAACTGTGACTGCCTCTTCCATACTTAATGTGAGTGGGTAAACACACAGCATCAGTTTCCAATACTGGCTCTCCTTTCTGTCCTATTAGTCCCTTTTCCCTCTTCTCCTTCCACGCCTCTCTTAATAAAAGAGGAAAGCAAAGAGGAAGTTGTAACGTGACATTCCCTGTGCGTTGTGGGGGATAAATATTGCCTCCCCTGGTGCTGCTTTGAACAATGTACTTTTAGTTGGGGATTAGATCAGCAGAGCTTGTGCTGGAGAGTGTGAAATAGCATTGATCACGCTGACATCTGAAGCAGGGTGAAAGACCAAAAAAAAAAAAATCAATTAAACCAGCAACCCACGCATCCCAGTTTGTTTTGCTGTGCACAGGAGAGAAGGCTCACAGCTGTTGCTTACAATAGCTCCCAAGCTGGGACCATCCACAGGAGTACTTTAGCAAGTCTCCTCTGTGGCCTTCTGCCTAGCAAGGGGGTATTTTAGAGTTCAGCTCCTGCTAAGATGCATAAGATGAAGAAATTTTGAAACCAATGGTGAAGGGAAATCAGGCAGAGGAGACTTGGGAAGGAGAAGAACATTTTGTGCAAAAACAGTGAAGTTTAGAGTAATGAATGGATGAGTGGGAAAACAAATACTGAGTTATGGTGGGGCACAGAATTTAACTGGGGCATAGGAAACAGTAAAATAAGGAGCAACATGTGCAAAAGTGAAATTTCACTGTACAGTAAAGGAAGGAGAGGAGAAAATGAGATAAACTGCATAGATTTGTCTTGCCAGTGGGAAGTTACTGCCAATTTTATTTTGTGTTCTACATGGCTTATTGCAAGCATCACCTGCAAAGAGACTTTCTTTTTTGTTTAAAATTGGGTTTAATGTCACACTGATTTTGTTTCTTTTCAAAGCATAGAAAAAGATCTTGATTTTGTTATTGTTGTTATTCCAAACAATTTCTGAAATCCCTTAGATTCTATTCTCTCCTGTGCTATTGCTCTGCAGTCACCCTGTTTGGTGCTGGGTAGCTCCCTCAGCTTTAAGTTTCTTGCTGATTTGCACAATTGAACTACATTTTGGCAATTACTTGTAGTATTTAAGTATTGTGCTCATTTTTTGTATTATTCATATATTTGTACATTGGTGATAAAGTTACCTGACTTTATAAAATAATTTGATACCTCTGTATGAAAAGTTCTGTATGAAACTTGACTTCTGTTGGCATGTAAATATTTTACTGACATGTAGAAGATTTTTTTGACAGAAGCTAAGATTTAATAGTTACAACCAATGTGTTTTACTTGTTCTCTCTTCTGCTTGTGCCTAAGATAATTAAAAATATCTCAAATAGAAATAAGTCTTTATTCAAATTATTCTCCTCTATCAATAGTATAGACAGAGATTTATGAAATTGCTGAGGATTTTTAGGACCTTTTCTTGTTGCCCTTGTTTTATCACTTAACTTTCTATTATGATAGCATGTGTTTGAAAAAGCACCTAAATGATTAATTTTATCAGTTGACTTGTGACCTTTTGGTTAACTACAACAGCAAGTAGAAAGATGGCAAAAGCACCTTCTAGACATACAGACAACTGATCATTTTGCATGGTGGATATGATGTGGGCATAGCTGGGTCTGAGCCTTATTGGATAGTGACGAACACATATGTTTCATAACTTAAAAGGAAGAAGATGCCCTATAACCAGAGAAATTAACAACTAAATGAGAGTTTGTGATCAGCTGGCATCCACTTTTCCTTTGGGCTCAACTAGAACATAGTTATGTTTGGATTTTGCTAAGAAAGCCAGGAGAAACTAATTTAATTTGAATTTCTGACAGGGCTCCAGGAGAAGTAATCCACAAAGTTGTCAGGATTACTGTATGAAACTCATGTTATTCTTTTATAGCAAACGTGAGTCCATTGTGATTTGGGTTCTGAACGTCTTACGTCAGGAACGTACAATCACCTTTTAGTCTCTCTGGAGCTTTAGTTTTTGTGCAGGAGAACTCTTGACTGCATGCTTATGACTTGTTGAGGAAAATAACAACAAGTCATTTGTTGTAATGACAAATTACAAATTTTAGTAAATTCTAAATTTACTAAATTCTTATTAGTGTTTGCTCTGTTGCTTTGAATGCCTCATTATGTTTCCTGCTTCAGCTGTTTCAAACACCATCTTGGATGTGAAGTATGCTGAAAATTGAGCTTTCTCACAATTTTTATTCAAACAGAAAGTGTGAATATATATATATATATATGAAGAAGAAACTCTGTTCTTACATGTTAACTTAGTTCTGAGGAATGAATAGCATCCAAACATTCGGGTAGATAAAGTAACTGAAGTTGTATTTCACATTTCTAACTTGAGACAGGAGTTTCTTGCTTTCCCTGAGCTGACAATGTTGTTGCTCAGCACATGATAAATTACATTTTCTAATTTATTTGACCATCACTATTTGAATCCCTAAAGCATTAGTGTAAATCACTAAAAGCATATACTGAAGGGAGAGAGAACAACTTTACAGCTTCTGGCTATAGTCACTCCAGTGACACTTTGAGGTCATTGAGGTACTAGCTTCTGAAGAACACTACAGAAATATGTCTGTTATATGCAGGTAGTGTTTAACCACAGAAAATTTGTTATCTTTTGCTAGTAGTCAATCACTCCCTTAGAAACTTGTAGTTCAGTAGCTGGGGAAGGAAAAGCATTGTTTTCCATAGCAACCTTACCATCCCGATACAGTATGTCTGTCAGTTTTGCAAGGGCTAATTTATCATGTAAAGTATATGCTGTGCATGTCACATTTTACTGTCTGTTCATTTGTTTTGATAATCAAGATCTTGACAGATTTGTCCCACACGGTAGGATTTATAGTAAGGATTTTCTTGTCACTGAATTAGGTTGACGCATATAATCCTAGTGTCCTACACAAGAACTCAACAGAAATGAAAGAGATTCAGCCTAGAACTGAAGGTCTTGCAGAAAAATCAGTCCATTATTCTGCTTGATTTTTATTTTATTATTTATTTATTTATTTATCTATGATTTGCATTATATCTCTACAAGACCAATGACAGAAACAAGTCTTGACTTCGAGAGCTTAAATAGTTCCTCTTCTATTGCAATGTCTTTCTGATTTTATTTTTTTTTGGGGGGGGGGGGGGGGAGGAGGGTTACTTTTTTTTTTTTTTTTTTGTCTGTTTCTTGAGTTGTATTTCTGTAAAAATGAAATATAAGGGAGTTTTGGAAATGTGCAGCTTTTCCCTCCAGTACATACTCTCATGCATGCCTCCTGTAGTCTGAAGCCTGATAAGCAAATTCATTTTTCACAGATGTCATTTTCTTTCCTGTGGTAAATGAGAGAATCTTGCTCTCCCTTTTACAAACGAAGAGTTGAAAATGTGGGGGCTGAGTTCTCACAAACTAGTAGGAATATGATCAGATTTAGTCACAGGAGAAGCCAACCTGTCCTGAAGCACACTGTATTCCTTTTGAACGTAAATGATTTGGTACTACTAAAATTGTCTTTGAAGTACGTAAGATTAGGTCTATCTATTCTTATATTACAGCGGAGTGCTTTGTCGGACTGGGCAAAGTCGATGGGTAGTTTCAGGGGCACAGGGAAGGTGTCAGTGTGACAGCATCTTTAAACTCTTGCAAATGTAATTACAACATCTGGCTTGCTAGAGCAGTTGATAAATGTTGTGCAAGTGGCCTGGAGCTTTTTGAGATGGAGATCTCCAAAGAATGTCTCCAAAAACATTCAACCTCCTTCGGTAGTGTACAAGGATAACAAAGGCACATGCTGTTGTATTGGACAAAGCATGTTGACATTTCTAATAAGCAGAAAAATTGAATTAAATATAGGGATGCTTCCTTTTTCCCAACTCTAGGACTGGAGAGAATACAAATGGAAAACTAACAGAGCAGAAATTTTTTTAGCAGATTTTTGTGTAATTTCTCACCATATTTCTCTATACCATGCTTTATCTTTATTTGTGGCTGATACTGACAATCAAAATACACTCACGGTTTGAGAGTGCATTTCAACAGGAGCATATTTTGAAATCTAAAATGTAAAAACTTCAGGGAGATAGTTTTCACACTGTGAAAACTTAATTGGAAAGGGTTTTCATCCCCAATGAATTGCACTTGTGTTGCTACTTTTACATCCACTAATAATTGATGGTGAAGAAAGACACTGAGGGGTCCATCTTCAGCATACATTAGGATTTTTTAACTACTTCAGTCTTGGTAAAGTGAATGAGACCCTAAAATTTCTGCCACCCATCTCAAGTTTTCTTTTAAGCGATTTTGTCACTTCTGTTGTTGTGCTTCTGATAGCTGTCATACCAAGTATCAGTTAAACTGTTCACTTTAATTGCACCATTCGACTGTAGTATGACTGAATGCTTTTCCTGTACAGAACTTGGGCTACTTTCCTCCAGCAGATTTAGTCTTTAGGAAACTGTATTCAGAAAGATTCACCTGTCCAGAGGATTGGGACCAACCAGCAGCACCAGAGTGCTGCAGTAAGGCAGAAGGAGAGCGGCAGCAGAGATGTGGGTGTCACCACTGCTGGGCAGCAAGGCAAGTGCCTGTCCCCTAAAACTACCAACCTGTGACAAATGTCCCTCTGAAGCTGAAAAGCTCCTTGGTTTGTCTCTTTGTTCTGTGAGGAAACAGCAGATTTCAGATTAAGCATCTGAAATTCTCTTCTGAGATAAAGCAGGATTTGCTATGCTAATTTTCGTTCTGCAAGAAAGCACAGCAGGAAAAGGGAAAAAAAAAAAAAAAAAAAAAAAAAAAAGAGGCTTTGTTAATCAGATTTCATTTGTTTCTATCCATGTGGCCTTCAAGAGTTGCTTCACCCTTCTCACATCCCACACCTGAGCATTTCTGCTTTATGAAGGCCTGGGTGAACACAGCAGGCTGTGGGGCTGCCTGGCACGGCAGGGCTCGCTGTGCTGGGAGGTCCTGCTGCCCCCACACTGGTGGAGCAGCTGCCATGGGGAGCCCATGGTGCCAGCATGAGGTCCGGGAGCTTGCCAGGCCCAGGGCAGCGTCCAGCAGCCCCGTGCACCTCCCAGACAGCTGGCGCGGTAACACAACACCAGCAATTTTCAGAGGAAAACACAGCTAATAACATTAGTTTTCTTATAGAGCAGACGGCAAGGTAACTAAAGCCAGGTTGATTGGACTTCGTTGGGATTTTTACCTAATGATGTTCTAGAAAGCAGGTGCGTTGGCAGAGATTTTACGCATTAGAAAGCCCGAACAGGGTATAAAGTAAACCTTCATAGGAGGGAGTGCTGCTTTTAGATCATTAGAAAACCTTCTCTGGCTACAACAGAATTAATGTCGTTTTATGGCAGTCAGTTAATGGCTGTCAACAAACAGAGCTGATTTCTGTTCAAATTGTAATTTAAAATCAAACTAGCCAGCTGTCAGACACTGGAGCACTATGAATGATTCCTCCTGTAGCACTGCACAGTTCAGCTCCTGCATCCATCATTCTATCAGGTGTGCCAGATTTGAGAGGCACATATATGACCTGATACTAATTATAGTGTAATGAGATCACAAAAAACAACCATCTCCCCTCTGCCCTACTATTCCTTTGGAGACTTTACTTAAGAAATTACTTATTTCCATGTTGATTTTTTTTTTTTTTTTTTTTTTTTAACAACCGTACACATTTTTTTCCAATAGCAACATGAACTTCTGACAATACTATTACAACACCTTTATGTTTTGGCAGAGTGGAAAGAAGTTGATTTTATGGCCTGATTCAGTACAGCTCTCTTTTTGCACTTTAATACTATGACAAAAAAAGTAATGAAGAACTTGCCCAATCTTGCTTTTTAAGGCAGTTGGTGGTTTACACTGGACAAGAACAAATGATCTATTATATTGAATTTATCACTTGATCAGCCTTCCAGATTTTTACTTGAATGAGCTTTGCCAGTAAACAGTGAAGTGTCTATATTGGTAAATATATCCTTACAATGATACTGCATTATATGACAGGATACTTTTCTCAGAATCTTGACCTCACTTTGGAAATACTTGGATGCAACAGAACTACTGTATAGATTCATCCAACTAAAGGCACTTAAGCCAGAAGGCAACCAGAAAAGCAAGCAGTCCTATCTACCTCTACGTCATGTATTTTAGCCACCCTGAATTGAAAACATCATTCTGGTCTATCTGTTGTTTATCTTTTTTCATCCCTCACATTGCTCATCGTCATTTCAGCAGGAGACTTTCTCAGATCAAAAGTCATTTTTTTCTTTCGTACTTTTATACTGATTTGCACACCATGCATACTACTTAAAACTTTTAATTAGTTAAACACACAAGACATCATAATTACATTTGACTGCTGGAGACTGCAGGGGTGGCCTCAGAAGAAGAACTTAAGATGGGTGTAACATCACTATATAGTCCATTCTTTGAAAAGCTCTCAAAAGTCTTAAGAAGGTTCATTGAGTTAATACTCCTACAAGACAGGTGTTACTTTTTTAGTAAGTAAGAATATAAAAATAAAAAGCACTTCTAATGATGCAGGTACCAGAGGACAGAGAACAGGCAGGGATTCTGTGTTGCTGCTCCCATCCTGTGAACCAGTTCCTGCTGCTTCAGTATTTGATTTAGTGTTTTGTATTGTGGGCTCAGTTTTCCATCGATGCGTTTCAGGCTCTGTGCCTGAAATTGGCTTGTAGTGTCTCAGATCTATAGACAGAGTTTCTTACAGATGCAAAAGAGCTCAGGTTTAATCTTAAGATGTGAGGAAAAAAATTAATAACAAATTCTGTGGTTTGTTTGTTGGTTTCTTTTTTTGTTTTTGTGTTGTTTTTTTTTTTTAATATGTGACTTGAAAAGCCTTGAAACCAGCAGGGGTAGTGATGAAACATAGTTTTATATGCATTTCTAAAGTTCAGAGTCATTCTGCAACCATTAGTAAGGACTTGTAATGCAGTTAGATTATATGAAGTTTTACCAGCTAACATTGGCTAAGGAACTTTGGGTTTAGTACATATTCTACTTTGTTGTGCAAGAACTGGTAAATTTTCAGCTTTAGAATTGAATTAGTAAAGATATCATATTGCCAGTATTAGATTTCAGAGGCCAACAATAAACACACAGACAGGAGGAAGCATGGAGAGCTCTCTCACTGCTGTCTCATAGCTCCCAGGAGTCAGTGAATTACAGACTTCTTAAGCAGGCAGATGACTGCTGACAGTTCTTTGTCATAAAGTTGTCTCATACCTTTCTGAACCTTTTTCAGCTTTTTTCTTCCAATGGATTTTGTAATGAGTTCCACAGTTACTGTAATGAGTAATGAGTTACTTGGAAAAAAAATGCAAACTTCCTTCTATTGCTTTAAATCTGATTATTTCTCTGTGTAATGTGCGAAGGAATGGCTTCTATATCAGAATTAGAGGGAAAAATAAAGATTAAGACAGGAAAGGTGGAGAAAGTGAATTGTTTTCCATCTGTGTTTCTCGTCTATTCTCCATAGCATTTCCATTTCCATGGAATGATTTACAGATGGAAAACTGATGGCTGTGTTCAGGTGTAGGCATTGCTTGCTTTTGTGCAGTTTCACAATGACAGTTTTTGCTCTGTTGTCATTCGTTTCCTAAAAATCCTCACATTCTGCTTGACCTGTTCCTGTGGTTGAACACTGAACTTGTATTTCAAGGAAAGTATCCACAACTCCAGGTCTATTTTCTGAGTATAATTAATGACTTTAGAAGCCACAGCTCTGGATGTTTTAACAGCGTTCCCTACATGCTTTATTTAATTGACATGGGATTTTATATTCCATCCAGGCTGGATGTGGCTCTGGCAGCCTGATTGAGTGGTTTGCGTCCTTGCAAATAGCAGGGATTTTGAAACTAGGTGATCATTGTGGTCCTTTTCAACCCAGGCCATTCGATGATTCTATGATTCTATGTTTTTTTCTGTAATCAAAAGTTTTTATGCAACTCTATTGAGCTGTTTTAGTTTTGGATATCTTGAAAAAAACATTGTCTTTTTCTTTAAATCATTTGAAGCTTATTTACGAGTAATTCCGTCAAGTAACTTCAGAGCATTGAAACTCATGAATACAGTGAAAGCTACAACCAGTCCAGTTTCATGCGATATCATGATGGGGAGGGAGGGCAGGCAAAGGGAAGGAGGGAAAGTAAAAGTGGGCCATATGGTTTCCTTCTAAGTAATTGATGAGGAAGAGAAAGTCCAGTTTCTTACAGAATTTAAGAAAATCCCTAGTTTCGAGAAGACTCCTAGAGTTTAACTGACCATTTAACTGACACTGCTTGTTTGGTACAAAAGCAACATAATTTGCTATCATGTAACACCTCTATATTTGATTATGGGAGTGGTTTAAGAAAAGATAGGGAAGCCGATCTGAGTGAAAGCCTCAGAGAATAGTATCATAGACAAACCTTTGAGAAGAGAAATAAGGCATCTGAGCTGTCAGAAGTTTGGTTAGTAGGCCTGGTAATAGCATGGTACTTTTCCCCAAAGAAAGCTTACAAGCCTGTTTAAACAAGGATGGTAAATAAAGTGTTGAGGGGTTTTAGTTTGTTCATTATTTGCTTTATTTTTTCTGTGGAGAGCAAAAAGGATGAGTAACTCCGATGTTGAAAGGTATCCTGGCAGAGAAGGTTCTTCATGTGCTTGCTTTCCTTTTTTCTTTCTTTTTTTTTTTTTTAACACATATTTACAGTATGAACTGGTAATCCCACTGTTTCATAGTAGAGTTCATAAATGTCAATTAAACCATGGATGGAAAAAGTCCCAATAAACAGGACTTCTGCCATATGATTGGTGATCCCTATCTTCCAAGAGGCATCTAAGCCTGATCGTAGGATCACTTATGGACCACATTTGATGTGCAGACAAAATGACCTGCATAATTTGCAGATATATAATTCTCCTGGAAAAAACAGAACATGGGGATTCTATGTCCTACATTCCATTCTCCAAGGAAGTCCCTTTTTTCTTTATTATTTTTCTTCTACAGCTTTGCAGCCCTAATACTATAAATTGCATTGTTGTCTATTCTGTTAGCTGAATTCCCAGGGATTCTTCAAAATTTATGGAGTATGCATAGGGCTTGGTAAATTCAGGGGAGACCATGTGTTTAGAGAAGGGTAAACAAAACTTGGAATTCTTCATTTGGCTCACTGGGCTTCACCACTGAATTTGGACCAACAATTTCATGATCTTCTCTCAAACTGAATATTATCATTCATGTAATGTCTTTTAGCTGTGTGATAAAGAAGATGAAAGAGCGAGTGACCTTTAATTTGTGGTGTCATCGCCTTAAATTTTTCTCACTTGGAATGATAAACTTTCAAGCATGACTGCTTATAGTTAGATGCTTCTGTATTCCAATGAGGAAACTACATACCAAGTGTATAAGTCATCTCCTTGATACTTAAAAATCTCCTTGATACTTAAAATGAATTAGGGGACCTAAACAAGGGCACCTTGTTTAAAAATGTTAACAGAAATTTTGCTGTAACTCTTCTGAAATTGAACTCCATCACTTTGCATTACTGCATTCCTGGTTTGACTGTAAATTATGATTTTAGTCTTTAAGGTAACATTAAATTGTAGGTGATGAACATGGAGAACTCCACAATCAAGAAAAGTATTGAATTATTCAAATATCTTTGAATTACATGTAGAATAAGAATTACTTGATTAAGGCTTAGTACCTCCTTGGTCCATTTAGCTACAAATTTGATGTGGGAGGGGAATTAAGAGGAGGTGGAAAAGGAAGGAAGAGAGGAAGGAAGGAGATTGATTTCTTTCCCTACGTAAAATTCAGCTGGACAAAATCACATAATACATTTCAATTTAGTCATTAGTTAATTGAGTTTTGCCTTGAATTTCATTTTGTGATGCATGAAGTTTGGTATTTTGACCACATGTAAAATCAAAGCAGCATATTTTAGATGGAGCTCAAGAACCTGGAAATATGTATTTCCTCAAGTAAATCTATTCAGCCCTGCAGACTGTGCCCATAAGTGGCAGTAGAAGCAGGAGACAGAACCCTTTTTATTCTACGTATGGGCAAAGGGCAGGCACTTGATAAATGAATGCAGAAGAGCCTATGTCGGCTTCAGAGAAGGAAACAAAGAAGCAGAGGAAGAGCAATGAAAAAAGAAACTGTCAAGGGAAACTGATGAAAGATTAACTGTAGTTTTCCACTGCTTATTTCATGTTTGTTGTTTCTTTTGTTTGTTTCTTGTGCACGTAAAACCAGATTCATGTAGTAATATATCTTCTTTTTTCTTTTTTCTTTTTTTTTTTTTTAAGAATTAATTGTAAAGGGCTAGCAAAAATATACCGGGGTGAATCATGGCTCCTTTTATGAGTCTAGTTTAGCTTTCAGACTGTGAATGTGTCATAGGAAGTTGTGTCAGTGGAAGGAGAGAACACTTTCATCGAAAGATGGCATGGCTGTCCTTGCACGACTGTTGTCTGGTTCCTTGATCTGACTTTCTTAAGTTCAAAATTTGCACATCTGAGAATCCTTCTGCACCTCGCAATATATAAACCTTCAAAGATTGTGTTAATGTTTGCTTCACGGTTTTAAACCTCTCAGCATAAGCAGCATTTCACTGCAGCGTGGAGGAGAACACAGGCTGATTCTTTCAAACAATGATGAACCTGCCCCCATGTTTTGGCTTGGGATCCCTTGGACTTAAAGAGAGATCTGAATTGAACTTGTCTACTTGTGTTTTATCACCAAATACAATAAATCTTAATGTTGTATTTCTGATATACAAGCTGATGTAAGAAGAACTTGCTCTGTTAATCATCACTATTTGATTCCACCTGACTCTGCCCATTTATTAAAGGAGACTAAATTTAATTAATTAAAATTTAGTTCCAAGCTATCTGTAATTTACATAGAGGTTCTATCAAGCTTTACTTATGTATAGAGTTCACAGCAATGGTCCAGTCTTTCCTGTAGGTTTCTCTGTTTGGCTTTCATCCTGGCTGTTAGGTAAAATGAAGGCCCGGAAAATAGGATTATTGCGTCCCAAGGGGCAGGACTGATAAGCAGTGCATGATTGTTGATCTTCTTGCTACTCAGTGGTGGTGGTGTTTGAGGTGCTCCTCGATGCAAAGCCAATTTGTTAACAATTAGTGCTCATTAGAATCATTTCCTGTTATCGATTTTAAATGTTTGACAAAGCACTTTTAGGAAACTGCACCAAAAAAAAACCCACACCATAGCTGCACATCAGTGCTTAGTAATTGCAACTCTTTAGGGCCCAGTGTCAATCTCAACTAACCGGTCTCATTGGTTTCCAAGTAATTATTTTTGCTTTGGATCCCACCTGCTATCGCCTCCAGATTAAAGATGCTTTGTAACGAGGGCATAGTTCTCAATTAGCAGAGTTGCTGATAAAGGAGAGAAGAAACAAAAGAAAGTTTTCATGTTCCATCTCTGATTGTGGTTCTTATTACCTTGTGGAACTGTTCTAACGGATTACACAATATACAGCATAGGAATTAATGTCAACTTGGAATTAAGTGGTGATTTCCATCGATCCTAGCATTTAACATGTAGGTTTAATTTTAAATGCATCCTCGCCTTTTACACACACTGAGAACCGTGGAGGCATTAAAATCTAATTTACAAATGGTAAAATTAGATATAATGGCATGTTGTAATAGAAGCTTTGATATCCAGGAGTCCAAGAGGGTATAACTGTTGAACTGGGGCTATAATTACCACTAATCTGTTTTACATGCCAAAAGTGACTTGTAAGCAAGATTATTTAATAAGCAGTACAGCGTGTGCATATATGTAAAATGCCTGCAATTCCACATATACTGAGTTTTTATGACAAGTTGTTGCAGACTTGTGCTTCATATGAGTACACTGGAATTTTGGCTAAATTTGCCTGTGTCATAGTTGATGCTAGCAGTGAAAGCATCTGGGTTAATTTTCTCTCCTTTTTTGCTTTTAATTTTTTAGCAACATCAGCCCAGGTTTTATAAGCACTCCCTTAAAATGCTTACAGATCTCGTAAATGTATTAGATGATCCCTGTTGCACAAGGTGGAGACCTAACATAAGACTTGGCTTGTGCCTTTCCTGTCCCCATTCATGAATTAGTCTCACAATTACTATAAAAATTAAGGCAAACATGGGTGAAATGCATGAGCCCCGGTCCCTCTAACCTTAATAAACAGAGATGGTATTGACACAAGTGAATTTTGTTTAACCACAGTACATTTGCTTCTTAATTAGTGAATATTCATCTGTCATCAGCAGCAGCTATGACACCCCTCCCCGCTAACACGTTCTGTCATAAATAATCAATGAGAGGCTATTAATATTCATGAGTGAGAATCTGTGTAGTCATGTGCACTGATGCAGAGACAGGGGGAGTGTTGCCATGAACTGAGTCGAAACTCTGTGTGTATACGTGAGTGTAAGATAGTTAGGGAAAGGGAAGAAGAGCATGCTGCTACACAGTGCCCTGCCTGGTGCTTCCCGCGCACACTGGTGTGTCTGCGTTTCTGGGCTGGAGTGACTGATGAAAAACAGTAGTCAAGTCTGGAGGGTGATTCCCTGTCAGTGCATTTGCCTTCCAGTGCTGGGGAAATTAGAGGCTTTGCTCCTGTGTTTCGTATTAGAATGGGCTGCAATCTGTGCACTTTTCAGAAGAGAGAGGAACACTACAAACTGCTCTATGAAGTTTCACAGGTGAGTGCAGAGGATATTTCCAGCATCTCCAGACTAAAAATGTGTGTGCTTTGCAGACAGTAAGTAGAGATGCTTTTGTTTTCTTTTGCTTTTATTTTTTCCTTTTGCAAATTTGCTAAGTTATACTGGGGGGGGGGGGGGGGGGGGGGGAAGGGAAGGAGGGGAGCGAGTGGTAATTATTGGTATTTTGGGTGTCTGTTGTTTTCTGTTCGTTTGCCACTCCCCCTTCAGATGACTTCCTGTGGGATTCTTTTAACATTTTTGTGCATCTTCTGCCAAGATATCAGTCATATAGCAGCAGTCTCACTGAACCATGTCGGTGGTGTTTTGACAGAGCCCTTGGCTTTGCTAATAAGACTCATTTCAGTAAAGTTGCACTGCTGTGTCTGATAACATTGGGTCTGTGGTATCAGGTATTTCTAAGTTAAGGAACAAAGTTTCTATGGCGTGTCTGTGCTGGCTGAGATGTGTATTAAATTTGCAAATTAATTAGAATGGAAATTATTCCAGAATATGCTTGTTACTTTTAACCAGGTACCAAGCACAACAGGGTCTCCATGGGTGAGGTGTGCTTCTTGTTCGTCCCTTGCGTGTGTTATTCCTGCTTACTACTAGACAAAGATCCTAATCCCATCCCATTATTTCGGCGTCTCATTCAGCAGCAGGAGAATAGTATGGTAGCAGCATGAGCAGCAGCGTATCGCTGTGCTGCTAACGTGTTCCCAGCTCCTACGGAATAAGACGAGAAAAGACGAAAGAAGCACTTACCATAATAGCCCACAATTTTGCTCGGATCCCATTGAATCAGCATTTGATTTGCGGCTTTTTGTTTGTTTTTCCCTCGGCACAGCGGAACCTCACAGACTGAAGTTTAGTGCCTTTCAGCATCTGCTCGCTCCCCCTCCGTAATTTGTCCTCGCTTTGACACACTGCCGTTGACGGAGGCTGAGCGCAGCAGTTTGGGGCTGCGCTGCTGCTGACAGGCAGCACGGAGGAGAAAACAGCTCGCAGCGTTGGTGGTCTATTGGCACAGCAGCGGCTAAGTGCCCATTGCCGACTGGTTCCCTGCGAGTTCCTCCTGACGTGATTCATTTCGCAGTGGGCTAATTACAAAGTGGATTCTCTACACATGAAGCAGCCTCCTCAGTTGCAGTGTTAATGCACATTTTCATGGTAATGTGATCAGAGCCTCATTAGCCAGTTTCCAAAATGATCCTCTGCATTAATTAAATACAAAAATGACTCTTTTTATCACCATAGAGAGGAAGAAGAAGATTAACATTGTTAATTACTACTGGGGGCAATACCTCTGCATCATTTTTTACCAATGAACTGTCAAGCATATTCAATCCTAAAAGAATGTCTGCTTGCAGGTAACTGCCCGCTACTCTGGCACATGAAGACAGTCTCTAGGTGGAACACTTCCCTTTAGTTCAATAGTTGCTCATAATCCAACCATCATCTTTTCTTATAGCAGTAGCAGAGGGAAAAGCACAGCAGCACGTTTCCATCTCCTCCCTTTCCCCCTCCCAGCTCTGAACTGCCAAACTGGTCTGAAAGTGCAAAATGGAGAGAGTGGAGTAGGTCGGTGCCTGCTTTTTCATGCCAGAGAATAAGACATTTGGGTTGCACTCTGAAGGGGATTAGACAATCTTAGAATGGCTGCATGTGTTTAGAGAGAAAAGAAGCTGATTCTGGTTCACAGAATGCATTTGCGAAACATTCCTTGCATTAATGTTGCACAGCAATAAATGCTACTGTAATGATTAGCAAACTAAAAGAGTGGGGGCAAGATGCTAGGACATTCTTCCCCTTATTTATCCTCTGTGCTGTTGAGTTGGAGTGTTTGTGGATACAAACAGCCAAGGTGCAGAATGAACTAATGCTTTTACTTTCTACTCTGGTGCTTCCAGATAAAGGGTAACCCCTGAGGAGAACCTGAGTGAGGTTCCTTAGGGAGTTAAATGCAGCAAGCCTGGTGCTGCATCTTGTGCTGTTAGGGAAATGTCACTGATAAGGTGCAGAAGGAGAGCTGAGAAATGACTTAGTATGCTCGCTGCCAGATCCTGTGTTCATCTGTAAACCCCTTGCTATCTTTGTTTCAGTGTATGCAGGTCAGAGCCCAAAGGATACTAAGCATGTTAGTAACCAGGTGTTACAGCAGGGATCACGCAGCGGCTCACAGCACAGCTATCTCTGTGTACAGTCCTGGTTTGCTGCTGTGTGTGGGAGGTGGAAGCAGCAACAGAATATGATAAATTAAATTAAGCCAAGACAGGCATTACTACTTGATACGCAAATCCCTTTTTAACTCTCCAGTCCTATAATTCCTATTCCTCAGCCTTGGCTCTTTCATCTGCATGATTTCTGGAGAGCCTGGGACAAGTTAGCCTGTCAGGGACATGAACTGACTGAGGATGAGCTGTGGCTCACTAGCATATGTGGATCAGATAGAGTAATTTATATTCATATAAGGCAGTGATCCTCGCCTCATCTCTCACCTTTGCAGTGCTAGGCTACCTGATTCTGTGGGCAGTCAGTGTGCTTGCGTACTGAAAATGCAGTAAACAAAGGAAAGCAAAGCATGTCTGCAGAGGAAAGCTATGCAAATGCTTATAGCGAGACTTGTTTTCTGCTGCTGTTTGTACTGAGTTCAATTCAGCACTGGAGAGCTTTTTGTTGTAGAGCTGCTGGGAAATGAAGACATCCTTAGAATATGTATTCCTTGCTCTTCCCCACCCCCTCCTCCAGGCTCAATGCTGTCACTGGGGTAGCAGAGCAGGGACCATGGGGGCCCGCTCTGAAAACAGCATTTGTTTGAATGCTGAAGACCTTTATTTTGATGGCTGTGTCTCACACGTGTCAATTGGTATTAAAACAAAAAGTCAAACCCTCACGTTTTAAGAATAAAGGCTTTTCAGGTACCACTATGCATTGGTGAAGCACCCTTGTGCTCCTGAGTGCCTCTTCACCTGTCCTCAGGGCACGATGATGCCTCAGCTTTGCTCTCGACTTCCTCCTGAGAAGGCACCAGGCAGCATCTAGTGCCGCTGAGCAGCCACCAAAGTCCTTGTTTCCATACTCCTGCCGGTGGACAAATGAAAGTTGTCTCAATTTGAAATTTATGGCCCTACATACCACTCTGTGGGGCACTTCGTTGTTATTTCCTGCATGCTGCATAAGCAGTATTGAGCTAATGAACGTGCAGCCAGGAAGTCTACTTTGAGTCCCTTAGGTTAGGTGGGACCTGTTGGGTGCTGGTGTCTATTAGGAATGGAGCTTGAAAGAAGAGAGTTTAAGTCATTTCTTAGCTAAATGGTGAGGAATCTTCCTGCTTAGAGGAAAGTAAGAGGTAATATGCCAAAGACTGAAGGGAATGGGCATGATTTAGTGGAGGGTTGTTAGAGTTAGGGTAGTATGGAGGGTAGTTAGAGTTAGGCTGTGGTTGGACTTGATGATCTTTAAGGTCTTTTCCAACCTGAGCAATTCTGTGATTCTATGATTCTGTGAGTGGAACTGGAGTAGCATCTAATCAGTTGTCACCAGTGATCTTTACTAGCTTTAGGTGAAACTCAAGGAAATGCTAATTTTCCTCTCAGTTTTATGGATATCATATGGAAATGTTTCTGTTTGCTAGAATTTTTAAGCCTTGTTTTCAAAATGGGCAATTTGACACAGAGAAAAAGAGGAAAGGGAGAGAGAGAACACCAGAACTTTTAGAGGTCAGCTGAAGACCACTGTAAACTTTCTAGAGTTACATAACAAGAAACTGTCTCAGGTCAGGTGAAGTAAAAATTGAAAGGGAGAAGAGAAGGAAGCTGGAAGGGAAAACAGAGGCAGTCTGGGATGGCTCGAAAAAGTAAGTGATAGAAGAGCTGGGATTAAAGCTAAAAGGTTGCACATTTTCATTTTACATTTGACCTTAGATGATAGTAGAGCCTGCTTGCAGCGTTTTTAAATCCTCTGAAGACTGATTATGCAGTTTGCTTCTTGTGTTGGTTTCCATAATTAGCATAAGGCTCAAATTTTCACCACTTTAGAGTTCTGATTTTATGTTCGTTTTGACATCCCTTGGGCTACTTGAAGTACTGAGTAGTAGTGGTTCATCTCTTCACACTGAAAAGTGTTCACAGGAGAGACATCAGGCCTGCCTGCTGAGAAAGCAGAGGCACTTCTGTATTTTTCAGAGCATGTTCCTAATAGCTGGCATTGCAGTAATGAAAGAAGACTGGAGGCCAAGAGTGTTTTTTTTTGTCATTGGGACCTGCCTTCTCTGATCTCAGTGAAGTCTGGATTTATTCAGAGAATTAAATACACTAGATAATGTGATCTTTATTTTCTTTCTGAACCAGCCTCCAGCCACTAATACTCATTTTTGGTTCTTATGCCATGAGAGACATTATGTGACTACTCCTCAATGTGAAGGTTGTCACTAGCTCTCCTTCTTTTCTGGAGGTGTCTGACAAAAGATTTTGCATCACCTTTGTTTGCTGTGCACCATTATCTATTGTAAACTCTTCTCATGAATCTCACAAGAAATGGGAAAGTCCATCTTATACTGTATCACCTCAAATGTATTTTGGGGTTCATTTATACATAATCTTTATTTTTAATAGAAATTTTGTGGCAGGATACTTTTAGCTCTGGAAAATGTGAACAGAAAAGAATCTAGATATAATACTGTGGAAGTTAGTTGAACTGTCCTACTTAAATTAAATCAGTAGCAAAAGCAGATCCAGTTTAATGTCACTGCAATCCCTAGTATTCCCTTCTAGTTCCTAGCTAAATTTCTAAACAAAATAGAGACCCCCAGTTCTGAATCCTTCCATGCAGCTGTTCTGAATACTGATTTATCTGTTTGAAATTAAAAAAAAAAAAAATTGTGTTCAAGTATTTAGCAAAACTGTAGGTGTACCATTTTCTCTCCGTTAAGCTGCAGAAGTTTAGAGCCCAGCTTTGTAGAGTTTCCCTAACTGCTGCACTGTCTCATATTAGTAGAGCAAGGCATTTATAGTAAAGAGATGATCAAGTAGACTTTGTCAGGCATTTCTAGCCATGTCCTAGAAACTTGCTTGGAACTTCTCTGCTGAAGTAAAAAGAACTTTAAAACTAACTTCATAAAAGCTGGCTTTCCCTGATGAATAGGAGATGGTTGTGGTTAGCAGTCTCAGCTTCTCTGGCTCTTCTGTTTGCTTGTTTCTTTTCTTTAAACTGGTAAGTGAGCAGTGTTCATTTAAGTAACTAGGTTTCTGCAAACTGTAATCCAGAGGAGGTTCCTGTGTTGGGGCATTGCTAACGACCAAGTATTTGGTCCTTGAAGAGGAGCTGGACCTCAGCAGCATTGGTTGCCCAACAGAGACAGACCCCCAGAGCCCCTGACCTGGGCTTAGGCTCCCACCACAGAGCAACATGGAACTGTAAAGGCTCCCTGGGTAGTCCTGGAGGATGGTGCCATGGGGATCTGTTCTTAGCTGCTCTAAGATAAACAGCCCTGGCTGCCCAGACAGCTGGTGGCCATGCATTCAGCCAGGCATGGAAGGAAGTTGTCATCTGGTTTCCTAAAAGCCTAGAGCAGGATTTGGGGGGATCACTGTATGTGACACCTGATTTATACATTAAGAGCCTAAGTCTTATTTTCATTGTCACCCCAACTGCCATTGATAAAACACTTCTTTTTTTCCCTGATAAAATCCAGGAAACCCTGAAATGTTGCCACTGAATTCACTGTAGCCAGGCTTTCATTTTCTGTGCTTGTTTACTGTCTTGTAAAAGGCATACAGCTCCTGCGCATACCTCAGGAGGAAGGATAAAGGAAAAGTCATGAGATAAGAAAGCAGACAATAGTCTCTGAGATAACAATTCAGGGGATGGGTACAACAGTGGCAGCTATAAAAGCCATACCGAGATTATATCAGTAACCTACAGGGATATGCAATGCCATGAAAAAAAAAAAGAAACAGTTGAGGTATTGAATAGCACGATTTTCTCCAGTTTTTTCTATTCTTTACATCTTGAATTTAACAGTGGGGATTAAGGATTCTTCTAATGATCAGATTTTTGTACATTTTTCAGAGAGCTAGCTTTTCTGGAGGCTGGCTTCCTGATGTGTTTTGCTATGGATATAATCCTCAGGCCTAAGGCAAAACAGCTTCACATGAGTCTTACCCATCGGTGATGTCAGGAAGCCAATTTTGCTACCTTCAGCAGTGGCAGGAATTATAGCTGCCAAAGAAGCATATGGTAGGGGTTCAGTTGTTGTTTTGGAGGGGAAGTATTAAAGGGGTTACAATGTCAGCTGAAAGCTGTGCCAATTTTGTGTTAACTGACGTTTCACTGAGCCATTTCACCCAGAAGTCCTCTTAAGGTAAGACCTTTGTGGTGTCCTGCACAACAAGGCCTGGTCACAACCAGCAGTTCTTCTACTTCCGGGGATTTCGTGAAGTCCCATGTCTGGAAGTTGAAAAATGCCTGCGCCTTTGGCTTTAGGAAAGTTTAACTTCAGAGTGCTTGACCTCTTTGTGTAGAGGAAATGAGATTTTCTAATAGTATTTGCTTTTCTGTTCACCCTATAACTTTAAACCCACTGTCTAATTTCAAGTACAATTGTTTTTGTGATAGTGCAGACATACGTAGGTTTTATGAAAGTTAGTTTGATGATAGTTAGGCAAATCATTTTTTCAAAAGCAAGGGGAATTACCAGCTTGTAAATATCACCTCAACATCAATAAATGAAATAGTTTAAAAACTTAGATGGAGATAATTGTTTACAGACTTGCTTTGTAGTTGCAGTGAAGACAGTTACTAGCTGTTTTGTGTGTTATAAGCTTAAGATTTGTTTTCTTTTGTGTTATTATTGTCAAAACAAAAATCATTCTGTTCTCCTATGAAATCAATGACTGTTAACAGGTTACTAGTATTTTTTTATAAGAAGCAGTGGTTCATAAAGAGAATTTTTCCAATACTCCTTTTTTATGCAATGGACTGAGCCTTGAAATAGAATTGCGATTTCTTCATATAACCCATTGGAAATTGTCTCTTATAGTTGTTTGCCTTTTGTATTTAAGGTTAAAGCGTTGGTGTGGACAGGCAAAGGGCATCTTTGGTCATTTCTTCATAAAGTGATGATGTGAACTTGCATGAATTTCATTGTTGTGGTTTTTTTTATTGTTTCACTTTGAGGAAGTTAGGAAACTACCTATCCTTCTCTCAGGTGGAAAAATATTGCTCATTTTTTTTCCTCCAGGAGGAAGGTTACCTTTTTCTTTTTTTTTTTTTTTTTTTTTTAAATAAACAGAGGCAAACCCTAATAATCAGTGAAATGAAGCAAAGCAAACATTCGTTTTCATTTCCTTTGTGGTCTGACTGTGTATGGTTTATTCCCTGGAGGTTTTGGCCATGAAGTTTGACCTCTGAAACAACATAAGCAGTGTAGAATGAGTAATCTTCCTACCAAGTCATGTGTAGAATTCATATGCTTCATATGCATTCGTGCCACAGTTGAACCTGAGAGAACTCCATCTACAAAAGTCTACAAGCACCTTTAATTTGATAGATGCAGCTTAGCCTTGTGTTCTCCAACTAGGTGGAAGATTGCTGTTGTTGTTTTATTCCACATCATTATTATTTTTTTTCTGGCTCTTGGGATTCTACTGTCTTGAGAAGATGCTTTTCTTTAAAAGAGCAGCCTCATGATCACTGAAAAAGTTCACTAATACCAGTCAGGCTTAATTTACTGCTTAAAAAAATGGAAAGGAATTGGAGTGACCTTGAAAGATTTAAGAAACAGCAAACCCTCCTATGTAGGCTGTTCAGAGTGGTAGCCATCACTGCTGGAGTGGTGAGGCTGTGGGGTTAGAAGTCATGCATGGCCCTTAGGAGAAAGGAGATGTTTGTCCTCAGTATACCAGCAGGAGCCAGCTGAGGCTGCATGGCATGAGACCCTGACCAGTTGTCATGGTTTTATGATTTTTGGTTATCACTATTCCATATCATAACATCATGTAATGCACTCAGGTTCGGCCACTGCACCCTTGGATATGGCTTTAGGGACCATTTCGCTTGCAAATATCTACGCAGCTTTTATGTCTGAGTGTGGCAAGCTGGAGAGGCTGCTGGGAAAGGTCCACAAAGTCATGAAGTGTTTGGCTGCTCTCTAATGTCAAAGAAGGAATTAACTGTGGTGCCAACTCTGACTGCAGTACCAGTATTTGCGCCCTGAGGACAAAACAACGTGGAAAGGGGTGAACTGTGTGGAAAATCCTCTTGCAGGACTGAACAATTGAAATAATCAGGAAAAAAAAATATTATCTTCAGTTACCTGCAGTCTAACGGAACAATGGGCTGACCTATTTCAAATGTTGGGTCATACTTATAATGTGCTTTTGCATATTATAGTGATGGACTTGCAGGGAAACTGCTTGGGGAATAATCATTATTCAGACTTTCTCATAGATAGAATGTGATGTATTCAGTTTCCTTATGATATCCATGGGCATATGAATTGTCAGTTAAAAACATTTTTTAATGGCAGGAAAAGATGGGAGAAGGAGGTTCAATTATTAGTTAAAGTTCAGTATTTGGAATGCTTTCTCATAAGTCAAGGTTACTAAATGTGCAGGTGGCATCATCGCTTACTATAATGTGTTTTTAGTCTGTCTTTTTTTTTTTTTCCCCTTTCTATTTGTTGTGTGTTCTGCTGTTACAGTCAGGAAAGACAGAGATCCTTAAGCGTATAAACAGGAATTCCAGAAAGTGTGTGTGTTGTCTAGATTCCTTTCCCTGGTGTGTATAATTTGTTCAAAATGCTTAATAAAGAGATAGTAAGTATCTCCATCACCAAAACGTTCTTGTTAAGAAGAAACATAGAAAGAAATTTCCAAAAATGTCTGAGTATTTTCTTAGAGAAATGTTTGGGTTACTTAACTTTTGAACCATCTTATGTTCATGACTGTTTAAATAGAGTGTTACGACTACATAAAATGAAATATGGAAGCCAAGTGAGTAAAGTTCTCTTCTGCCTGAAAATGTTTTGCTCTTTCTAGAGTTCTTTGTACTCTCTGTGAAATCTCAAACCTTCTCCTCATGTGGAATTTTGTTCGTTGGTGGATTTCCATTGTGAGATATGTGACTTGGTGTTCTGGTAGGGCAGAAAAATCCTCTCATTTTTACCAGTGTATGCTTCTTGTAGAGGTGCTGTTAGAGAGCAGTCTTGCATCTAGTGGAAGAGGAGAGTATACATATCAAGGAGTGCTTATGTAAATGGCTTCCAACACAGTATTTGTTATAAAAGAATACACAATCACATTCACATGTGTGTTGTGATGCCAAAGAAAGACACTGCCCTGTTTAAGAGTGTGTGCCAAAAGCTGGCTTTTTGCCTTCTGGCTTTTGCATGCTACTGGCTGGATGTCTGTGACATGTTGAGGAATAGGGCTTATTTAGCACAGCAGTGGGACTTCAAAGTCTGGCTTCAGTTCCTTTCCTTGTAGATATATTTGAATATCTGGTTTCATTCCCCTTCTGGTATAAAGTTTTGTTTTATTTAAAGCTTTAAAGATTAACTGTAGAGATCTCGGTTAATGGCTAATGAAGAAAGCAGGGTAGTATTGAGTGATAATAATTATGGTGATCACAATAAGCATTGCAAAATGCTAGATCGATCCACTCAGTGATTATCAGTAAGGCTATTACACAGGTAGGTTTTTGCAGTAGAATTTAGATCTGGCAGCATTTTTCAATATTAGTGTTAGCTTTGCTCTTGAATCCCACACTTCCTTACAGTTCAGACGGGGTTGAGTTCAATTTGTTGGAAGACTGTTTTTCCCTCACTGTGTGCTAAATGTAAACTGTGATTGGAATTTTATTTGCAATTTTCCATGAACCTCTTCTCAGATAATGGGGATGCTGTTTTTTCATTTGTATATTTTATTTTTCTGTGACAATTATTCAGAGGCTTTTTAGTGTTGTCAGAATTATAAATATTATTATTGGTAATGTATTCTTCAAGTACTTGCAAAAATAGGCGTTATGCCACTTGTTCATTAGCAATTGAGTCCTATCGCTGTTGGTAAGTTCAGCTTAGATATAAAGTCTCATTACTCCTCTGGGAATAATATATTTTAAATCTGATGTGTGAATCTTATTAAACCATTTAAAACATTCTTGATGAAGTAGTTTTAAGTTCTTAATACAGGAGGTTGTTCCCATTTATCTCCAAATGACCTCTTTGTCCCCAGATTTACGTATTTCCTTGAATTAAAAATGTCACTTGGTCATGTTCAGTAAGAGAATGTCTTTGAAAGTCTGACCTCTGGGAACGTGATGAATAGTGACAGGGAAAGGATTTTGCCCAGTGAGAATACCAAATCATGTAGCACTATAGTTTCACTTACTAAATATTGTCCAGGCTCTATTGTTGAACCCTATGCTGCCAGTGTCACTTTGTCAGGATGTTTTCTGTCCTGTGACTAGTAGCTTCAAATGTACTCATCCATCTTCTTGTCCCATTACATTTCATGTGACTGATGTTCTGCACCCATTAAAATTGATGGGAAAGAACAAAGAGAAGAAAAATGTGCCCTTCAACTGATTATGCCTTTCAAAGAGCAAATGAGACTCTATTGCTATCTAGAGTGAATTGAACACGTAGATCTGTTTTAAGCAATATGAATTAACTTTTCTTAATCCTTATTAATATTAGATCTCTCATTTTGTTCTTTTGGTACTGTACTGAGAGTGGTAAATTTATGTCAATAACTTGCTCCTTTAATTTTGTGACGGTATGTGGACATACAGACTCTTTGTATCAGCTGTCTCTGGTAACCGTGCTGAGGAGATATGGCTTGTGTGCCTAAATACCTTCTCAGGTAAGGATGGAAAGATGTTTGATGAGTCCAAGTCTTTCCACTGAGGAAGGACCCACAGGTCTTTTCTTAGACACAGCCCATATGCTCTGGGGTGGCACCTGTGTAGGATTTCATGAGGTTCTGCTAGGAGATAAGTGCTTGTTCACCTGGCACTAAGATCTGCAGGGCAATTAATGGGAGATTGGAAATACAGAAGCCTTTGCAACACTGGCTTTATCTTTATTTCATGGATGCAGATGGCTTCCCAAAGTGCTAGTCCAGTGTTTCAGAGTTAGATGAGGGCCATTAGCTAGCTGAATGGAGAGGATAGATGTCATATTTATCGACAGTCCAAGAGAAAACACAGAGGGAAAGCAAAAGTGAGGTTTCCTGTGTGACTGGTACATCCATTACTTATAGCTTATGTGACAGCCTTCTCAGTGTAGAAGCCAACCTTTCTTTCTCACTTGTACATGGTAAAAAGGCTGTCATTTAAGAAAAAATTTGGGCTTTGACCGTGATCTCACTTGTAAACCTAAGATATGCAACACAGTGTGCCCTTTTAGACTCCCTAGTATTCTTGTAGTGACTTCAGCAAGTGTTGAATGCAGTTCTGCACTTCCACAGTAGCACTTGTGTGCATTAGAGTTTTATTTCTGTGTACATTTCAGGTTCATATGTTGCAGCAATCTGGGCTTCTTTACCTTGAAATAGGTGCTTTTTCCTGGCAGTTGTGGCTGAGGTGGTGATGTAGCTGAAGATCCCAAAACGTCTTTGGTAAATGTCTGTGAAGAGCTCTGAGATAGAGAGCTCTGTAGGAAACAAAAGATTGTTTTCCACGCCATTATCTATAGTTATTTGAGATTGCTGATACACATCAAGGCCTGTTGCTTTGTTCAACGTTTTTTTCAGGGTGCAGATGTTGTATTACAAAGTGGATAATATTTTCACATTGACATGGGTTCACTTGGGTTATTATTTATCCATATTTTAAAGACAATTGTCTATAATTTGTGAAGAGGAGCTTGGCTAAAATTTAAATAGGCAAATCAGACTTTAAAACCTTAATTTAGTCATTTCTCTATAAGCTCTCTTGCTCTATTCAGTTGCTTACTTGACCTCCAGCTGCGAATGGATTCATTATTTTAAGAGAACATTCTTACAGATAATTAACTCCTGAAATGAGTAGAAGACAGGCAAAAATACAGTGAAACTTCAGTCAGTTTCTGCTTATGCAGGGCAGCTTTGTACTGCTGAAGCACATTGTCACCCTTAACGTTAAGGACACTTGAACAAGTTACTCTAGGGTAAACAAGGACATGAACTGCATGCACAAATATGCTCTTTGCACCCTTGCACATTTTTTTTCACCTCATTAAAATGATATGTGGAAACAGAACTGGTAGAAGAATTCACCTTTCCTTTTATAGGAGTATGCAACAGACATCTGATGCTTTGCAATTTCCACCTCCATAATGGCAGTTCTTTCCCGTGCCTGTACCTTCTATGGGATATGAAAAAGGTGAGAAGTGGGACAGAAAGCTTGATTTACCCTCCTGAATTGAGATTACAATTGTCTTCTGAGTTTTGTCTTTGTTTCTTTCACAACCTCCATTCCTATTTTGGGCCACTGAAGCGGCGTCTGTTGAAGAAACAAGTTTTGTACAGAAAACAATATCAAAGACAAAAGAATTGAGCAAAGTGAAAGGCTGAAGAGAATTATTCCAATGACAACGTGTCAGATATGGAATCAAGTTCATCTTCTCAGTAGTTTTATTTACTTTCCCAAAAGTAAATGGGTATAGCTTTTATAATTCTGGGGATTCTGCACCTGGAAACCTTAAGAAACTCAGTACTAATGGAGAAAACTTTGCTTTCTACAGGACAAAGGAATAGGGAAGTGGGTGAGCAGAGGCTTCCACTGATCTTCAGCTTCTTCTAATATTGCGTATCTAGGTCTCATTTTCCGTCTTTGTACCAAATGAGAGCACTGAGCATGAGAAGGAGGTGAACTGGGTGCTGCAGCATTCAAATAAATGCAGTATGTGGTGATATACTTACACCACTGCTTTATTGCTTTGAAAGCTGGCCAAAGACTCCTTTGAGAGATGTGGTGCTGGGTTGCAGTTGCCACAGAAGTCAGGTCTCCACTGGAGAAATGCTCTGAGAGTGGTGAGGTTTCCTGGCTGTTTCTGGTCAAACTTGGCTGAATTCTCAGCTCTGGATCTTGCTTTCCTTAGGCAATAGCTATTATCACTCACATCCTGGGTCCTCAAGAGCTTGGAGCTGTAAAATAATCCTTCCCTTCTTGGACTTCTTCAGCCCTCACAAATACACTGCAGACACCACTGAGGGTGACTGAATTGATCTTGCCCTTGAAATGAAAGATCAGCAGCTGCAGTGCAAGAATAGGACCTGTTGAATAAATTCTGTTGCCAAAGAAAACCCCCTCTTAGCACTGTGCAGAAAGGTCATCATGTGCTGTTAATAGCACTGTTCATTTCTAATGTGACTTGAGAATGGTTCAGTCCCAGCCTCCCACTTCCCCATGCCTCAGCAGATTTAAGCTGGGAGCTACTCCATGCCTTGGGTTACAGGTTTTCAGAAAAAAATTGTGTCCTCTTTTTTTTTTTTTTTTAATTGAAATATACTGAGAAATGCCTAGATTTTTTTATTGCAGTGAGGAAGAGCTGAGTGCAAGAGGAGGGCTGAGAAAATCAGATTTTGTTTTATTGTACAGGAACACTGTAGAATATTTATTCCTGTCTCTTTCTTCTAATTTGATTTTCTGACTACCATATCAATCTTTGTTCACCGGTGAAACAAAATGATTAAGTACTATAGATGTTGCTACTTGTACCTCAGCAACAGCTAAAAAGTTGAAGGATTTGAACTGTTTTAAAAAATTTATTTGCAAATTCATCACCAATGAAATACTTTGGGTGTATAAAAATAAAGTGTTATGGGATGTCTTCTCAAGCCATCAACCAAATTGTCTCTTTTGGTTTCTTTTCTCTTCCTTTTGTGGGAGGTTTTCTAGAAAGTGTATGGATGTGTTCAATACTATCACATACTGAACTCTGATTAAGTTATTCACCTTCACAGCACACACATGAATAGTCATTTGAATAATGCAACTCAGACTGGCATTGCTAATATGAGCAACAGTGTGGAGTAAACATTACTCTCCACAGTTCAAATACTGTGAAATACTGATAGGCTGTCTCATGTAGTGGATAGTTACATCTTATACCTAGCAATTTAAGAAGTGCATGAAGTATTGCATTGAGGAAATTATACTTCCTTGCCATGATGAATGTTTGTTCTCAGTCAGTCTATAAGGAAAAAGAGGATCAGCTTCAGCCTTTGCTGAGTAGGACCTGCCCCGGTCCTGGTAGCAACGCTTTGCTCAGTCAACAGTTTTTCTTAGGCAATCTGAAGTGTAAGCAAGGTGGTCTTTGGTCAATTCTGTAGATGATAACTGTATCTGTCATCCCTTTCCAGGCAGGTTCCTATGGAGAGAGTGAAGTTAAAGATGCATGGTCAGAGCTTCAGTGAGTCACTGACAGAGAATCACAGAGTTCTAGAGCCTTTCCTTTTATCTCGAAGAAGAAGGACTTTGTTCCTCTTTCTCTTAGATCTGCAGATTTGTTAACCAGGGTAGCTGAAAAGTGAAGGTTGGTCCTTCTCTCTGTGGCAATGCTAATACTCTCCTTGCTTGTGGTTCCATAGAATCATAGAATCGCCTGGGTTGAAAAGGACCACGATGATTATCTTGTTTCAACCCCTCTGCTATGTGCACCAAATGAGGCTGCCCAGAGCCACATCCAGCCTGGTCTTGAATGCCTCCAGGAATGGAGCATCCACAACCTCCTTGGGCAACCTTTTCCAGTGTGTCACCACCCTGTGTGAAAAACTTCCTCCTAATATCTGACCTGAATCTCCCCTGTCTTAATTTAAAACCATTCTCCCTTGTCCTATCACTGTCAACCGATTGTATGCAGTCATTCCCCACCCTGTTTATACTCATATATTTTAGGACTGTAACAAGTTTTTCCCTTTGCCATTTTAGATATCTGTAAAGTGTGCTTCTAAAACTCAACATGAAGAATTAAATTTGTCAGTATTGTAGGATGGACACTTTTATACTATAAGTGTAATGGAGATTTGTATTTGCAGCAGAAGGAAGGCATGCTTCCTATATATTTTGGCATTACATTGAGAAGGGTAGAGTTTGTTTTAGGAAAGTATTTTTCTATTACACTGCTGGAAACATATGGCACTGTTGTTTTTCCATTTAATCTTTTTAGTATTCACAGAGCACCCGGCACATTCAGATCTTTGTTAAGTGTGTTGTAGGCTGTGTAAATAAATTAGAAAGAAACTAATATATTAGGGCTAATCCACTGACTGAAAGTACAGGGCCACATTTTTTGTAGGATCTGTATAAAAGGAAATTCATGAGGAATATTTCAAACCAGTCAGTGAGAGCTAAGTTACATATCATTCACAGCTTCTAGAAAATGCTATGTGCTACAGATGAATAAAGTCAGCAGAATAAGATGATGCTAAGAATGCATAAATATGTTTACACTTGCAAGTGGCAAATGTTACAGCTTTCAGAACTGAGAGTATATTCAGGAATATTGTCCATATGCCTCTATTGGCTGGCACAGTAATGCAGCTTGCATTACTCTAAATGAACATTCAGAGATTGGAAACTTGCCGTTGTTTGAGAATTTAGACCTTATTTGCACCTGTCTACAGAGTGTAAACTTTTGATTATCCATTACAAATGTTTAGCTGTATAAAACATTTTCTTAAATTATGCATACTAAACTGTTTGCACATTTGCAACTAAATGTTCGCAGTCATTTGGATAGTATGGAAAGAACAGGGTCACATTTTCTTCATTTTTGTGAATTTAAAAATAAATCATAGAGTTGTGATTGTATATACTAGAGTATAAATCATTTTACAGAGGAGGAAGCTTCTACTGGAGGCACTTTTTGTTCCTTGCTATATGTAACTGCCTGATACTAGGGAACAGAGAAAGCAAAGTTCTTCATCACTTATTTCCATAAATGTGTAGAGAATACTCATTAAATTAACATTAGCATAAGAAAAATGAAACTTCTGAGCCAATTACAGTTTACTGTTTAGACTGGAACAAAAAAAATGACCTTTGTTACAAAATATGTGACTTGAACAGGCAGTTCCTTATAAAATTGAGAAGTTGCAAATGTCCTATTCTTGAGTGATGGTGTACGTGTGATCTTAGTTCTACTTCATTAGCCCCTAGTGAATGAGTGGTAAATTTTTCCTATTTATACATCTCCTGTCAGAGGATCATAAACATAGCCTGATTACTACATGTTTTCACTGTAGCTGTTTCATTTATGCATTTTTCACAGCTCTGGTGAATAGCTTATATCCCAATTGAATAAGTTTTTCTTCTTTTTAAATATTCAGATAGGTATTAGCAATAGTTAATTATGCACTCAGTACCTTTTGTAATAGAACTATCTGTCATTATGGCAAGCTTTTATGTTTTTTTAGGGCTCCGGTCTTCTCAGTAAAATATTGCTTTTTCAGTGTGCATGGGAACAATCAATTTTATTTTCTGCTGATTTGATAATTTTCTACTAAAATTTAATCTTCTGTGCTGTGGAGCTTGTGGCCAATTGAAAGATTTTTCCTGCTGCTAATAGAATATCCAGTGCTTCAGCTCTTTGCCTCCCATTTCTCAAAGTATGTACACTTTGAAGCTTTCTATAGTGTGGTACACAGACAACTACTTAGAAAGGTAAGAAGTATGTAGTTATGTTTTTTTCTGTCTCTAGGTAATTCAGCATACAGAGGATATAAACAACGGTTCCATTTTCCCAAGCATTTCACCAGAGGTGACATTTTGCATAGCATGTACCAGCTGGTAAACCACTGTATATGTTACAGACATTATGAATATTGTATAGATAGACGAGTAGTTTGTTCTGCTCATGCTTTTTTGTACAGATGCAAATTATTCTGTTGGTTACAGATTTTGGGCAGAGGAAGTTCCATATGGTCCTCTACCTCTGTAGCGTTGTTCAGTTTTTTGCCCAGAATTTTCAAAGGCCCTACCAATAGTCAGGTATTTGTTGCAACTGAATTTCGAGAAGTTTTGGTTTTCAGTTTTCTTCATGTTCTGTGGACCCTTCAGATTTCAGCTCTGTTTAGAAGGAGACAAACAAGGCTGTGTCGTTGAGGTAGCCTGAGCAAGCTTTTCCCCAGTGTTGTGCTGCAGCCAGCTGTGGGGGTGAAACAGGTAACATTCCCAGCTCCTGGCAGCTGACTGGAGGTGCCAGCAGTCATTTGGCATTTTCTTCTGATAATGGCCTATCAATCCTCAAGGAAACGCATGAAAAAACTGTCTAAGATTTGGATGGCCTTCTGCTCAGTGATAAATTTTGCATGGTTGGAATAAGGGACAGGAAAGAAACTTTGCTAATGACTGTTACTAAAAATGCATAGCACAGCTATCACGGGCATGCCTTTAAGGGCTGTCTGCTTTTATTACCGTTGTACATCTGGAATCTCAGCCACATTAGGACTGCTCTCCTAATCAAAATAAGATCATAAATGAGAAAAGACTTGATAATAACAGCAGATATTATCAAAGTCTAGGAGCAGCTTTTGGAAACTGGTGACTTACTCCCTAGTATTGACTACTCAACCTCATGAAGAATAAAAAAGGTGAAGTGTTGCATCTGAATGTTTCTTTTGATGTTGTAGGATTCATCATTATCCATGCCATATGTGTTCTATGGCTACCTCTTAAATCTGATCTCTTTCAGAGGATGAGATGAACCATAAGGCTTAGGAAGTAAGTGGTGGAGTCGGATGGAATTTCTTGTAAAAGGAGAAATTTATTCTGACTATTAGCATTTCAGGGCCTCTTGAAATGATAGTAATGGTTAGAAATGGTTAAACAAACCCCCAGTCAAGCTCAGTTGTATTTACAAAACTTCACTTGAAATATAGAAAATTCACAGTTATGTTTAATGGAAACCAATGTGAGCCATGAGTGTGCTCCTCTGGGGCAGAAAAACTGAAGATTCAGGGAGGTGAGGCACCACATGAAAATTGGAAAGAACAGAAGACCAGCAGTGTGGAAGTTTCCAATGAAAACTATCTGTCTTGTGGTATTAAATTTCTCCTATTTTCTTTGTCACACTGATGGATTCCTAGTATTCTGTTCTCTTGGCCTTTGACTTCTACAGATCTTTACTTATTCTTCTTTGTCCAAAAAGGGTTTACAGTAACTTTGCACTTAGTTCATAATGTATCTATAGTTACATCGCACAGAGTGGACAGCAGTATTATTCTAGGTCATAGGATGTTTACCCTAACTGTAGTATCAAAGCACTTATTAATCTTTTATCAAGATTAATCTTGATTTCGGACGAGAAAGTATAAGGCATAGAAAAATCTTTGCCCGAACTCACACAAGGTACAAAGAATTTGAAATTAGGAATTCGACCCTTAAAAAAAAAAAATAATAACAACTGCAGAAGATACACAGAGAAAATACAATTGGAATTGCTTAGAAATTGGGCCTCATAATGCTACTGCAGTTCCACAGATAGAAAAAATGCCTCTTGCTTATATTTTAATGGAAGACTAGGTATATGTGTAAAAATAATTACGCTTGGATCAGCATATTTGCAGGTTAACAATCAACTCTGATTATCTGCTGATTCTTGCAAAACAGAAAATCTGTTCTTCTATAAACATTAATTATGAAATATCTGACAGAATCATTCCAAAACGGTTTAATTATACACAGATTTCATACACAGTTTAATTGCATTTTACACCAAAGGAAGATCCAGACCAGTTCTCTTCCTAAGTCTGTTTTCTCATCTTTACGTTTGCTTAGAGGTTGAACTGAGTTGTTCTGGAAGACAGTTGTTTGAGTATCTCCCCAACAATAACAGCTGTATTAGGATGAACCTCCTGCCTTACATCAAATAGATTGTATCTGTTACATCCAGTAAAATGGGTGCGTGGTGGATATTGATGGGGCCTCAGCTCTCCTGGTTTTATTAGGACCATTTTTACACCTAGGTTACAAGTTAACAGCACCATTATCTCTCCCCAAAATCCCCTGGCAGTTAGTACCGCCAGCAGCAGTGGAAATTACAGAGGGATTAATCTCTGGCTCCAGCCCCCAAAAGCTTTTCTCCGGAGGTACAGAATGATATGTTGGACTGCGTTAAGCAGTGAAAGATTTAATGAAAAAAAAAGCCCCAAGTGCCTGCCTGCATCAGAGTCGGCGTCCGTCCCTTTCCAAACTTGTCAATATCGTTTTCTGTCTTTGCAAGCCTGCTGGGCTGCTGAGATACGCGTGATGGCTCAGACTGTTTTGTTTCAGCAGCTGTTCTTAAAAGCACGTCCCTGCAGAAGGTTGGCCGGGGCAGTCAATTTCAGAGGAAAATGAGGAGACGAGGGAGAAGGAGGAGGCAACTGCAGCCCTCTGAGAGCCCTTTCCATTTCAAGTAATTCCTCCAGAAGTGGGAAAGGGTCTCGGGCTGCGAGCACAGGGAGCGCGAGGAGGAGGTTGGGAGGGGACAGGGCGCGCGGGGAGCTGCTCCCACTGCGCTCCGTGCTCCCTGCGCGCTGCGGGGCCGCCGGGGCCGGGCAGAGAACGATAGGGAGCACAATGGGCGGCTAACAAAGCTCGCGTGATGAATGCAGTCATTGGCACGGCAGCACCAAGCAGCTTTGCTGCCGGTGGCTGACTGTGACAGCCGGCTACAAATATTATTTTCAATGACATGTACGGGTGACAGGAGGCAGTGTGGAGGGAAGGTTGTTAGGAAGTTTTTTTGCAAAAAGAAAAAGAAATATAGAGGAACCGAGTATTTCTCTCCGCTGTTTGGTTTAAGGAAGTTATAGTAGGCTAACATGGATGACTTTGATTTTTTGAGTGTGAAGAAGTATGACAGAGCCAACATCTCAGTTATGTATTGGGCCTTCTTGTTCACAGTCTGAGATTAAATTGTTCAAAATGCCATGAGAATCAGTGTTAGCCTCAGTGTAGAGCTAATGCCTGTAAATGCAACATCCATGCACCTGCAAATTACTCTTTGTGACACTCTTGAAGGTGCAGTATAAAATGCTATCATCAGTTAAAGATATTCTCATCTCCATACAATATTTTTTTCATTTTCACTCTCATTCACAACATTTTCAGTGGAATATAAATGCATGCATTGTGTGCTATGTTTTGTTCTTCACACCTCATTCTCCTGGAAAAAAAAAAATCCATTACTTTTAATAAGAGAGATTACATAGGTAAAGCATATTTCAATCTTTAGCCTAGCACAAGGAAAGAATATAAAAATACATGACCCAGAGAAAACTGCAGGCTTCGGCTTCAGTTCAAGTTGTGATCTACGACCAGATCTCTGACCTGTATCATCTGCTTTTGCAATGCAAAATAGCACAGGACATGTAGGACTTGTGCAGTATATCTGAATGTTAGTTGCAGAGTTTGCATCCATTTACAGTGCACAGTCTTGATCCTCAGCTGGATATGAAAGCAAAGAACACCTTTTATTTAGTAACTTTTGCCTTTCTTAATGTTCTTTTTCCTTCTAAGTGTTTATTTCGCCATTTAATTTTCCTTGGACATTGAGTGGCCTGAACTCATAGGCATTGCACTTCCTGTGTGTCTCTGATTCAAACCTGTCTATTTTCTCTGTATTTCCACTAGCTAATAATATTTCCACTAATAATAGCAACTGGAAATACTGAAAATATATCTGCAAGAAGGTGAAAAAGTGGTACATACACCTCTGTGTAATTCCTGTAAGGGGGCTTTGATCTCTTGGTCTGATTTTTGCAAGTGCATCTTGCATATACTTCCATTTTGGTGAGTCTCCCAGTTCAGACTGGGAGCTAAGGTGGAAGTAACAGCAATGCAACCAGAAAAACTACGCCAATCCAATAAGAAACCTTTTGGCTTTTACATGGCTCAGCAAAAAGTTTGTTCATTAGTGGGAAACGTCTCAGGTAGAAACCTGAATTTCTGTTTCCAGAAGCAGTAAAAGGGGCTTCTTAATTGACAAAACATTTTCCCCACTGAGATGCTGACTTTCTAATCCATAGCAGTGTCAGAGGACTATTGGCTGCAGTCCAAGGAGCCTGACTTCCAGTTGCCATTATTCACATGAGCTGTGACATGTAGTATGCTTTGTGCCTTTAAAAGCCTGGAGTGTGGGTAGATTTGTTTCCAATTAAATAAATACAGCCATGCATGATTGCTGAAAGCACGTTCAAAGGTAGAAGATTTGCCCTCAAAGAGAGAAGAATATTTATTTAAATCATTAATGGCTAGAAAGGATCAACTCATTTATCTAAAGAGGCTTAACTTGCTGGTAAACAGACTGGGAGGAAATTCCAGCTGTAGGATGGGTTTAGTGCATCGGGGCTGTGGCTCCTAACAGGGCCTCTTGCTGTCACCGAAATGTGAGTAATAACTGCAAGAGCATAGCAAAGCTGTGAGATTATATCTGAACAGCACGTCACTTATTTCTTTCTGTTCCTGTAACTTGCTGGCTTTACTGGGGCTCTCCTGGAGTTTAAAATGCAAAATGCACAGAGGCAGTTTTTCATTTTGGAAGATTGTTGAGCGATGCCTGGATTACAGTATTTTTGCAAACAGAACATCATTCTTACTGTTTTCCACAACTTGAGGCTAATCACTTGTCACTACCTTCAGCTTTCATTCTCACCTCTGTATGAATGTCCTTTTGTAGTTTAGTCTATTGCTGATGTCAAACCAAAATTGAGGCATATTCACTTATTAATATATTATGAATAGCCTACACCGCCAACAGAGTTTAATCTCTCATACTGACTTCCAGTCATCTTTCAGAAGTGTACAGAAAGTGAAAATGTGCCACTTGAAACGTTTTATCCTGATTGGTAAATCCTTTTTCTCCTTACCCTTGCAGCTTCCTGGTTAAAAATGTATAGCCCTCTGTGCTGAGTATGGAAGCACAAGGCACTGCTCTGATGACCATCCATCACTTCTTTCTTACTGATGACTTTTGAAAGAGCATGCTGTGTGATTGACAGATGCAAAGCACCAAAAGCTCTGGTTTATATTTGGCATTCTCAGAATAGCGAAGCACTCTTAGAGAAATCACATTATTGCTAAGGATATGCAGCATGGCTCAGTGTGTAAAGCTTCATAATTTATGTGAGAGAAAAAACAGCAGAGAGGGAGAGGGCTGAAGTCACACCTGTGGGTTGGCAAGGAAATGAAGCTCAAGTGGTGTGTTATCCTCTGATAGAGGAGGTCTGTTTTTAGAGATACATTATAGAAATGTTTTTTTGCCCATGCCTGTGATCAGTGAGGCAGTAAGTAACATTCACTCAGCCTTTTCCAGTTTCACAAATTGGTGATGGAAATGTACAGCCCACCTGTTTGAAAGCATCTAGCACCAAATCACTGAGCTTGTTTTTTGTCACTGAAGTTTCTTGCAATTCATTTTGAAGGATCTGTTCTCTAAAAGTATGTGCTAAAATCACTGATTCACAGAATCATAGGTGTTGGAAGGGACCTCTGGAGATCAGGTAGTCCAACCTCCCTGCTAAAGAAGGTTCCCTAAAGTAGATTGCACAGGAAAGAATTCAGGCAGGTTTTGAACATCTCAGAGAATCAGAGAAAGAGATTCTACAACTTCCCCCTGGGCACCCTGTTCCAGTACTCTGTCACTTCTAAAGTAAAGAATTTTTTCCTTGTGGTGGTATGGAACCTCCTCTGTTCCAGTTAGTGCCCATCGCCCCTTGTTCTCTTGCTGGCCACCACCAAAATGAGCCTGGCTCCATCCACTTGACACCTACCACTGAATATTTATAAGCATTTATAAGATCTCCCTTCAGTCTTCTCCAAGCTGAACAGTCCAAATACAGATGCCCGTGCAAATGTGCGTATGTGTGGGAAGCACCTTCAGGCCAGCTGGAGGTTAGGGACAGGGTCTGCGCCAGAGGTGGTGAGCATGGAACAGAGCTGTTGGAGTTCAAGAAGCGTTTGGACCGTGCTCCCAGACACAACAGGCTTTCAGTTTTGTGCGGTTGTGTGTGGAGCCAGTTGGGTTCCATGATCCTTGTGGGTCTCTTCCAACTCGGGATATTCTGTGGCTGCACTGGAACAGTAGAGTAGTATAGGTTTGGGTTAAAGTCCAAGAAGAACAATTGCTGGGAGTTGCTGGTAGGCATCCATTACTAGTAGGTTTTGAGAACAGAGTAAATAAAGTTCTAAGATAAATCCTTGATATAGTGGGGTGGATTTTCCAGATTGCCTGAGGTGAGACTGTGCCTGTTTTTTCTATGGTTTTGTTCTGTGTGTGTAGTGAGTTCATGCGTATGTGTGAGGAAGAAGAAAAGGAAGAGCAGAGATGATGATCTTTATTTCACAGGAAACTTACAAAGCATCCTTCTATTCTCTGATCCCCATTTGTAATTGCATGTGCTATAGGAGCAAAGGAAAAAGAAGAAACATTCTCAGTTTTTAGTAAAAGCTATATCTTCATTTGACATTCTGCAAAGCAGTGTAGGAATGTAATGAGAAAGAGTGCAGTATAGCCTCACATGGAGCTAGGAAGAGAATCAGAAAGTAAAATATATGGCTTTGTTTATATGATTATGCTTATTTTGCCTGAGCAGCAAATTCTTCTGTTAGAGCAGAACTTGAAGACTGTGGCATTTGTCCAATCAAACTGCCTATGGCCTAGGGCCAGTGATAGACATGGGGTGATGAAGCCCCAGGCTGTCCCATCTCATGGCTTATGGGATGATCTGCAATCTTGTCAAGCTGCAGCTGGCTCCTTAGTTAGGGATGGCTGCCCTGCCTTGGGTGTGTAGGTACAGGGTGCTTTAATTGCCCTTCTCCCTTTTCAACCAGGAGCACCTGCCACCATAGGGTAGAGAACAATGTTTATAGCATGTTAGCATCTACATAGTCTTTAAGAAAACTCTCATTTTCCTGTCTGAAACTTGGCTTAGGGCATATGGCCCTAGGTTTTCTGTTTCAGAATGAGCCTACTCATTGAGCTTTGAACAGCAGTCCATTTGTCAGAAAGGAAGTATCACAGTTAATCATTTTACAGTCATTTCAGTTTTCTGGTGGCTTGTGTTACCTTAGGAACAAGTCCATTAAAAAGGTCACACATTTGAGCAAGATGCTTCTCTCTGTTCCTGGACCATGGATATGAAATCTCTTTGATCACTTTGCAGCTGTAAAATACTGTTTTCATATGGCAGCTGGATGAGACTTTCTTGCAACATTTTTTAAACAAATGGATCTTCTTTCTGCAAAATATTTCATTTATGGTAATTTTGTTCCTACCTGCTGTGTATCCTTCATTCTGTTGCACAAGTGAGTATCTTAATGCTGTGGTTTGAAAGGAAGACAACAGTCTAATTGCTTGTCTTATTAGCCCACTGGAATTAATGGAAGACTATAGCACTGAATTGCCATTTAGCTGCCATAGCCCTGGGTGTACATAGAGCGTGGCATAGCAGAGTTAAATCATTTATTAACTCCTAAACAACATATATTTAATCAGTTTTCTAGTGCTTCAGACCTTACAATCAATAAATGCCTTTTACTTCCTTACCCTAATTAGTGTATATTTGTCTAGATCTGCTCATTTGTAAGCCACGAACGGTGCATGTTAGTGATTTCTCTACACTGTCAAATGGGACGGTTGTAAGTTTTGGTTGTGATACCCTTGTAAGAGAAAACAGTCTCACTGCTTGACCTAAACTCATTGACATTGTTCTGCTAAAGGAGCGTGTGGTTTATTAAGATTAGGACTTGCAAGGGAGAAATATAATAAGGCACAGTTCACAGGTATTATGGTAGATCTGTTTCCTTGTGTTTGTAATTAGAAATCAAGTGTATTGTATCTATTCATAGAAAGGGCTCTGCACAGGTGTGGAGTTTCTTAAGGTAGCACTCACATTTGCTTTCAAAATGATTTCTAGAATTTCTCAACTGATTTCTAGCATTATTTGGACCAGTCAAGAGCACTTGGTAAAACCTCGCGTGATCAGAGGTATCTTTTACCAAGATCTAATTATGCAGTTTTCATCTAATCTGAAACAGACACCCTTCTGCTTACCTATTGTTGAAGCCAGTTGGTGCAACTCTAATATTACACTGACACGAGATAGGAAGGCTGTTTCTGTTCCCCAGTGAATCAAATGCCTTGGGTGCTAATTTAGTAACTTCACAGTCCTAGGGCCCAAAGGCGAGTTTTCAGCAACCACATGTGCTTCTCTACCTATGAGGCAAGCTTGCTGCCATGAGGAAGAAGATACATTTGTTTATGTCAGTAGTGTATGAGAGGGAAATTGACAAGCAAGAACACCTTAATGGCTTCAAACTACCTGTTAATGATCATGGCGCCAGTGCCTGCCTGGCAGTCTCAGTCTCCAATTAAGCATCTGCCGGAGCTGGAAGCAGGGCTCTTAATTGGAAAGAAACAGATTCAAAGCAGGTTGCATTTTCTGCCAAGACAGATTTATCAGCACCACCATGCCTTAATCCATCGTGCTTCCTTTCCCACCCCCACCTGGCCTCTCTCCCCATTTCACCACGTGGATCCCCAGGGGTACGAGAGAAGCCGTAGAGCAGCAGCAGGTAGAGGATGCTCAGCATATCTGGGAGATTTTGCTCTCCTGTAACCTCTGGCTGACCTGGGGCCCAGTGATGGATTCTGCACTAATTGCCGACTTTTCTTCCCCCAGATCCTCGGTGGCATGTGTGTGCCCATTAAGATATATTGTCTCGTCCACATTCAGGAGATCTGTTTGCAGCTATCTTTTACATAAAACTGATTGTTTAATTGCAGATTAAAGATTAATGCAAGTATAATGATTCCACGAGGACACTTCAGACAAAAGCATCCTGCATCAGGCAGGCTGCATCCATTTTTCAATTTGGCCATAAATTTGGCTGGGAATTAAATAGTAAGTAGCCGTGATTGCAACACTGGTCTCTGAAGGCACTCATGGGAATGAAAATAAATGAACAGGCTCTCACACAAAGCATGTTTCATTATGGTCATTAGTGGACAGATCCTCAGTAGGGACTGAAGGTGAAATTGTCTACAAGAAATGTTAGCACTTGTCTTGTGAAATTGAAATAGTTAAGGAAGTGAGTATAAAAATGTTCAGGTCACAGAACCTGCAGATGGTAAACTTACTTTCTCTGTGCCACGGGTGTAAGATGCAGGAGGTGCAGATACAGAGGACCATAGGTTGCATTCTAGCATTGCTATATCTTATGCTCAGAGAACAAGCATATTCAGGAAATGCTTACAGTGTTATGAATGCATACTTGTGCGTGTAGTTTATGTACCACGAATTGCTCTGATTCGTTATGCTGGTGCTTTTGATGAATTATTAAGGTTTTGCTTTCTGTTATGTTTTTCAGGTAAGGGCGCTTTTGTTTTCTTTAAAGCACTCAGTTGGCTGGTAAGTTATTTATCTTCATTTCTCTTCACTTGTATGACATATGGTTATCTAGAATCCCAGAACCAGAGTCCATCTAAAATGAGAGGGAATGGCTGGAGGACAAGGAGTCCAGTCCCCTCCCAGAGCAGGTTTGGTTTTGTGCAGGTAGCTCACGACCTCATCAATGGTGGAAATTGCACAGACTTCGTGAGGAACCTGTTCCACTGTTTGTCCACCAAATATTTTTTTCTAGTGTATGACTGGAATTCCCCTTTCCCCATCAGCATGCACGTCTTGTTGATGTGTATTGCTGTTCCATTAGGTTGTTGAAAATATCAGTGAAGTTCCTCTTAGCCTACTCATGGTGCTGTAATGTGTCTGGTAAGATTGGGTTGAATTTAGGTGTTCTGGATATAGGACAAGGGTTTTTTTTATTATTGGTGTAAGGCAGGGTGAAGCTGTCTGTGGTCTAGTTTCTGTTATGGCTCCTGAACATCATGAGCTCAGGAAGAGATAAAGCAGTAATCCAGAAGCCAGCAGTGCTCACCAAATGTTGCTACAGTAGATGGAGCAACCACAACTGTTCACTCCATTTCTCCTTTCAGCGGCTCAGACTACCTGTGCCCACCAGAAATTTGGTAAGATCTTTAGTGTTTTTGAGCTCTTGTGTTATCCCCATAATAGAGCAGGAAAAGGGGAAGATAGTGCTGGTTTTCTTATTGTGGCCTAGAAGTTTGATAGACTACGGATGCATTTTACACATCCCTTGTTACATTCACCGAACCTACATCTTTATAAGGACCTGGTTTTCCCCACATTAGTTCAGAATTGGTTCCGAATTCATTCGATGGCTGGGGAACAACTTACAGCGGTGTAAGAGAGTGGCAGAACAAAGTACTGAAGTTCAAAATAATTTTAACTCAATTTGATTAAAACAGCTTTTTGGGGACTCCCTCATGTCTTGCATGGAATTTTTGGTGTAATTGAAGCTGTTTTGAGGCTGAGTAGGAATCCTGAAATTACAGCTATTCTTTTTCTGAGAAATTAATGTGTTTTGATAATTTTTTTCCTTTATTTTCCAGCAAGTAAAGGAATCCACCTGGGGTTTGTTGAAATGTAACTAGAAGAATTCATGTGGGAATTACTGAGATGTGTATAACTTAGCTTGCCGGATTTTTGGTGTAATTAGAATAAAAGTGGTGACATCTTTAAAGACACTCTGTTTTTTAGGTTTTGTTTGAAGAGTCGGGAGGTTTCAGTTAAAAATGAAGTTTCAGTTAAAAATAAGGTCCAGTTTGCTGCAGTGTTACCAGGTGTTTTTTTGTTTGTTTTTCTTTTTGATGTGCTCTTGAAGTTTCTGTAACTAGTGAAAGGGACACTAATTATGCTTTCAAAAATAGAGATATCATTTAATATCAGCAGTACATTATAGAATAAGTTTCTATAAATAATACGATGATTTCAGTCTTAGCGTTTTTGTGTAGATTTCTTTTTCATGTGCTGAAATGTCAAGTCTTCCAGGCACGGACTGTTGGTTGTGCCTCCACATAAAGGTATGGCAACAGTATCCTGACCCTTGAGCACTCGCGTTTTACTGCATTCCCTGTGAACAGTATAAAAACCAAGGGAGTCATGGCCCACCCACTGTTATCTTACTATCTGCGGCATTAAGAGCAAAGCTCTCTAGCCCCTTGCTTTCTTCATTCTTCCTTTAATCTGTTTCACAGTTGTTGGTAGGGTCCTCTTTGCTGAGCCCCTGCCTACCCAGCCACATGCCTTGTTAGCAGACCCTCTCATCCTGCTCTTAGCAGGCTGGTCTGTTCCTGCCTGCAGAATGCTGTACTGTATAAATCCTTCCCTTCTGGGAGCTAGAAGGGCCACTTTGCTCAAGCTGTATCTTCTCACTGAGCACGTACAGATCAGCCTGGATGCAGAGGTGATGATCATGACTAGGATAAGGCAAGACAAATGGAAACTTTCAACCCATCTTTCCTCAAAACCCTTCTAAGATCAAACAAGGAAGATATTACCAGAGAGGGGATATCTGCCTCAGTACTGAGGAAAGCTGCTGTTGTGATTTTATTTGTTTTGGTGAAAATTTGGCTTCCTGTCATCTTGTTTTTCATTATTCTCAGCAGTCGTGGTGTGGTGGTTTCTTTGCACTGACAGTCCCAAAATTGACAGCTCCAGGCCTGACACCAGTGAGTCTGGCTCTTGCTAGTGCATAAATAGTGAAACACAGCATTTTTTTGCTGGGAATACACCATGCATATTTATTGGGAGTTTTAAAATACTTGAAAGTCCAAGAGGAATGTTGTTACTTCTGTAAGGACAGAAGGACCTGAAAGACCATGAAATTAGAGCAATTTCTGTGACAAAAGTAGGGACTGTTCTGCTTTAAACTGTAGAAACATCCACAACAGTGCATGGAAGAAGAGGGACTTCATCTCTGTAGTAAGATCCACACTGACACCTGAAGGCTCAGAGGTTACGTATAATAAAGTGTAGGGTGACTTGCAGTGCAGGGACTGGTGTGTGAGTGAAAGAACCTGGAGTACAATTCACAAACCGGGATCCCTGCATCCCAGTCTATCACATTAGAGATTTGTCTTTATAATTGGAAATTAGGTTGCTCCAAAAGTAATGCCTCCCATTTGTTTCCATGGAAAGTACAACAGATACAAAGTACACAATAACACGATTTGGTAGAGGAAATTCTCAGCTACAAAACACTATTTTTCAACACAGTCACCACCATTAGCTATACATTTTCACTGGCAATGAACAAAAGCCTGTGTGCCACACTCATAAAAGTCTGCACCAGAGGAGGCGACCCTACTGTAGAGGTGCATCACCCACTGCTTCACTGTGCTCACTTCCACTGTTTCATTTCCATAAATGTTCAGCATTATCAATGAATGTCAGTGAGTGGCATTTTTTCCACATGGAGGAATTCAGTGCTGCAGCTTTGCTTTATCCATCCACACTTCCATGTCAGACACTATTTCTCAGAGTGCCCCTCTGCTGCCATCTGTCACACAGCAAACACATAATATGAGTGGGAAGGTTCAGCCTCTCCTGCCGCACCACCAACATCGGGCCAATATAATGAAATAGGAGGTATTGCTTTTGGAAGAGCCCTTGCAGACTCCTTTGAAATCTGAATGCAGTTGTTTGAGTAAAGAGTCTGTCTGCTAAATAAACCACAGTGAAACATAGAAAGTCCCTGGGAAATCAATATCAGATTAGTGTTTAAATATAACAGACTTATTGTTTCCCAGGTGCTGTATGATCTACTGCACTTGATCAGTGAAAATTATTTCTTATTGTTGTTCACTTATTTTTGAGTTAGGGCACTGTGATGTGTATTACTAGATAACATCTCCTCAATTTTTCAAGAATTGTTTGCCCAAATTGCTGCAGAAAAGGGCTTTTAAAGGAATAAAAAGGCATTCTGTTACTGTCGTTGTCAATTGTTTATGACTAACTTCTTCAAAGATGTAACTACTTTAGAGGATAAACTTGTTAATATCTGTTTTGGCGGCTAAGGTAATGCATGAGTAGGGACTCTTTTTGCTTCAAATGACCACCAGCTCTTTGAATATATTGCTCTTTTGGGTTTAGAAGGTAGCCCTGCTATAAATAAACCTGTGCCACCCTTCTGGTAGTGAATTCAGAAGGAGGAAGATAAGATTTTTTTACCCTAGGCATGTTTTATTTGTCTGTGTGATTTATTGTAAGGATTTAATGATTCATAGTTGCTGGTAATCTGTTTGTAATTGATCAATAATTCAAGTAGCACAAAGCACAGACCATTCCAGTAAGTGTCCATGCCTTTACAACGATTACCTTGTATAGATGTGCAAGTACAGCTCTGATAAGCACTGTTTGCATGGAAGTGCTAGTACTTCATGTGCAGCCTTACTGCAGTTAGTGATAACTCCAGTGACGCATACACAGGGTGAGATGTTAGCTATGAGAACAGGCAGTAGAATGCATCTGTCTTGTTTCATACAGAACAGACTCACTGAGCCAGTTCCAGCAGTACTGGTATTCTCTTTCACCACATTTCTCAAGAAGCAGGTTCGAGTATCCAGGGTGAGCCTTCTATTATTAGTACAATATTTCTTTGTACTGAGCCAACAGCGAGGTTTTATAGGGGGTGCCATCAATCACAGTCCAGCATAGCTTCAAGATAATTCACTTAGGATGGATTATTAAAGAAAGATTAAGGATGTGTTAAAATAGTTTATTTTATATTAATAGCAGATCTGAAAGATGTGTGGTCATTCCACCGTGCTCCCATAGGCTACACATGAAATGAATGAGCAGACTCTCCACAGTACATCCATGTGATCTGTAGATAGAGAAGTCATGAAGGGAGTTCCATGGGCAAAAAGCAGCATTTTATATGAAAGAAGGAAACAGATTGGACAACAAAAATGCGGAAAAGGAAATATGAGAAAGGAGTGAAACAGAAACCTCTGCAGCTATTCTGATTCTTGAATTTTGTGTGCCAAAATCTCCATTCAGAGGATTGAGGAGAGAAACTGTCTTTTTGTAGCAGGAGATACGACATTAGCAGTTCCGCTCTGGGTGGATTGTGCCGAGTGGAAGAGAGAGAGAACAGCATGGGCTACCAACATGTTCCCTTTGGCTTTTGATCAAATCTTTACAAGCCAACTATTCTCCCAGCAGCAGCTTTCAAGGTCTGTGCAAACTGAAGGAAATACTTACCTTTCCACTGGTGACATTGCAGATATATTGATGAGCAAAGAGTCATGGCGTGGATAAGAGTAGCTAAAAGATTAGCTGTCCTAGGAGACCCTGTCAGGCTATCTACATATAGACATTTAAATGGAATGGTTTGCTATAGAGAAAGTGCTTTAGCAGTGGTTTTCTCGCAGATGTATGTCTCCCTTACTGCTCTAAATCAATTCCTTAAGACAGAGGAGCAGCACATGACTCCAGTCTGGAATCATTGCTGCTCAGGGGGCTGTTGAGTGCAAATTCACTCTTTAGCATCAATGACAGAAGTTTACAGCTGGGTCATGCAACTTAGCTTCCTTTGCATTTTGTGCCATGGAGTGGATTCTTCTACTGATTCTTCTACTCTCCTGGTTGCCACAGACCATTTGTGGCCATCTCTTGTGCTGGAGGCGGGAGCTGTGAACTCCCGGACCTTTTCTGATGGCACCACTTCACTTGTGATCCGTATTCCTACAAAAACCGTGCCCCACAGTGGTCTCATGTTGTGAGGGGGAGGAAGCAGTGTTGAGCTGCAATAGTGCTGCCAGGACATTCTAGCCAGCCAATCACTGCACAGCCTGTGGGCTGCCTCTTTTGTCACAGCTCACCCTGCTTTTCATACAGAAGTTTCCCATGACCTCTTGGTCCATTAAATTCACCTTATATATGTGATCACAGAGAACAGGAAAGCAAGTTACCTATTCAGTGAATGCTTTTGTGAGGCTTCTGGCAGTTTTTAATTCCTCTTGTGTGGTGTGTAATCAAAACAGAAACAGAGATGCCGAGAGATTGGTATTTGTTGGTACAATTGGTAATTGTGTCAGGGGATACTTCCGGCTCTGATCCAGTTTAGGAATGGTGAAGGAGAGAAATCTGTTCTTTTGGGTCTTTTATTCTCTCTGCTTTCAAGAGCTGGAACAATCTGTCTTTGTGCTTCCTTAATTAATGTGATGTCAACAATGATAATGTGCTAAATAATATAGAGTGAGTAGTAAACAAAGCAGGTTCTGAATCTTCCAAATGTACCACAACCAAAATTAATTGGCCAACCTCGGGGGAAATTGTAGTGCTGAAACCTTTTTCTTGGGCTTTGTTTCCCTTTTTATGAACAGTGAATTAGTTTGTTTTGAAGCTTCCTGAAATATTACCAGTTTTGCTGTCTCACTTTGAGAAATAGCTCACTCGCTCTCAAGGAAGGAACAAAAACCCTGTGGCTGCTACAGGCATAGAGCCAGATTCTGAGCTCAGTATCCATCTGAACTGAGATTGGAAGTGGTCCTGAATGAACAATGATGGTATTCAATCTATTAAAACACTAGAATGTGATCTTAATTAGCAAATAGCTTCATCCAGTTAGCAAAATGTATGCAAAAATAAGACTACCTGAATGAAAACTTCTGGTGACTTGTTTGTGAAGCTGTTTGTACGTTAGTATACCCTTGGTGAATTTTTAAATTGCAATTTGTAATTTGTGTTTTCTTTCCATTGGGGCTGATGCCCAGTTAGCCACTACATGAAGTACTGACTCACTGTGGTCAGTAGCCAAGCTGCCAAGAAATGAATGAGGCTTGAGTGGGATTTATCTGCCCTAATTCAGGCGTGTGCCTGGATGTAGTAAGAAACAGACACTATCAGAAGGCAGCGACCTCTTCCTTAACAGAGATAAAAAGGATCAGATGAATTGGCTCCCATTTCTCCCTTTGACTTCAAAGGAAGCCTGCAGCCTCTAGGCAAGTAGCCTCAGATATCTAAAAAAGGGGTGAGGTAGGTGAGGTATTTGTCTGATAGGAAAAGCATATGGAAGAATAAAAGTACCAATCCTTCCAGTGAAGGCAGATGCAGAGCTCTGAGGGAGCCGTCTCCCCCTGCAAGCCTCTTCTGTACTTTCTGTGACATGAATCCTGCTATTACCCTAATTATGAGCACTGAGACATGGCCTCATGTCTAAACGTTCTTCTGCATTTGTGCCTGCATGGGCACATTTGGCCTCTGTTAATCCTACTGTGTTTCTGTTTTGCTCCTTTGAAGCAAATGCCGAGGAGGCAGAAAGAGGATTGGGAAAAGTTTCTACTGTATTTTCCATTTATCTGGCTGTTTATCCATCCTGATTGTAATTGGAACAAAAAAAAAAGATCCTACCTCTTAGGACTGCTGAAGCCTTCTGAGTAAGAAAGAAGGCAGCCTTTGCTTTTAATTGTTTTCCTTTTACTTTAAAGGAACAGCGAGTTGTATAGTGAAACAGCAGGCAATCTGTAAGAGCAGTCCGAAAGGTGAGGCAGACCTCAAACAAAAGCAATATGAAAGCCCTCTGCCTCTTTTTTTCCTGCTTCCTCCTGTGCCTCAGGCTTGCAAGAGAGAGCAGAAAGCATAATACCTCACTTTCTTAGATAACAGTGGAGGCAACAAAAAGCTGTTTTCTTTGCTTTTGAGAGTTTAGGTGCAATACGTAGAACTGATGTATGACATGCTGTTCCTTTGTAAAAGTACCAAGAATATTAAAATGCTCCCATTATCTGTGCTTAGCCTCAAGCTTCCTTTAATGATCCTGCTGCATCTTGTAAGAACTAGAACTAAATTGACTATGTGACTTCAGAAGCTAGCTACACAGTGACAATTAATGGTTCTTGTCAAAGTCCTGCACGATCAGTATCCATAAATTATGACATCTAACCATTAGCCCTTTTAATCTCCACTAAGGGTTTCTGAGTTCCTTATTAAAGCATCAGTCTGTGGCTCTGATGTGTCCCCTCAAAAGAAAAAAAAACAAACAACTAATCAAGCAGAAAGTGTTCTTTGTGTTTTAATTCAAAGGCTGCTGTTGTACATACGGTGCATTTACATGGTAATAACAGTTCATCAGACATTTAGACATACATTCTTTTCATCTATATTTTGTGTTCTTGTTGCTGTGTCAGTCTTCTGTTGAACTTTTTCCCCTTTTCCCCATTCAGGGAAAGTGACTAATATGGGCAGCTAAGCAGATGAAAGACTTATAGAGATAGGAGTTAGATCCTGCTGTTCTTATTTTACTCACCAATAAGAGCCGTGAAAAAAAAAAGTGCAATAACTAACAATGATGTGAGTAGCAAGAAGAGCTTACAAATGGTCTGTAATAAGAACGAACAAGCTTTGCCTTTGTCTAAAGGGTTTCTTTTACAGGTTTTTTTAATACACTGTGACTGATGATTGCGCCTTGTCTAATTTAGACAAAAACTATAGATGTGCTTAAAACTTGTAAGAGTTGAGATGCATTTATTCCTAGATTTGATCCTGATTTTGGTCTGAAGAAGTAAAACTAGCACTTAGTTTTCTACATGTTCTCCATCTCTCTTGCCTCACAAATAGCTTGTCACTTTTTTCTCCATCCATTTAGCTTGTGATCCTGACATTTTCCTTGTTAGTGCTGCCATCAAGGCCACATCACACTGTAATCCTTTGTCCAGTCTGGATGTGGCTCCGGGTAGCTTGGTCTAGTGGCTGGCAACCCTGCCCATGGCAAGGGGGTTGAAACTAGATGATCTTTAAGGTTCTTTTCAGCCCAGGAGATTCTGTGATTCTATGATTTCTGCATTCTAGGTCTTGATAGAAGATAGGTTTGAATTTTGGGATATTTAGAGTGCCTTTCCCAAGTTGATTCATCCTAAACAAGATGCAGCGTATCTTTTTTCTCTTCTGCTTGACTGAAAAATGAGTTGACTGTGGTCCTACAAGAAGGCGGTTAAAATGTAGCTGAAACCTCTTTCTCTGATGCACAGCCACGAGACAAGGCTTGCTTTAGCTCCAAAGTGGCAGCTCAGATGTACTGAAATCTAATTAGAGGAGTATCTAAGGCAGTTGGTCGGAAGTGATGGTTTGGTGGGGGATTAGAGTTGGTATAGCTACTGCTGTGTTGTTGAACAAACACAATGTTTAGACCAAAGTACAGCAGTATTTCTGCTTGTTCTATTGGCCCCTTCACTTTGTATTAACTCTTTCCAGCCTGTATTCTTTTTAAATGGAAATTTGACAGAAATCAAAGTAGATAACCTTCTTGTTTTAATGCCCTTCCTTTTTGATTTCTCCTTACCTTCATCCTTTTCCAGTGACATGATTGTACTTCCTTCCCAGAATATTTCTAGCCTCAATGCGCATAACTGGATCTACTGGTGATTCACTGTGGAGACTTTAGGGCCTGATTTCTAATTTTTTTAAAAAGAAAAAAATTATGTTCAGTAGTTTTAATAGTGAGCTTCTGTCTTTAGCAGAGAACATTTGGGAGTGGGACATAAGCTTCCATACATAAGATTTTTGCACAATATCTGGTGTTAAAAAGCTAACGTTACTTGAGTAGGAAGCCTCAGAAATCTCCCAAATCCTGAAAAACTTTAAATTCCTCAGGAGCTCAGGAAGTTTGGTTCGTACTAAGTCTGAAGCATCCAAATCATTTTTATGGTGTGTCTACTTGTCCAGTCTGAGTGAGTACATTTCTAAACTAAGACAGGAAATTTCTCAGAAACAGGCTTTCTTATATGATTTACAGTCCTAGATACACCACAATGGAAAAAAAAATGAATTAATATCCCCAAATGGAAAAGATTAATCATTTCTAAAAAAGTAGAAGGAAAGGTTTTCTGTAGGTTGGTGCAAATGAAAACACCCTTCCATTCCTGAACTTATTTTAGCATCCTAGTTAGAGAATTAGTTATCTCCGTATACTTCATTCAAGTCTTTCAGGTATTTTCACTATTCTTAACTGGTGATGTGGTTTGCTATTATCTTGTCAACAATATTTTAGAATATTTAGTTAAACCCAGCTTTACTTTATATTGTTTTGTAATGATGAGAAATTGAATCTTTTTTGATTTCTTATTCACAGAAACTCCGCTTTATAGGCTTACATAAAAAGTATCTAATTTTTGATTTGTTTTAATGATGGATCCTATCATCATCAATCAATAAGAAACATTTAATATGATAACTTCTTCTGCGAAGGTCATAAAATCTATTATGTAAGCGGTCCTGCAAAACAGGTCCTCAGAGACAAATGTTGCTTACAGATGTTTCAATGAATACCCAAAATCATGAGCTAGGTAGAGACATTTTGGTATATAAATTACTATCACAGTCTGTGCCTGAATAAGCTAACCCTTCATTGTTCCCACCTGCTGATTAGTTCTGCTTTATTTCTGAGTTCTTGCTCCTCATTTGTACCATTTCTTGTTCTTTGTGTGTTAACTACCTTTTTGTTACACTTTGTGCCATTATTACAGCTGGGTTTTATTTAGAGCAGTTTTTGCAGTCCTCATCTCCTTTAAAATTGCTGTGTCTGTTTTGATTGAGAAGAAAGGCTTGCCTGGCTAAATTCCATGTATATTTGCCATCTCTCCTGGGCTGTCATTCAGTGAGGCAGTAAATGCAACTCTGGAGCTTATAAATAGAAGGCAGCAAATTCTGTAACCACATTGCACTTATCGTTGAGTTAAAATTCATCTTCCAGTTCAGTTTTGTTGAAAAAGTTGATTGGTTAATTTCCTACAGGCAGGCTTAAGCTTAATACCAAACCAGATCTCATCTGTCTGCACCATTCTAACTTTGTGCTGGATCAACAATTGTCTGTTCTCTCACAGTTGTCATGTAATTGGCATTGTACCATGAACTTCCTATCATGAGCTCTGGCAATACATCAGAAATGTGATTATAATGCAGAGTATACAACTGTGCATATATCTAGGATCAGCAAACTGTGGAACCACTGCATGACCTTTTCTTCTGCAAGATACATTAGCTTGTTGTACGTATTTTATTCTGATGTCTTTAGATAATAGTAGCAATAATGCCATGACTGACTGCGTACTGTGTGTCACTGAAACAGAGAAATGCTTTTTTATTAGATCATTTATTGAAAACAATGAGAATGAGATTAAGTCTAATTCTATCTCTTACAGCAGAGATGAGACGTATTGCATATTCTGATGTTTTCGAAGGCACTTGCTTTGTTTTGTTTTGATATATATTTTTTTAATGTACAGCTGCACTGGTACCTTCTCACAGCAAATTCTGAATGTTTATATCAGCAGTTGGACCTATAAAGCAACATTTTGATCCTTTTTTCTTCGATCGGATTTTCATTCTTACTGATTTTGATACACTTTTATTTTCACTAATTATGAAGTGATAATCTACTCAGAGCGGAATAGATAAATGATTTCTGCTGTGGTAATGTCTGTGAAAACAAGTTCAATCAGAGCTTTTTAAACATTCCATTTACTAAGCACACCTCTTTCCAGCCTCCTTCTCCATGAAATATGCAGTGGGAGGCAACTGTGTAAAAGAACAGACAGCAAAGCTTGAGGACTTATGGAATAAGAATTATAGATAACACAGTATATGTATATGAACGATCTGGGTTTTTTTTACTTTTGTTATACGTGCAGTTGTTGTTCAATCCAGCTAGTGCCAACTTCTTTAAAACACCATCTTTATCTCCTGATCCACGCTGTGTGAGGTACTATAGTTGGCAGCATGTGGAAAATTCATAGATGGAAATGAATGGTTTTATACCTCAAATTCCATGCTTACATTTTGATTGATTCCCGTCCAACATCTGTGTTTACTATAGACCAGTTTCCTCACTTGAGTGCTTGTGGAACAAACTACCTGAGTAAGGCTTAACACATCCATATGCTGATACCTTCTAAAAAGAGGGCAGGATGGAAAACACTAGGAACACCTGTTGTCAATATGGAATACAAATACAATTTTTTATTTTTTATTTTTTCTTCACATTCTTAGTGTATATTAACAACATATGTATTTATAGTTTTCTTCCAAAGGTATCTGGTATAACATAATTAAAGGATGTCTTGAAAAATAGTGATGATATTTTAGGCAATGTGCCAGAAGAGGCTCAGCTAGCAACAATGAGATCCAACAGAATAAAGGGGAATGTAGCTAAATAACATGAGTGATTTGCTATCATGGAATGTTAGTTACAGAGTAAACGTGCAGAGTAAGCCCCTTTATTGCTTCACTTCTAATTAGATAAGTTTGCAGAATCCTTTCCTGGGGATGTTTTTGCATGGGGATAAAAAAGGTTGATGAACCAGGTGAGTGTGATTAGGACATGTTTGCTATGGAGAAAGGCCCAGCTGTAACTTTTGGAAGGCAATGAGAGAGTTTGTTGGTAAATGCAGTTCCCACGTGCTCCAAATGCTATACCTTTGCCAGACAAAATAGATGTTATATAGAAATAAAATAGATGACAAAAAAAATGGTTTTGTAGCCAGGTTTCAATTCCTTGACTAGAGCTCATCCCTTTTGTGGCGTCCTTTTGAAAATGCAGACCATGAAATTGAGGTTCTCCAGAAAGGCTTCCAGAAATCTGTGCCTTGCCAGTTTGCACCTTTAAATTTGTGCAACACACTGAGGATATTCTGATGAATATCAGAAAGAGCAGGTCGTGTTTCCTGGATATTAGAAGAAGAGGATATTCAAGTAATAGGTGACCAGAAAGTAGAAGAAGAGGAGGCGATTAAAGAGAATTGGAGTGAATGTTAGGTCTTCCTACAGGGAAAGAGCCTGTAATTTCACACAATCTATGTATGTCATGTGTGTGTGTTTGGATAAAAGCAATGATCTATGAATTTACTATGGTGTGACTGTAATGACCAGAGGTTGCAATGTGTATATATATATATAATATATATGTATAATATATAGTATAAATGAAGCGTCCATTTCCATTTCAACTCTAATTCCCAATGAGCTGGAACTCATTAATAGATGTTTGCTAGCAGATCAATATCTAATCTGTTTGCCAATTTAATTGTATCAGGAGAGTGCACCATACTGATAATTTTCTACTCAGTCTCTTGTGTTAACTGAGAGAAAAGGTTAGAACATATTTTTATTTTTAAAACTGAATGCAGTATTGCAGTGCAGATAAAATGCTTTGCATTCTGAACTAACTAAGCAAGCAGAGAATTGAAGCTGTTATTTATATTAGAGCATTAGATATTTCAGGAGTGAAAGATGCATCATGTTAGATTAATATAGCCATTTTATTTAAATTTGCATCTACCCAGTAAAGAAGTGGAGATAATTCAGTGCAGGACTCATGAAAAAAAACGTTACGGCAGCACAGTTGGGAATTTGTGTCATAAAAGTGTAAGGAAGTCTCTAGTAGAAAAAATGCTGAAGCAGCTCTTGGCTTTCGTTATGTGAGTAGATGGATGGGTGTTTCTGTGGCTCTTGAAGCTGGAAGGTTTATGCTGTGTTAATGGAAGAGTTTTCATCTGGTTATGTGGATCACATTCAGCATTTGGTCTGGATGGCTGGAGTCGGAAATCTGCCAGCTACCATACTGTACTGCTTGGAAACAAAATGACAAAAGGTTCTCGGGTTCTCTGTTCAACTGACATTTTTAAAAGATGATCTGTAAAATTATTTTAGCTCCTGGGAGTGCATGTGGCAATAGATTACCAGGAGTAGCTGGTCTCATAAGCTCACTGTTCATAGCATGTCCTGGCAGCCGGCTACCTCCACGGAGCATTGGTCTGAGCCAGAGGACATTTCTTGTGTTCTTTTTGTGGCACGCTGGAAAAGTCAGGTTTATTCAAACCTGTCACTTCAGATTATTTTTCCTTTATCAGATAAATCCAAAGCACTTTGGGGCATCTTTTTCATAAACTGTTGTTATGACGTGACATTTGAAGCTGATTTCAAAATAGTCTTACATATTTAAAAGGAAAACAACCTCCTCTCCAAAGGATGGAATTGCAATGATCTCTCTTCAGAATGAATTTTCCATACATATGGCATTCTATGAATTATATATTCTATTTCACAGAATTACCCATATTTATTACCAGAGGAAAATAGATTATTAATTACAGCCGAAGGCTGCTTTGATTAAATATACAATTAGTTAACTATGCTAAGCCCATCCCAAAGCTCCCAATATTTTCAGTTGGATGATTTTTCTAGTAATTTTAATTAAAATTGTTCTAAAAAGCCACAAGTTAGCTGCATACACACTTAAGCTGAAGTTAGCTCTTCAGTGTTTTGCTGGTTTCTTTATGCCATCTAATTAATCTGTAGTGGTTAAATGTACATAAAATCATCTGAAACAAGGTAATTTGTGCAGATATGGAACAGTGGAGTGCTTTTACTAGTCCTTGGCATGATTGTTTTATCTTTGGAAAATAATTTCTAAAGGCCACATATGATAATTTTTGATGAAGAAAGTGTGGAAAACAGCTTACCAACCAGACAGTAACAAATGCAGCACTGGAGACTGACTGACAGAGATGGAGATGTTTGTTTTTTGTGTGCAACTTGTCATCTTTCTGGAGGTGCAGCCTCTCCCCTAAACTCCTCTTCTGGTGTGTCTGCATCCCACTCCTGTTTGATGAACCGGCTGTCACACGGCTAGGAGATAATTCAGATCTATGTTTTCCTCACTTATTTATGAATAAATTCAGGGCTGCATTTTCCATAGGGATCTAGGAGAATGAACAGCTTTGACCAGAATTCTACAGGTTTTGTTTTCCTTCTGGAAAGGCAGCAGTATGGGTCCTGGTGATGAGTAAAGAGGGGACTGGAGCAACACATTCAAGTGCACTGTGCTCAGGAAGATGCTGCCTGCATTTATCCTTTTCCTTTAGTAGCAATGAAGTTACTCAGTACACACCAACTTATGGCCCCATGGTTAGAGCACTGTCTCATAATAAGAATGTCTCAATGTCTGTATACTTCAGAGTACGTTGGATTCAGATCTTGGTGAGCCTTCCAGCCATGAGGTCATAAGTTTATCGCAGCCATGAGCCTCAAGAATAGCAGTGCATCATAATAAAACCATATATTCTGTCTCCAGAAGTGCTGCCTTACCTCTGATAAGTCTTTTTGGTTTTGCTCTTTTCTGTCCATTGCTCATGTCCTTTACAAGGAAGAAAGCACATCTTTGTACTAGTATTAGTGTTCAGAAAGCTCATCCTTAATATGCCATAGGAGAAGTAGCAAGATGATGTTCAAGTTCCTAGTTGGATGCTAGATCACTTCTATCATGTCCCTGCACAGACAGTTTGTCATGGCATGGTCTGTGTCCTAATCTCAATCTTTAATGCATATGAGCTGACAGCTTTTAATGGTACATTAGTTTAATTTGTACTTGGCAAAAATTACACTCCAGTTTTGCACATCTTGGTCTATAAATATCTTTCTACTTCAGGCAACGATATTCTGGCCTTTCATCAAATATGCCTCTGACCTTTTTCACAGAGTTGTTTTGTTTGTTTTGTTTTTTGTTGTGTTTTTTTTCTTTATTTTCTGTTGTGGGTTTCTGTTTTGTTTTGTTTTGTTTTTAATTTTACATGTCACAAGCCTTGTTTTATGTAAATGTTCCTGTAGGCTAGTTAATGTATTTAACAACATATATCCTAGTTGTTTGGGTTTTTTTCTCCCTTTGTCCTCAGGACTTTTCCAGTCCATTTTTTTATTTTTTATTTTTGACACAGGAGGGAGTTCCTGAAGGAGTCAAAGGTCCTGTTATGGTGATGTTCGAACATCTCCTCATGCAGTGTGCCACCAAAGGAGAGTGCTGGTTTCAAATCTGCCAACCTGACAGTCCCAGACTCTTCTAACAGGCAAAAGAGCAAATTGTCATAGTATCCTGACCCAGCTGCATCCGTGTTACAACATGCAAGATAAACATGCAGAGCCCACATTTTGTGGCTAATTCTGCCTGTATCCACTGTGTTACTGAAGCAGAAGTGAGAAATCTCAGGACAGAGCTGTTTCAGCCTGTGGCAGGGCTGGACAGAGCCGTCTAAGTGCTCTCCACTGGAAGTGGTTCTTTGCAGCCTTCATGTTTTCCAGGACCTGTACCTTCTAGCTATTTACATCTGTGACACCAGCTGTGTGCCAACTAGTGTTCAAACCTTAAATAAAGTCCTTCAGATGTCAGATAGATTGAAAATGCTGATATTCTGGCTTGACAATTTGCCCTATTTATACTAACAGGCTCTGTGTTTCCCTTCCTTATAACATATCCTGTACCAATTTTAAACATTGGTGACATTTGGAAATACATGAACAAATTGAGGGTCAAATGTCAGTCATAACTTTGGATGTTATTGCTTTGTGCTGTTGCTGCTGCCTTTATCAAACTTGAACATCTGTCTTTATTGTAATTTGCTTTGCGACTGTGTGCTCTTTTCTGAGATTTCAGAATTGCTTTGCAAACATTAACTCAGCCATGCAGAGATTCTGACAGGTGACAGGTATGTGTCGTACTTGGAGACGATGCTTCGCATATTCAGCAAATATGTTTCATCTACACATGTATATATGCATATATATATAAAATAGGCTATTGTTTATGTTAAGGAGAACTGGTTAGTTCTCCTTAGAAAAAGGAAATTCCTGAACATCTGTTAGCTAAGCAGGCTGTTTACCATCAGTGTGCTCTCATCCACCAAACTGCAGTGGATCAATGTGAGACAAGCAAAATGATCTGCAAGGCTTTAACTTCTCAGTGGATTGGCTATTTGACTCTGATACTCTCCCCTTTGTAGTCAGGGAGGATTCTCCTGCACTTTATACCTTGTTTCTAAAACTGATTTTTACCTTATGGAATGGGCTAGACTGTGACGTGGAAGCCTCCCTTACCTGTCATACTGCATGAAGCAGACAAACTGGAAACTCTAAAAAATACAAAAAATGTTCACCTTTTTCTTCAGTGTCCTTTTACAGTCAGACCCCAGGTCTGTTCCAAGCCGCTGAGAACCTAACATGTGTGCGACAGCAGATTCAGTTTGATGAACCTGTTCACTCAGTACCATTTCAACTGCCTTTCAGCTTCCAGCTGCTGTTCAGAGGCCGAGGCTGCCTATGGGTTTTGTTATCTCTGCCCAGGGTGGCCCACAGTGCTGTAGTGCCTGGAAAATGGCACAGCGCTTGCTTTCTTGGCCAACAGAAGCCAGGGAGATGTCCCTCTCCTGCCCACATGCAATGCTGCTTGGAACCATGGTGAAGGGATGGCCTGGGGGTAAGCAGAAGAAAGGTGAGTTGCTGCTCTGCTGGGTAACCTCTGCAATCAGAGAGAGGAAGGTGTGAGTTTGCTGGAGGACAGAAACTTGGAGCATTCTTCTGTTCTGGTGGTAGAGGAAGAGGCAGTGGATGCAAATTGGAGCACAGGAGGGTCCCTCTGAGCACCAGAAGCACTTTATGAGTGACGGAGCACTGACACAGGCTGCCCAGAGGCCATGGAATCTCCTCACTGGAGATCTTCAGCATCTGGCTTGATGTGGGCCTGGGCACCCTGCTCAGGGTGTCCCTGCTGAGCAGTGATTGGGACACATGGACCCAGAGGGCCATCCCAGCCTCAGCCATTTTGGGATTCTGTGAATCTGAACTGGGAGTCATCAGCTATTACCCACTCGTTGCCTTTTTAGATTTTTTTTTTTCAGCCTATGTACATTTTACCTTCAGCATAACAACAGGTGTGAAAAACTGAGTCAAAATTGAGTCAAGATAAGTGTCTGTGCAAAGGTCACCAGGTCAAGCAGTGATAAAGACAGACTTTGAGCATCCTCAGTCCTGCAATTTGTTCAATTGCCTGTTTCAACATAGCTTTTTAAATGAATGAAAAATAAAAAAAGCAAAAAAATAAAAAAGAGAAAAAAAAAAGAAAAAGGAAAAAGGAAAAAGAAGCCTCATTGTCTGAGTGCAAGAACTGATACAATATGCATTTCCAGAATAGCTGTTTGAGGCTCTACAATAAATGCCTCATACCTTTATGGCATCTTTCAAACCCAGCTCATTACAATCTTTTGTGTAAATCCTTCTAAATTCACAGATAATTGACAGGACAGGCTCTGAGGGGCTTACAGTCAACTATGTTAGTGAAGTGTAGGAAGTCCGAGTGCTGAGAAGCCTATTATATTATGGAAGAAAAATAAATGATTGCCCATGCACAGCAGCAGCAATCCTAAATGAAATACCTCAGTTGTTTTCAATTTTGTTTTTTTCACAAAATACCCAAAGGCAATAATCCACTTTGTGGATTAACAGCCTGTAAAATATTACTCTAAAAAAAAAAAAATTAAACTGTGTTTGAGCTAACTTATGGCAACACAGAAGGGATCGAGGAACAGTGGAGACTCCGCTGTGTTATACTTGTGTAACTCAAGCCCATGCTGAGCAAATGCTTTTTTCTGCTTTTATAAGTCATGAGAAGAATAATTTCTGTCCAGGACTATATAAATCAGATTTCATCCTGGGAAATATGTTTACAACATCCTTGAATGGTGCTATCTATTAATAGAGATGTTATCCCTGGGTTACCAAAAGCCATAATAAAACATATCTGTATTTTTTCAGCATTTTAAAATCTGTTCTCTTCCCATCTTCATCATTTTATTTTAATGCCTGGTCTTTTATCTCTTAATTCCTCAGAGTCTGGTTGCTCTCCACTTTGGGGTAGGCAGTATCTCCTAAGTTACCGAAGGTAACCTCCTTAAGTTACCTGAAGGTTAGTTAGTACTCCCTAAAACTTAGACCAATTGCAGTTCATTAGGTGGAGCTGGTACCTTTCACCCACTGACTTGTAACTGGAGGAAATAATCTCTTCAGATGGACATGCAGAAAAATAATGGTAGAAAAGGCAGCTGCAGGTCTTGTGTGAAAGTTAGATGTTATTTGGGTGAATGTAGATCTTTCCTCTGCTTGTGTCAGAGTTGGATGTAGAAGCTGATAAGCTGCTGAAGTACATTACTGGCAGTATTAGAGATGAAACAGAGATCATTGAATCACAGAATGTCTTGGATTGGAAGGGAACTCAAGGATCATCAGGTTCCAACCCACATGCCACAGGCAGGTTTAAGGCGGAGCTGAGTGCTGGAGGTCTGCTTCTTCTTGCACTGCCAGTGCTTTGTGATACCAAAGGGTGCCCAAAGTGTGGTCCTTGTTGATTTTGTTATGGTGAAACACAGCTCTCTGTTTTTAAAGTTGAATGTTTGTGTAGCGTTCCAAATTTCAGGTCACTTGAGTTTTTGGAGCTTTATTCCCCCGTAAGGGTAAGTTTTCTTAAAACTGAAAGGTTGTATTACGTTTTTTGTAGGTATAGGAATCAAAGTTCTGTTTTCATTGTGTTTTGTATGATTTAATCACATGATGATTCATCTTGCGTATTATACAATTACTACTTCATGGCAAGATTGAAAACTGCATGAACATGCTTAAAATATGAACTGCAAATACGGGATGTTAAGCAGGCAAGATAAATTGCTGTATTCTTTTCAACCCGAAAAGCTGGTTGGCTGTACTGCACACTAACTGTATCTGACCAGCTACATGAAATCCAGCCTATGGAGAGTAGTCATGTTATTACAGTCTACCCCTTTTGAAGATAACTTTCTTTTGGGGGATGTACAATCAGAGTCAAGCAGCAATTTTAAAAGCTTCTCGGAAGGATTTTCAAATGTATGTGTCTTGAATGGAGGGGAAAAACGCCTGCAGAGTTAGGGTAGGAGTGGGGCACAGGCAATGCAGAGGCAGGAGGCTGGTATCTATACATTAAAAACTAACAGCTTAATAAGAAGATTTTTGAAGTCTTTTTTTTTTTTTTTTCATTGATTCGATTTGTAAAATAGCCCCCAGAATAAGCACTACAGGCATAACTGTGAGGCAAAGGGTGTCAGTGTAGAGAGAGAGTAGTAGTAGCCAGGATGAATAAGCCATTTGTTAAGATAGTTTAGCATGCTGACGATGATAGAATAAAATTAAATAGTGTACCTGTGCTTAGGATCAGACTGGGATTTGCAAGCCTTCAAGTTCGCGGTGTAGAAGGAGTACAGTCTGAAGGAAAGGATGATTACAGATAAAGGAGGCAAAGGGTAAGTGGGATATATTGAATCACAGATTAAGTGGAGGTAGATGGTTACAAAGCCAGGCTTCACTGATAGTTTTGGGTTGTGGTTTGGTTTTTTTTCTCATTAGCAGATACTTTATCTTGACAAAGAATATGTAGTGGGTTCAGTTTATCTGGACTTCAGATAAACAAAAATATCTGAGGTGGAATTATTAGAGAAAACTGAAACAGAAATGGTTAGATAAGCAGTCACAAGGAGGATATGGAGTCAAATCCACCAGAATATCTATGTGTGTAATGTTAAAAAGGAAGGGATGGTGGGAGGTTACTGCTGGAGCTCCATAAGGGTTTGTCTTTGTACTGATCTTGTTTAACACTTTTGTTAGTGACCTTTGCAGAAATATCAGTAGACTTCACCTGGCAGTTCAAGCATCTAATGCCATCTAAAATACAGATGGCTTCAGCAGGACTGTGAGGTTTACCTGGGTGCCTTGAGGGGAAAACTGGGTAAGGAGGGCAAGAGATGGGGGGAAAGCTGAATGCTGAGGAAAGAAAGGGGATTAAATAAAAAAAGCAACAATGTAATGAATCATGATTTAGTAAAGTACAGTAAGCAGAATAAATAAAGAGAGGAGAGCAGGAGAGTGAGGCTAGACTTGCCACTATCTAGAGACTGGAGACTTCCAAACATGGCTGTTGTACTCCTTTGACTGGAACAGAGCTTGAGAAGGAAAGAGCATTTTGGGAGAGTAGTCTTTGCCTACCCACACTAACTCCTTAACTTTGACTCTACTTGATATCTGCTTAGATAATATTTAATGACTGTAAAATATAGCTTCAGAAAATGTTGCAGATTTATTCTGTTCCAAAATATCTGCTAACTTGATGAACAGATTTTTGCAGAGTGAAAAACATGATTTCATACACCCTTATGCTGAGCTCAGGTTTCACAATTTCTAGGCAAATGGCTTTGTTAGACTACTCTCAATATGCAGCTGCTGCTGCTGCCCTTTCTCTCTGCTGTTATTTTTAAAAGAAAGGAGAAAGTCCAGTTTTCCTTTGGACTCCTTATTTTTAAAGAAATCTGACTGACAGTCTAGACCTGAAATAACAGGGATGACTTGCTGCAGAGAAGTGGCTGCTTTAGTGCAAGGCTTCATGGAAGCACCAGAAGTGCTTTTCAAGTTTGCTTCCAGCCTGGTGTGCACAATGCCTCCTTGCTTACCCCACAGACCTTGTGCGTTTCCTGCCTGACAGCTGAGGGGCTCTGTGGTTTGTCCAAACCAAACAACACAGGGAGGGAATGAAGACTCTGAGTCCCTTTTGGTACTCTGGCACACCATCTAATGATCATGCATCAGGATGTCAGATGGGACAGCATCTCCCTCTCTGAGATCTCAGTAGCACAAACTGCTCCAAGTAATTCCTCTTATGCAACATACTGGATGTGATGGCTTGCCTGCAGCTAATTTCTACCAACTGCAGCAGGCTTCAGGAAGAAGCTGGAGGTGCGGATTGCATGACTGGGCACCTGACCTCCTCATTTACCAGTTTTCCTAAGGCTGAGTTTTGGGGAAAGAAATATGAGTGTTATGAATTTATGTAAGATAGCACCGGCTACTTTAACTCTTCTTCAGTGCGACTTCTGTACCAACGGCAAACATAGGAGAGTGTGATGGTATTTCCATTCGGTATTTATTAAAGAAGCACTCGAGGCCAGTATGCAAATTCTTTCTCACAAAAGTCTTCTTGTCTGGGAATCTCTATCAAGGGCAGGTTCGTCTCCTTTGCATGCAAATATTGAATTTTGACAGAATTTGAAGTCTGCAGTCCCTTTTCTCTGATGTTTTATTGTTGTCTAATATATGTCAATAATTAATTGCAAAGTAGTCACAGTGAGAAACAATACTATTAATATTAACTTTATTGTTTTATTTTTAAATAGTCTGCCTGAAAAATCATCTGCACTACCTCTGGCTACTTCTCACCCAGTATTTCCTGTCCTTTGGATGAACAATAATTCAAGATTTTTTTTTGATTGTCAGATCTTGGAGGCAGACATGAAACAGAGGGCAGAGCATTTTCTGCTAGGAACAAAGAGCGGTGCTAAGAGGGCTGGAGACTTGCAGTCAGGTGCTCCGCTCTCAGAGGTGGAAGCTGGCCAAATTTCCCTGGTGGCCTGGCCTTTCTGCCGTGGTTGCATGTCAGCAACTGAGCCCAACAAGTGTCAGCATGAATTCAAATAGCAGAATTGATTGCTGGGAATGATTTATGCCCGTCTGCCTCTTCTGGGATGGGGAAGGTTCGCTTAAATTTTGTCCTGCCATTTTGAACTGGCTTCGTACGTTTCTCAATTTATTGCAGGTTTTCACCTGCGGTTCTTTTCACCAATAACTTTGTACCCTGACATTTTGCTTTGTTATCTTGTAAAGCCAGCTTCCAATGAAAGTTTAAAGGAATCTGGCTTTCTTAAAGAATGTATCTATCAGCAGTAACATGAGAGCTGCTCTGGGGTCCTGCATGAGGTGGGTTTTGAAGTAGGAGCCTGTTTGATTTTGAATTTAAGGGGAAAACATGCTTTACTACAATGGAACCTTTCTGAATCGTAACCTCTTCTGCAAATATGCTGAGAGCAAACCTTTGAATCTCGATCTGGATGTAGATTCTGTATCTGACCTGTTAGAGCACCCAGAATGAGAACTTGGTCAAAATTTGCACATGGATGCTGTGTGTCCATGGAACTGAGGGCCTACAATTCCTTCCTGCCAGCGTTCTATTCTTCAGTGTACAACTTCTATGAGCAGTAATATTGCAACATCAAGTTTTAGTTTCTGTGAGCAGAAATGCTATATTTTGGCATGTTTCTTGCCCTCCATTGAAGAAGGTTACTGTGTGGATAAACACTAAGAGGTAGAAGCCATGGTAAGATGCTAACTATGCTGTCCTAAAATTTGACTGTGAGGCTGAGAAATGTTGCTTCTCAGTGCTGTTGATTTGGGCATAACAGCTTCATCAGTTAAGGTCACTGATTAAATGGCATCATCTGGGTTTATAAACACAACACTGTGTTTAAAACGTTTTGAAAGCATGTATGAATTGTCAGTTATTATTTGATCATTCATTTATAGGCACAGGTAGAACTTATATCTGCCTTTATAAAATCATCCTATGTATATAATTTGTATTTTGCCATCCAGCATTTAAGTGCACCTGAGTGATCTAACATATAACTTAAAACACAAAGAGCTTTATATCCTTCTTTCACTGGTATCTGTTTTTTTTTATTATTATTTTATCATATGCCATATAAGCTAAAAAGAAAAAAGCTCCTTTAAAAAGAACTGTATTACTGAGATAAAGCAAAGATGAAATCACCCTTGTCTTGATACCACACCACGTTAAAGTGTTTTCATTGTCTAGGCCATAAACTTTGTTTTAAAGCATGTCTGTTTTGATTCATGTCCCCTCATAATTCGTTATCTAAATTCTCAGCACAGGTGTATAATCATGATTGTTACTGCAGCAATGCCTAGAGCACCCTATTTAGTCTGAGACCCTGTAGTGCTTGATGCTGTGTTGCCAAAAAGACACAGTCCTTGCACCTAGCCAATTTTATCTAAATAGACAAGTACAAAAGGTATAAAGTGTGGATGCAGTATTTTTTCAGTGTTTTGAATTGTTCTTGCTGCTTTTCCATTAAGTAATCAAAAGCCTATTCAATATTAAAGGATGACTCTGTTGCTAAGAACAGAAAGCATTGCTCTGTTCATGATGTTAAGAAGCCTTTTCTGCACAGTGCTCCCGATCTGATGTCACTCACAGCAACAAAGCAGAAAGAATGACCATATGCATCCAGTGGCTTCTGAATAGCTAACAGGGATATTCTTAAAAATCTCCTTGGATTTCAGTGATATTCATAGCACTGCACAATGCTGATATAAATCTGATCCGCACAGCATATTCAGTGGTCAGCCAACACCACAGCCTTGGCCACCGGCCATCCGTAAGCTCTCTGCTCTAGCTTTCAGCTACTTGGTCCAAAACTGCCTTGACGTGCCCTGAAAAGCTGGTCTGCTGCTGGAGCAGCAACTTCAGCACAGTTCTACTGTGCACCCAGAGCTTCCTGGGAAAAGGAGACTGATGGGGTCCTGTGGGAATTTCCTCAGTAAGTGCCTTTTGCAGGTGTTTGGGCAGCTCTTTGCAGACAGCTTTGCTGTCTCCTGAATCCTACGTGGAAATGTCTTATCCATAAGGGGAAAGTTCCCTTTGCAGGTGTTAAGTGCTGAAGTTTTACAGGAGCAGCTGCTGCTGCTGGCACTGCAGAGACCAAACACAGGGTGATAAAGGAAATAAAAGGAGTGAGAGAAGGATAGGAGAGGAAAGCCAAAGTGGAAGGTAGAATAAAACAGAGAGGGAAAAATTGTGAGAGAAGACAGATATAGAAAGAGACACTCCAGAAGGAAGAATAAACATAGAAACACTGGGACAGCAATAGCAGCTGTAATTGGTTTTAAGCCAGGAAGGAGCTGGAGCTCTTATTGCTGACTCCATGTACACAGCCACAGTGCTGTATAAATAAGATAGATAGAATTAGACTGCTCCTCACATTAACATCACTTAATTTTTCCTGCAAACAGGGAATGTGGAAATTGAACTTCAGAAATTAAAAGCTGTATTCATAATAGCACAGTAACCCATCACTCAGTAGAAAAGTAAAGAAATCCTACATGGCTAAATAGTCTTTAAAGGAGTATCAAGGTAGAAGAGAGAGAAGCAAAAAGGAAGAAACAGACACAAGCATTTTTTATAAGAGTTATAGAGTGGCTTACGTTGGAAGGGATCTTACAGATCATTGTGGTATCTCTCTCATAACTTACCTCTCTAAATATGCATCTGTATGCAGTTTTGTTTGTGTTCATTGCGTGTAACTGAACATGTACAAGGATGCTCTTGTCAGCATTACCTGATTTCTTGATACTCAAATAGAAGCGGTTGCTAAGGCTGTTCGTAAGAGCTGCTGGGAACTATTTGGCGGAAAGAGATGAAATGGTGTTTTGGATAGCAGGTAAAGTCCCATCACCGGCTTTATTTTATCAGATGAAGAGTCCTTCTGAGTTTGGATTTTCTACTTTATTGAAAAAGAGATCAAGGAAGTTGTGCCATATGCCCTGTTCCAGAAGCAGGATGAAATTAAAATTTATTGTGAACTCTTGCTGTGTTGGACCCTAATCCTAAAACACTATTAATGTGTGAGCCTGTGAAAAGTATTTTTAAAACATCTAGTCTTGTAAAAGGTTGAAGGATTTTTTGCCAATATGATGCTTCTGGAGTAAAGCCATGAAAACAAATGGAGAACAGCAGTGTCAAATTAGTGTCAAGGCAGTGTGAGATAAGAATGGAAAATGACTGAAAAGGACCCACGGTGTTTTATTCCAAGGGAAGAGGAGCCTTTTCTGTTCCTTCAAAATTTAAAAACAGATATACAGTAAGGAATGAATGCTGAAGTAGAGCAAGTCTGTTGTATGTTCATTAAAGAAAATCAAACGTAAATGCTGAGGGATCAGCACTGCATGTGGTTGGAGGCCCAGCAGGTTGAGGGATTCAATCAGCTGGGACAGTATCCCATGTCTCAATCAGGGAGGGGACTAGGCCTGGTGCTCTGTTGCTGGGTTTAACCTCACTGCTTTTTTACAGTATAAAACACTGGCTCTTGGAGTACCCTCTTGGCCAAGGCACTGGATGGGCTGCAGGCAGCATGCTGTCAACTGCTCATTGCTGCTGCTGCTTGTAAGAAAAAGCCCAGAGTTCTGGTGGTTGCTGGTGGATTTGTGGGCAGGAAAAGCGCTGCCTGGCTGGGACAGGAATTGCTGGAGATCAGGAGTGCAGCAGTCAGAGCAGCACCAAGAGCTGGCCAGCTGAGCAGGTTGCTGCTGTGTGTCCTGGTCCCACACAGCTGGAGCAGGTGGCAGTTAGTCCTCTAGCTTTCACTGGACTACCTTAAATTGAATTTAAAAGTAGAGGATAAAATCTGCCTTATGCTTAACTGCATGCATTAAATGGGGAATTTTAATAATGTGCCAACAGCAGCAGTTTGGAGTATCTTGCTGAGGAAAAGGTCACTATGCCCATAAGTTATCCTAGCATTTGATCAGTGGACTCCTTTCCAAAGACTTTAAGTCTAATTATTCACTGCTTATAAAGTCACTTGAGATATAAAAAGTCTTTTTGTAGTAATGAGAGAAACCCCCACAATTAGCCAGAAGGTAGCCATCTATCTTTTTAAACTACTTGGTTCAGAGGAGAGCAGGAGTTTCAGGCCTGTGATTGTGGGCGAATTGTTATGACAGTGATAAGTGTAACACTCATGCAGTGGTGCCAGCCCTCGCTGAGTTCATGGAAGGTCGGGGTTTTTTTCTAAAGGTGAAATAGAGACTCTTCTTTTTACTGTAATGTAGGATATGGTTCCCCTCACAGGAGAAAAGTAGCATGTTGTTTACAGATGCCTGAAATCTGCAGTTCAGCCTTGTCCACTATTCTTTGGAAGTTGCAGACAATTAAAGAATGTGATTAATTTGATCTCCTAAAATTTCAATAGCAACTGCCTTTTCAAATCCTGTTTTCTGAGGAAAATACATACTCTGGAAGAGAAATTGGACAGTGAGCTTGTGCTAGAGAAAACACCATAAAGTTCACAGGAGAATATAGCATTCAGTGCAGGGGCTTAGTGATAAAAATGATTTACTCTGAGCACACACACACTGGACTTTGATTGTATTCTTCACTACCATCAAAGGGCTGGTGCATGTGGTAGATCTGGTGAGAAATTTGTCTAAGGTCCTACCCACAAAAAGAAAAAGGTTGCAATAATTAATGTAATAAGTGATGGTGTAATTATATCAAGGAGTAACATAACATATTTTATGCATGCCACAGCTAGTTTAGTCTTTATTGCCCTCAGGCATAATCTTAATATCATTAGAAAAACTGTTCGTCAATATTAAATGCAATTTATGTAGTAAATACACTCCAGCCTTGTTACATCACCATCTGGGTTAGCTGAGATTTTGGAGTTGTATTGGGCAGTGCTGGTGAAGGCAAACCTCACAAGTGCTGCGACTGTCCAGATGTCACGGTGGGTTGATGAGAAAAGCTGGTGCTCCCAGCCTGCTAGAAGGAGCCAAGCTTAGAGACAGACAGGAAAAGCATTTAGGAGAGGAAAGATGGAATTAAGGCAGGAAAGAAAGGAAGTCCTGGGAACAAAAACGAGGTCTGCAGTGAAAGAGAGGGGGCAGAGTGAAAAGAGCTGAAAGCCAAAGAGGGGAGAGAGAGGAGGAGAACAAGACTGAGAGTACCATCTGGAAGAGATAAGAAGGATGTCCGTAGTGTCCAGTAACACCTCTGCTGGGTGTATGGAGGGAGACAGAAAAGAAGAATAATGGCTGCTCACAAATTCATGTCTTCCAGCACTTGGCTCTGAGCAGCTCACTGTGAAACTGATTCACTGATTCTTACACTTAATTTGGCATTTTCAGTTCACTCACAAACCAGCAAAACTGCAGATGAGTACGCTTGCTGTTTCGTAACTCAGGTGAACTTCTGATCTATCCCTGTGTTCAAGACTAAAGGAGCTGAAAGAACTGCATTGCTCTAACATGTAGTGAGTAGATGGAATATTCTATTTTCCATTTACACTGACTGTCAAGTGCCATGCTATGAACTACAGGAACTGAGATCACATTTTGGGCACAGTTTAGCACTGCTAACTCAGTAGTGATTTCAAACTTGTAGCAGGCATAGTTTTCCTGGTGGTGCTAACACAGCATTGTAGCATCCAAGTGTTCTTCTGAAAAATACTTCAAGATGAAGGTCCAGAGCCACAAAGAAAGTTCAGACATGGAAATGCTGAGTGTCTCTTTTTTGCTGTCTTTTCCTAGGGTGGATATTTTGCCTGATTTTCTACACACTGCCAGAGAAGAATTAGGTGTTCATATACAGTTGTGGTTACAGTTATTCTTAACCCAGCCAGCTGGAAGCAGGGTATAGCCATGCATCTAAAATACCATCGCCTTACTATGCTTGATACCTTAACTGCAAGTAAGAATAAGTTTGTTATTCAGAACATCAAACTTCCTCATTAAGGAGGGGGAAGGGCTTTGTGATTTCTTTGGTTTTAGTGGATTTGATTTTCCATTCACAGATGAATGTGGTTCTGTACCCACAGTTTTGGGAAGCACTTGTTGCAGTGAGTTTTGTTTTAGGTAGAGATGACTGGGTAAAGAAGGTAACATTGAGGAGAATTAGATATTAAGCTCAAGTTTGTATCCGATGGAGAGGCAAAATTGCTCAAGCATTTTTGTGTTACTTACCTTGCTCACTAGTTTGCTGTATTGTACTGCACTTGTGATGGGAATTATTTCTCCATTCTCAGAACATCTACCTGAGGCATTATTTCCAATCCAGTTTAAAATTCTTTTGAGTTTCCTAAGGTAGCTTGTTAACGCAGTACTTTCAAGCAGTGTCCAGCTCTTTGCCAGGGTCTTTTGGGGATGAATCCAGCCCTTCTCAGAGAGAAGCTGCAGCACTCAGACCTACCCACAGATCACAGAGGATATCTGAACAAAGCAAAGCACAGTCTTGAGGTCAGTTGAAAGAAGAATGCTTTCTTATGACAGCTGCTCTTTAGATAATCAAAATCACTAGGAAGTCCCTGGGAAGTTTCTCTCTAGAAAGATGCTCTACGAAGTGGAAACAGGGATATTTCTGTTGTTCACAAATTTTTTAACACTTATATTTTCTTGCTTAGCTTAAATCTTAGGCACAGGCTTTTCAGAAACAGTAGGTATTTGCTAAATATTGGGTGACTGAACTGATGCTGGTTACACATAGGAAAATGCACAGGAGGCTGCAGTATTGACCATTGCCTGAGTCTGTTCAGTGATGTTGAACCAGTTACACAGAGTAGCAAATAGGACAAGCTTAAGCTGTTCAGGAAATAGGAAATTAGTTCTTATTACAAGAAGAACTTAGCCTTTGGAAAAACAGCCTGAGGAAAAACAGCCAGAGCCTGTGTATTCAGCCAACTCAAACCATTCTATGATTATGTGATTCTGTTGCTTTCAGAAGGGCTGACATGATTGGGCGATTAGGGCAACAAAGGATCAAATGGGAACAAACATCATTTAACTCATGTGGCTGAGGAAGAAGAAATGTCATTAACCAGAATAATAAAAGTTGTCCCTTCACTGAACTTCCATGAACCCTGATGGAGATAGTGGTATTGGATAATGACTGTATTTGCTACCTTAGAGATTTACTTGCTCAAGAAATGCAGTTTAGTACTGAACTATAACCTAAAAGGTCAGTGTGCTGAATGCCATTTCTGTAGATGAACTATCACATTTGTGTTAGCAGAAAAGTTGCAGTGTTCTCTCTGCAGCCCGTGTATCTCTGGTAGCCCACATGTCCTGTGCCCCCTGTTCTGTCTGGAGAGCCTCATCTCTGGCAGCTTTTAGCATTGGAAGTTTTCTAAAATGTCTGTATGTAACAAAAGCTTTATGTCTGGGAGAAAGATGGTATATTTTCCTTCTTTTTCTTTGTTTTTATTCTTGTAGTTAGGGAGAGCTCAAATTCTTGTCCTAAAAAAAGACTGATCAAACTATGACACAGTGCTCAATCTTTTTTGCCAGTTGTCTATCCAAGGATGCACTCTGGGATTTCATTGCCTGGGTGTATTTTAGGGGCAAGAGACTGGAGGTGAAGAGACTGTCGTGATGAGAGCAGATTTAACACCTGTCAGGTCAGAGGCATCTTTTGCATGAATGTTGAAATCTCCCTGGACAGTAAGCCTTGTGAACTCCATCATCACGTCAGACACTATCTCTGTCATTTCTCCAGGAAACCCTTGTAGCTGGACGTCTGTGGTCTAGCAAAATGCTCAAGTTATTCTTCCTTTGCCCTTACTGATTAACAGGAGGTCTCCGAGGTTTTTACTTCAGAAGAGCCAGTCTTAAATTTTAAGTTGCATATGCAAGTTACTTGCTGAAGAGAGAAGGTTATCTCTTAAACTGCTACTGTGATAACTTTTGTGATGGTTGCATTCATGTGATTACACATATTTTTCTTTTTCTTTTCTTCTTTTCCTTTTTCTCTTTTTATACATAGTATGAAGGACAGACTACAAGAAACATCAGGATTTCTGGCTCTTCATTCAAAAATTCTGGCCAGCGTTGATAGAAATTGCCAACATCAGAAAAACATTTAAAGATGAGGGTATTTCAAACACAAGCATTTAAATCTTGGAAGCAGTCTTAGTTGAAGCACTCTTATATTACTATTTTTTTTTTTTAGACTACAAAGTGCAAGAATAACCTAACAACCATCTGCTGATGTTTTTTTATATTCAGTGTTTTGTAATTTACTCCAGTCCCCTCTGTCCTTCTCTGCTGTCCACCTCTGCATGTGTGGGAATAAACCTATGTGCTGTGGTGCTGGTGTTAGAAATGGAGGTTGGCCAATGTCAGCTGATTTGTGCATGAAAAACAAAGCCTGATTGCTTGTTTATTTTCTGATGCTGTTGAAGTTTTGCATGTGGCTGGATTTAGAGCAAAGGGATGGCCAGCATCCAGGCAGCGGCCACCAGTCGCTCTGGGGAAGATGCTGACAAGTGGCCCAGACTTTGCAATGTGTCCAAAAGGGGGGAGAGTGTTCATTAAACAGAAGCTTAATCAAACAGGGCAGGAGGATGGTTTACATGAGAAAAGATATATTCTTTACTTAACATTCACAACTTGCTTGTGGATTAATTAGCCCATCTGCTGCAACAAATGTATTCCCATGTCTTTGTGTTGACTGTTAAAAGTGACTGATTTCTCTATCCATTCAAAATAGTACCCTAGATTCCACTGAAAGTAACCTTTCTGATGCAAGGAATTTATTTAATCATCCACTAAGAACCTGTAAGTGGCTTGCTGTAAATAAGTGCTCAGCAATCTACACCTCCCAGGGTAACTATATGTGAGTGTTAAGTTAGGGGATGTTGCAGGAGGCAGACGAACCTTAAAGAAACTGAGTGAAGAGAGCTTACAGCCCCATCTGTAGTATTGGCTTTGGGTTTTAAAATAAATTCACTCTTTCCAGCCCCAAGTGGGCAGGACAGCTGCCAGAGTAGAGTAATTCAGCTATAGATTTTCTTCTGAGAAAGGCAGTGTTCATAAATTAGGTGACCTTTATGCAGATCGACAGAGTGTGTTGATGAACTTCAAGTGACAATTTAAACAAGTATTAGGTGTCCAGAGTGCATAAGAAACCAGCATAAAGGATGGAATGCTTTCAAAGTCTTTAAATTAAACAGGCATTTAAATGAAAATAGAGGTCAGCCATATGTTGCCAGGATAAATGAAAATGTGTATCTTTTGTGATTTTTCACATTTATGTGATTTTAAAATATTAATATTCTTTGGAAATAAAATTTGCATGTAAATGGCATTAGCATGTATTTATGTCTGTTTCCTCAGACTAAGGGCGAGGTGTTGGCTGATATCAATTACACAGCTTCTGATATTTCAAAATAATCTAGCATATATTTTGTATGCTATCCAGATATCTTTTCACTTTGCTTATACAAATCTGTGGTAAAATGGTCAGCTTCTGCCAAAAATCACCACATAATTCAGGTGGGATATAGCAGAATTGTGTCCTTATTACTTGAATAGGAAAAGAAAATGATACGACAATATGTTGTATTTTTTCCTATACACTTGCTATTAGGAGAAACACCACATCTGTTATCAGAAAGTTTTTAAAAGAATTAAAAAGGTTTGGGAAGACAGGAAAGTAATTTTTATGTTCCTAAAGCCTTGGGAATGAGAGTTATTCAGAAAGCCTGTAGGACAATCTTTTCACAAAAGCTGCCAAAACTGTGAAAACTGTGGAAAATTGTTTCTTTGATAGGATCTGAGTTAGAAGCAGGAATGAAGCAGAGGAGAGGCTGGAGCTGAAGAGTGACTGGAAGACCCAGACTTAAAGCTTTATCTCTAATTGCCTCTATTAGACATGGCTGAATCTGAACGCCCTGGCAGTGTAACTTGTGCTATCAGAGAGGGTTTGCAGAAGCTGAGTCCTTGGGGAAATTTCTTTCATTTTCTCATAACATAGCTTATTTTTCAAGCATGCTGCCATTGCCTCTTGTACATCACTGATATTTCTGCATGTAACTTAGTTTAACATAACCAAAGGTTGTAATTGGATGAATTATAATTTGAAAGATAAAATCTTAACATTTTCTGGCTTCAGTCGTCAGAGAAATAGCATGCAGGTCACTCAGAAAGTAATACCTCCTATTTATTTCCATGGAAAGTACAACAGCTACAACTGGCACAATAACACTATTTGATAGAGCAAATAGATCTGCTGCTTTGTTTCCATAAACACTCAACAAGCCTCAAAGCGTGTCAGTGGGTGCAATTTTTCCACATGCAGGAATTCAATGACACACCTTTGCTTTATACACTTCAGTGTGAGATGCCATTCTGTCAGACTGCCCGTCTGCTGCCATCTGTCACGCAGCAACAAAATGTAATGGAATATTGGTGGGATATCCAACTCTACTGCCATCGCACCACCATTTGCCTATGGCATTGTGGGCTGACATGATAAAGTAGGAGGCTTTTTCTTTCAGAGCAGCCCTCATACAAATGTGTTGAAATCAGGTGATTAAGCTAGCTGCCATTAGTATTATTTGATCATAGTCTAGGTTACATTGTATAGCACTTCTGAGGCTCCCAGATATTCAGCACATGAGTTTTGAGGGGTTTTAGGTAAAGAAATCTATTCAGGACATTTCTAATCTGCTCATGACTATACGATATCAAATCCTTGCACTGATGACCACACTACAGTATGTCCTCATTTCTCTTGTCCTCATGAGTGACATGGCCATGAAGGCAGTGCTGGTTATACACTGTACTCAAGCATGCACTCTGGAAACATATCAAGTTGGTATATATAAGTAATTAATGGTCAACTCTATTATAACCATCCAGCTGAGTAGGTATGGTTACACCTGTTGCCTCAAATATGACATGTTTAATTGCAAATGCTTCTCCTGGCAGGCTTAAAAACTGTTACTTGCTGACTGTGCTGAGTGGGTCTTTTGAGTTTGCTGGTGTTGTCCTTGGATTTTTTGGTTTGTTGGTTGTTTTTTTTTGTTTGTTTGTTTTTTGACAAGAAAGTTCCAGGTATTTCTTTAATGAAAGAGCGATGTGGCAAAGAAATGTTGTGTTCAGCAAAAGTCTCTGGTGGATTTTGTCCAATGTCTGGGAAGGGCTTAGAGTTAGTTCATTAAGGAGAAGTTTTAGGACTTGATAGTCTATATAATAAAGTAAATTTGGGCATTACGTTGCAGTAGAATCCTATTTCTGATTTGCTGTCAGTGAGGAGATTTTCACAGGGATATAAATTTAAATCTATCTTTGGTACTATTCAGATATTCACAGTTCTTTCTAGAAAATAATGCCATTTTACCACAGTACAGGATCATCTCACCTCCACAGCAGCTCACAACAGTTTGATGCTGTGCAACAGAACAGAATCCCATGACTCTGAAAACAATGCAGAATTGTAGTTTCTGTGTAACTTTCTGTATTGTTGCACTGTCTTTGAGGACTTGGATACTGGCTGCTGTTGGCAAATTAGTCATTGCATTTTGTAGTGGGATGATTCTCGTCAAGTTTTCCCTTAATGCTTGAGTTCATGTGAATTGAGCACTAAGTCTTACAGTTACCTTTTTTTAATATGAAAAGACCCCACTTGGACTTGTAGGAATTCGCTACTTCACTTAGCAGCAGAAAGAAACCTTTCTACACAGTCTTTTATTTTCCCCAAGCTGTGCTGCATTTGCAGCACAATTTTCTGTTTTATTAGTTGTCTGTTTGTAGCAAATAAGTTCTTCAGTTTGTTTACCTTAGATTTCCCTTTCCTTGAAATAGCAGCAGCTGACTGTCAGTCAAATCTTCCTTTTTTTGGCCTTAATTATTGTATGAATGCAATAGCTGATAAGTGGCAAAACAGTGAAAGTTGGCCTTGTTTCTTTTCAGATATCCAAGATGTGTTTACTGACTTCTGCATTAATAACAATACCATGCCAGAAATCCCTTATTATGGTTGCAAGCCACAGAAAATGTTGAAATTGAAAATTAAAGACACTCCTCCTTTTTCATTTGTACTTTATGAGGGAAATAAAATAAAATGAGAGAACTAATTTTAAATGTTTCTTTGCTGTTTTGAGATTCCATTGTGACAGTTCAAAACATTTCTATTTTCTATCATAAAGAATTTATTTATTCTCTAGCCTTATCTGCTCTCTTGCATGACTACCAAAAGAAAGTTCAGTCAGTGTCAGCAAATGACTTGATGTATTGCTTGATGTATAGTTATTCTGCCTGTATTTTACACCCTCATTTTTGTTCTGCCTTTTCTCTTGTGTGTGATCTTTGGTATATCTGTATATTTTTCTGTTTTTGTCTAGGTCAATGGGAAGGACCTCTCCAAGGCCACTCATGAAGAGGCAGTGGAAGCTTTTCGCAATGCTAAGGAGCCAATTGTAGTTCAGGTTTTACGAAGAGCCCCAATCAGCAAAGCTCATGGTAGCTCTCAGGATGTACGGCTTGTGGATGCCTGCACTCAAACCGACATCACTTTTGAGCACATTATGGCTCTGGCCAAACTAAGGCCTTCCACACCTCCTGTTCCTGATATCTGTCCTTTTCTGCTTTCAGACAGGTATGGCTTATCTTCTGTAGTTTTCAGGTGATGTTAAGGCATTGCAATTGCCTTTAGCTTTCTTTTACAAAAGTCAGAGGAACAGTTTAAATAAATTGTAGATGTTGGTAATTGTTGCCCCATTTAGACTTTACTGATGATTTTCCTCAACTCTTGCATTAGACCGCAGGAAGGAATGTTGTTCTCACTTACTTTGTGCTCGCGCACAATGTTCATCTAAACATTAAGCTTCGATCAAGAAGAAAAACAGTTCTGTGTTCCAAAGTATTGAAAAGGCTTATAAAACACATAAAGAGATGTCTTGTTACTTTCTATTATTTCAAACTTCTTAAAGAAAGAGGGAAAGTAATTTATTTTATTTTATTAAAAGTCCCCCTTAGCTAAGGCAAGTCAAAAATGTGGAGAAGGAAAGTATAATTTCACCTTTCATATGGTATACAATGTGAATTATGCCTTCGTTGAATGAACATCTTCTGAAATGTAATTGGATGCAAATATCATTTAAAAAAAAAAGGTTTGAGGTAGATCCACACCTGCGATCCAAAGCTGTACCTAAGTGCATGTTGTGAAGACCTCATTCTTTGTGTCTCAAACTCATGTAACCATTCAGTTTACCGACATTCTAAAATGTGCGGTTATTCAAGTGCCCTTCATCACCCTGTTATCACTTTAACAAAACCATATAATGCAAAGCATTTAATGCAAGCACTTGAACAACTTTAAGCCTGATGTGGGTTGTAGATTGAAGATGTTCATGTTTTTATAATGAGATGATTGATAAGTTGGCACTGATCATGATGCAGCATATGAATGTGTAGTTAGGTACATTAATGAGCAAAAGGAATTCCAAATGTTCATAATTAAGTAGTTTGGCCTGAAACAGACCCTGTTAAGAGATCACACTCTGCAAATCTAACAAAAGATGAACCCAGCAAAATGAGCTAATCTACAATCTGAGCTTTTGAAAAGAAAACAGCCCTTTCTACTTCAGGTCCTATTTCATTTAGGCTGTCAGGCAATTGAGAGTAATATTTCAGAGATAAGGAAACTACAGATCAGGGGTTTTGTGTGATTTTTTAAAATCATTTTTAATTTAAAAAACAAATTATCTCATCTACTGTTTTTTGTATTGCTTTGTTCTGTGTAGCTGCCATTCTCTACAGCCAGTGGAGCATGAATTTTATGAAGGTAATGAGTATCTTTCCGGCCTGCCTGCTGATGCAGATAGAGCAGAGGACTTTGAGTATGAGGTAAGATCAATGGCACACTGCAACCTCTCTTTCTGCTATTATAGATATGGTATTTGCACAGGTGATAGCAAGCTCCTCTGGGGAAAAATTGAAAATAATTAATATCAGAAAGTGTTCTTTTTTACCTGTATAATTTCACAAGCTTTACTGTAGTTAGTTTATGCATGTGAAACACGGAAGTGAAATTCTGCACTGGGTGTCACCAAACAAGTTTGGGATGCCTTTTAAGTATGCTCCCTCTTTGTGCAGTTGAGACTGTAACTCAGCTGCATTCTTTTTGCAATTTTACCTCTCTGAAGCAAAAAAAAATCAGAATTAGAAATGGTAGCTGAAAACTTAATTCTTCTTTTTCTTCTCTCTAATTTTAAGAATTAATTGGCCTTTTTACTCATGCCTTAGGGATTAGTCTCGCAGATACTTGGGCGTGTGCTTGAGCATTTGAAAGATCAGGTTATAACTTTGAAAATTAATATCATTTCTGTTATTTGCTCTTTGAATTTGACATTATAAGTATTGCAATTACAAGAAATTGTGCTGTGTACCACAGGTCTCCCTTTGCTTTTAATGTATTGTATTCTCTAGTGACAAGGGTGGATGTCTTTCTGAATCACTGGAAAATCTTTTTTGGAGCTTCCCCAAATGATAACATGATTATTGTTGTTCTTCATTAGATTTTCATTTCAATACCTGAATAGTATTCTTGCCTGTCAATCATTGAATTTTTGTGTTTTCCGCTATATTTCAGGAAGAATATATTTGTAGAAGCAGGCATAAGAAGCAGATGATTCTTTTTATTATTAAACGGTGCTAAGTCTTTGTATAAGTTCACATTGCTGTATTTTAAACAGGAGTGATTATAAATAATTAAATACCTTTAATACAAGGTTTACCTTTAATACCTTTAATACAAGACTTAAAATATCCTATCCTTCTGTTTGCAGTATCCTAAGAAATGTTTTTAAAGGTTTCACATAACTATTTGACATTTGGAAATGAAATGAATGGCAAAAGCTTTGGCAAATATGCCATGTCTTCACTTTTATCTTATCTTTAGCAGCTAAGATGCTTTACTGCATGTTCATCTCATTGTTCTTTTCTCCTAGCAGCTTGGGGAATCCAAGTTCTTCCCCAGGAAGTAGAAAAATCAAATAACATCTGCTTAGTGAATCTCAATCAAAACAAGCAAACTTTTATTTGAACTTCTCAAAAAATCATTGCTAGGGATTAGTGAAATCATTATTTCTTCCCAGTTGGGTTTTGGTGTGATATCTCACAGCATAAGAATCTCAGAGCTTACATACTGCTTCAGCTCCCTGGGTGTAATACAATATTAAGTTTCTGTGACAAGTGTATTTGTTTATATTGCTTTTTCCTTAAACTAGTAGGAGCTATTTTTCTAGTAATATTTAAATAAATTAGTAATGGAAACATCTAGAAGAAATAAATTTTAAAAAGATACATTTTTAGGTGAAAATATTCTTTCACTATATTATCAGCTACATATTAAAATAGTAATGGATTTCAAATCTGCATAGGGTCTACCTAGTGTAATCAAGTCCTCTTTATGGCCATTATTAATCCCTAATAATAGTTGGCACAAGTATTATCATAGTGGCAAATACTTCAGCAGATTCTCAGTTGCCTGTAATCACTGCTAATCATACCATCACAGTCATTAATTTGCTGTCAGCTGTGATTCAGTGGCCCAAGGCAAATGCACTGAGTGATTGAAATAGTGTTTCATGTGAAATTCAAATAGGAAATGAACTGTCTGCACTCCCTTCAGGAGAAGAATCCATTCTAAATAGGAAAGGTTTGAAGGAGAAGCATCTTGGAACCTTTTACTAGAGCTCCAAATGTGAAACCCTTTCCTAAAATTTAAACCTGTGTGGTGGTACCACTATGATTTATTATGATCGCTCATTGGTTGTATTACCTGTTGTTTAATATCCTCATAAGAAGTTATTTAATATCCTTATGAGAAGTTATTAAGCTCCTTTAGTGTAAGTAGAGAGCCCAGAGATACACATCTTCAAAAATAGATCTCGTGAAGGGCCGAGTCAAAATGGATTTGTTAGCTGTCCAGGGGAAAAGCAGCAGGGCATTAACTTTCCTTCTTTGTAAGGACTTTCTGGTGTGAGCCCCAGCTAATTACACAGAACAAAACAAACTACCTGGTTAGCATTTCCATGCATTAAAAGGATAGCTGGATAGGTTTAACAGAAGCAAGTGTAGAGTCTTGCATCTAGGGAGGAATAATTGCAAGCACCGCTACAGGTGGGGGATGACCTGCTGGAGAGGAGCTCTGCGGAGATGGACCTGGGTGTCCTGGTGGATGACAGGTTGGCCATGAGCCAGCAGTGTGCCCTCGTGGCCAAAAAGGCCAATGGCATCCTGGGGTGCATTAAAAAGAGCGTGGCCAGCAGGTCGAGGGAGGTGATCCTCCCCCTCTACTCTGCCCTGGTAAGGCCTCATCTGGAGTACTGCGTCCAGTTCTGGGCTCCCCAGTACAAAGACAGGGATCTCTTGGAAAGAGTCCAGCGGAGGGCCACAAAGATGGTAAAGGGCCTGGAGCATCTCTTCTATGAGGAAAGGCTGAGTGAACTGGGTCTGTTCAGCCTTGAGAAAAGAAGACTGAGAGGGACTTGATCCAAGTCTATAAATATCTAAGGTGTGAGGGGCAGAGTGTCAAGGCCAGACTGTTTTCAGCAGTGTGTGGAGACAGGACAAGGGGAAACGGCCAGAAACTGCAGCATAGGAAGTTCTGCACAAATGTGCGCAAGAACTTCTTTACAGTGAGGTGACGGAGCACTGGAACAGGCTGCCCAGGGAGGTGGTGGAGTCTCCTTCTCTGGAGATGTTCAAGACCTGCCTGGATGCCTACCTGTGTGACCTGGTGTAGGGAACCTGCTTTGGCAGGGGGGTTGGACTCGATGATCTCTGGAGGTCCCTTCCAACCCCTATGATTCTGTGATTCTGTGATAGGTAAGCAGCTCACAAGTCTCCATGTCAAACCAAAGAACTTAAAAATGAATTTTGAAGCCAAATGTGGAGATTTCAGAAAGGTTCTGAAACAAGGTAGTATGCAGAAAGAATACTATTGACTGATTATTTTCTAGAATGGTGCTAAGTCCCTCCATTTTGATGTGACAAATAGAAAGTATGTAACCAAATCAGGAAATGAAGATGTGAGATTATTAACAACTGAGATGCCGTAAACAAGCATGTCTTCCAAGAAAGGAATGTCCTGCAAAGCTTTGATCAACTTGGAACTGGCTTACAGATAAGTGCTGGAGTTTACCTGAATTACCACCATAAAAAGAAAACAAGACAATCATATCTGATACCCAGCACTGGGGATATGGACTTGCACTTGCTGGTGGATTTTGTAGGATTAGACACTTGCAAGATTCCATTTGTACACTAGAAAAAAAATAATGGTTTGAGTACACTTTGCCACAGCTCAATAAACTCAAGTACAAGCCAATTGTCTTGGAAGAGTGAACTCCCTGGGAGGCTCATTAGGCTCCGTTCAGCACCATACTTTAAACAAATAGCTGGGAAGATGACAAAGCTGGGGGATTGCTGGCAGCCAGCTCAAGTGTCCTAATGTGTCTCCTGCAAAGCTTGTCCTAAAAGGAATTTGAATTGTTGATTTATATTGAGACAGGTCAGAGCCAGCAACAGTCTGTGTTGACAGAAAGAGATCAAAAGATCTGTGCTTCTGGCATACCCAGATACCCAGGAGGACTTTTAAGATAAAGTAGGAACTGACCAATTTGTAAATGCTCAGTTGGACTTGAAGTCAAGATGATTGAAAGAGAGCCAAATATTTTCAAGGACAAACCCAACTTCTCTCTGGCTACAAGTTGTGCTGCTGGAATTACCTCATGTGATACTAGAGTATGCATCACACTGCCTACTACCAATGAGGCAAAAGGACTAAAACCATTGTAGCCTCCAGTAATTTTGTGTTACATATAGCTCTAAAATTTGCACTGAAGATTTGTGCTTGTTAGAAGTGCAGAAGATACTGGTTCTAGAGAGGCGTAAACAAGCTTTGCTAATAACACTTCTGAACCTGCTATCAAAGAGAGAGAAGCACCATATACTTGGTTAGGAACATTTGTTGTAATGCAGAGATTAGAGGTACAAAATCAGTTACATACTGGAACAGTGAAATGAATTGCACCAAAAAAAAAACGTTGTAAAGACAAAGCTGGATGAAAGAGTGCATCACTAGTGTCTAGTGTCTAGTCCTACACATTCAGTCTGAGATGATTGCCTCTCAAAAAGAGAGACAACAGAAAATAAAATGTTACAAGCAGTCACAAGCAGATATTATTGTTTAGTCAACAGTTCTTTATCCTGTGGCAGAAACCTTAATAACGTCTGTGTACTAAAAAGTACCCTTTAAACAAAGTGAAAGTGTGAAGTGATTGGATTTTGCCATGAGAGGTGATATTATGGAAATTACAGCTCCTAAAATCTTGTGCATCTGAGATAAGAAAAGATTCTATTTTTTTTTTTCCACTGGATGCCAGGATTAGCATTTTCAGAATGAAAAATGCAGAATGGCAACCATTATCTCAGCCTATCTGTGTCCAATGACTCCTATTTTAATGTATGCAAATACACATGCTAACAGGTTGAGGCAGTATTAATCATATTACCTGGAAGAATTTGCCAAAGGTTGAGTTGACCTTATATGAAATTATGAGGATGCTCTTGATGCTTTTCACTTCATATGTTAGAAATCTTTGAGCTTCTCTGCTTTGCTAGGAAGAATTGATAAGTATTGCTCAAGAATTTAGTGCATGTCACCAAATCAACAGACCAGTATGCTAGATGCACAAGTAAGATTTTTCTATGGCAAGATTTTCAGAAACTTTTTATGAATAAATAAGGAGTCATACATCCCACCAGAAACGGCAACCACAGAAGAGCATAGTAATATTATATTGAGAAAAAAAGCATAGTAATATTACATTGAGAAAAAACCTGCCATTTTGATTCTTTCCGTGGTCTGAAAAAAACAGAGCTTCTGAAAATGAGAAAATTCATATGAAAGATTCTTGATTCCATTATTAGTGTCTCTTCATGAGAAGAGCAACCCATGGGTTAATACCTCATCTCAAAATTGAGTAGTTGTAAGTTCATTTTGTACTTGGTAGTTGCAAGAGACAGATTTTTAGTCAGGATAAGGAAATGTGTATGTGTATGCACAATGAATATAAGTGCTAATTTATGGTTCTGCACAGCCGTTCTCTTAAACGTGTTGATAAGTATTTGCACTCATAAATCTGCTAACTGTAAATGTGGATTAGCCCTTTAAGTTCTATCACTGGCCCGATCCAAGTGCACTGAAATTGCTGAGGTTTTCTTTTGACCTGAGCATTTTTGGATCACATGCTATTGCCTGTTTTCACAAATAACTAAACAAGGAAGAGACAGCAGTTTGAAAATTAAAGGAACTGGCCTCAAAAAAGCTTTTGCGTAGAGCTGTTCTCACCAAACTCCTTAAAACTCCCGTAGCAGGGAAAATTTTGTTCTGTTGTCTTCATTTCTCTTACTGTAACTGATGCGATGGAGAGGTAAAGCTTGGGTTTGCTGTTCCAAATAACACTCCTGAGTGTTACGTAGGGAAGATTGCTCTGTCAGGTGCAAATTTGAATTTTCCATTTCTGTGGCAGAACATTTTGGCACTGATTGCTTGTATTGTTTGTATGCTTTCTCTTCAGAACCAAAAGGAGTAATTTTGTTCAGATCAGTAATCCGAGTGAGGTTGTTGAACCATATAAGTCATGTGAATGCAGAAAGAGTTGTGGGTGGAGGCCCTCAGCTCTCTAGCTATAGGGCCCTGCTGTTAAATATGGATGCCAGAGCCTTTCTGGAAGGCCCATCACTGCTGTAGGAGGCCAAGAGAGACCAGCCTGCCTTTTGAATTAGTATTTAAGGCCTTTCCAGCACAGGGATTATTTAACCAATAAACCAAAGGGATCTGTCTATCTTGTAAATACATATTTAGGGCCTTCTTAACATGAGGATTACTGAGTTGATAGTGTGTAACAGCTCCCTTCAGAGCTGTGATAGCCTGCAAACACCCTTTAGCGAACATTACGGGCACTTGTGGCGGTGCAATTGGAGCTCCTGTTTCAATTGCTAGCACCTGAATAAACAGTTTTTATGGAAGCAGTGCCCGTGCACACACTGCCAGAGCTTCTGAAAGCTAGTCAGGCTCTTTTGTTTTGTTACCTGATGAGTATTTCTGTACATAAAAGCTAACTCAAAAGATGGAAGCATAACCAGCTAAATGGAAGACATTCCTGAGATAAGAGCTTTCCAGAAATCCCTCACATGTAGCATGGCATTTTTCCTTACATCTATTAAGTTGTGTTTTTTAATAATATAAAGGGGTGAGAGAAAGAGACAGAGTGAGCAAAATCCTGCTTCAGCAGGGATCACACAAGACAAGTTCTAGCCAAATGCAGGTAGGATGGCAGTGAAGTGAATGAGCAGAACCACTCTAATACCTTTGTGACTTGCTATCACATTGAGCTTTTTTCTTTTCTACTTCCTGCAGGGATTCGATTCCTTTTCTCCTGAGCCTCGTAAAACTTGGGAGGAATCAGAAAGAGCCTTCAGTGAATGAAAGGCAGATTTCAAATTCAGCAAACACCAGATATAATTGAAAATAGAAGGCTTCAAGAAATATGACGTTATACAGGCAGAATCCTAATAGAGATGTAGCTGTTGCAATGCTGAAGAGCCAAAGTTGTGTACAAGGCCATGCCTTACCATTGAGGTCAAATCTCATTGGTGTAATGGGGAAGATGTGATAAGGCTTGCTGGTAAATATGGTGTAGATTTTAAAGGGAAAACAGGCACTATTCACCACATGCCTGCTGCTGTTGCAGTGGTGCTGGAAGGACTGATCTGACAAGTCAGAGTGGGCTCAGATAAATTGCAAATTACCGTCCTACATCTATTTTCTGTCTAGCATTTCATAATTGCCTTAAAGGTACTGCTGAATAGTAGATGTTCCATAGTAAAAAGACATTATACCAAAGTTGCTGCTCAGGAATTTCAAAGTAATTTTTAATGTTAATTAACACCTGTTAAGGAGCTTCGTGAAGGATGTAAACACGTATGTATGTGCTTGTGATACAGAGAATCACAGAAATACAGAGAAAACTACAAGCTATATCTTGAATACACTAATTGGGAAACCTGCAAGGAACTCTCTTTCTTTGACTAGTAAATAGAATATTGTTTCAGCTGGGCCTGTTGAAAAAAAATTGCAATAGAGCTTTTAAAAGCATTCCTCAAAATTTTCTCATTTGAACTCAAAAGTAATTCTGAGCTACTAATAGCTAGTGTGTGATTCATCTGACTGTCACTGTGGACTATTACATTGGAAAAGTGACAGTTAAAATGGAGAAGTGACATTGGTACATTTTTCCCTGTAAATCTTTGAATAGCACTGTGTAATAAATAAAATAAAACTCTCTTAGCATGCATTTGGCATACTACAGCAAAAGATCATGCATTTCACTGATATTTTTATGTTCAAGACCCCTGGAGATTTAAGTCACCATAATCTACTTATAAACAATAATAAATATGTAATTTCTCCCTAACTGTGACCAATTGTACACTGTAAATGAGCAAAATATTAGTAAAAAAAAAAAGGGAACACTTCTTTACTTCTGATTTTGCAGTCAAAGTGCAAGGTTTTGCATTTGGGCCGGAGGAATCCCAGGCATCCATACAGACTGAATGAGCAGTCCTAGAGAGCAGCTCTGCAGAGAAGGACCTAGGGGTCATGATGGATGAAAAGCTTAATTGAGCCAGCAGTGTGCTCTTGCAGCTCGAAAAGCAAATGGTATCCTGGACTCCATCAAAAGAGGGGTGGCCAGCAGGGACAGGGAGATGACTGTCCCCCTCTTCTCTGCTCTTATGAGGCCCCATCTGGTGTACTGTGTCCAGGTCTGGAGCCCCAGTACAAAAAAGACAGGGAGCTGTTGGAGAGGTCCCAGAGAAGAGCACGAAGATGATCAGGGGACTGGAGCACCTTCCCTATGAAGACAGGCTGAGGGAGCTGGGCTTGTTCAGCCTGGAGAAAAGAAGGCTGCGGGGTGACCTCAGTGCAGACTTTCAGTACCTAAAGGGAGCCTACAGACAGGAGGGGAATCAACTCTTTGAAAGGGTAGATAACTGCAGGACAAGGGGAAATGGTTTGAAGTTGAGGGAGGGAAGATTTAGGTTGGATGTCAGGGGAAACTCTTCACAGAGAGTGTGGTGAGGTGCTGGAACAGGCTGCCCAGAGAGGCTGTGGACGCCCTGTCCCTGGAGGTGATCAAGGCCAGGTTGGATGGGGCCCTGGGCAGCCTGGTCTAGTATTGAATGTGGAGGTTGGTGGCCCTGCCTGTGGCAGGGTGGTTGAAGATTCATGATCCTTGAGGTCCCTTCCAACCCTGGTCATTCTGTGATTCTGTGATTCTGTCAGTTTTCAAGTATAAATTAATTAAACTTAACACTGTTCCTCTGGGGTACTTCAGTACTGCTATATCCTGCATTGCCACAGGAATTCACAAACAGGTGAACTGAGGACAGTCTGAGTCAGTTCTACTGCCAAGACAGTCAGTGACAGAACTGGCAGTAAAAATACCACAGCCTTTATTTATAATGCTGCTTTGTTTTGTTTTTGTTTTTGTGGCTTTTTTTGCCATAAAATCACTCTTCTTCCTGTTCCATCAGCTAGATGGAAGAGAACATAGGGGTAATTTTTGCCATAGCTATTTGTTAATTTTTACTATGTTATTGTATCTCATCACAAAAATCTGACATTCAAAGCAGATGAAGTTGCTGTCATCTTACCTCCCATAAGTAATGAACATCCCAGTTTAGTGGCTTGAATTGTGTCCCCAGCTATAGGACATCATGAGAGAATGGGGAGGAAAAGACACAAAACTGACATGGGCAAATTTATCAAAGTTATTACCATTTATTGTGTTTTAAAACAGGAGGGAAATATATCAAGTCAGTGATATTCATTTTGTTTCATGATTTCATAAAACAAACACAGTTTTACTTCTTACTTTACCTGGAAGCAAATAAAAATTCTTCTTTGTTGTCAGAGCTTATGTTTTCCCTAGAAAATGAAGAAAAGTGAGCTTGGTTCAGCAGCACTTAATTGTTGGGCAACACTGCAACATATGGCATGTGTTTTTCACTGAGTGAAGGAAGAGGACTGGCATTATTTTCATATTTATGGAAATCTGTGGATTATAAATCTTATGTTTTGGATACGTGCTTTGTTTAGACAGTTTTTATAGCATTATACTACATGCCCCTGTATCTGTTTTATAGTGAAAAATGTTTCTAAGGTTTTTATTAATGCTGTTTTTCATATGCCTCCTGCTTGAAAGTGTGTTCAGTGTGTTTCAGAGTCATGGAATCTGGCTATCTAGACAAAGGACACAAGAAAATACTTTCTTTTGTATATTCCTTATAAAGTCACATTTTTTAATCTTAGTATATTAGGAAATTCATGAGCACAGGAAGCAAGGACCAAATCCCTCTAGCAAGACAGGAACCTTTTACAAGAAAATGGACTTTAAACAAGGCTTCAGTATTATGCACGCTGGGCCTTCAGAGGAGAAATAAAAAAAAAAAACAAAAAACAGAAGCAGTCTTTTTTCTGGAAGTTTGCTTTTTTATTTAATGAGGCAGCTCTTCAAAGAGAATGTGGTAGTCATTCCTGGAGGGCATGGACTGGTAAGTTAGAAATCCAGGTGAGACTGTATTGTGCATCAAAAAAGCAGATGATGGTTTTGCTTTGTATCTCATCTCCTGATATGGTCAATCTATGCAAGTATGTGTTTGGGGAAGGAGGACATTTCCATGGGTAACAGAAGTTTGAACAGCTGTAACTCAGCATGGATATGGTGCCCATAGACCTAATTTTGGTGCCAGGAAAATGAAAATGTGTTTTAAAAATCAGCACATACCACTTTGTGTGCTTGATTTATAGGTACATGTATGTGATTAACATTTGCATATTTTAACTATCCATATTTTAATATGTATGTAGTTGGAAATTTATCTTAGTGCTTTCTAAGAATTTCTCATTTTATAAGTTCAACATTGAATTTATCTTTTTTCACAGTATTTTGCATTTATTGGGTTGGAAAGGCATAAACTGAATTACAGAAAAAGTGTATTTCTCACAGCTGTCTAAAACTGAGAGATAACATTTTCAACTTGTTTTTAATTAATATTCCCAAATAGCCTTCATACAGTTGTAGATCGGGGCTGCCCAAATGTGTGGAGTTGTAACTAGTTAGGAGTTTGAATCTCCAGCTATGTGTTCTACAGTCTAGATAAATGTTCACAGCAGCAGATGTTGGCACATCTGTTATGCTTCCCCATTTCGATTGGCTGCCTGGGTGTTTAGAAAGTACTGATGAGACAGATAAATATTCTGACACGTTTCAGGCCCAAAACAAGCAGGCAGCAGTAATAATGATGTTTACAGAGACAAGCGCTGGGCAGTAACATTTTGAAATACGACAAAAATAAAGTATGACTCTACCTGAAAAAGTGAAAATTATTGAAAAAAGCTAGCGCTAATTTTACCAAGTGATCCTAGGTGATTTGGACCACAGTTGTGACAACCCATAAGTCTCTGAACTTTGTATAAATAATGTTTGTTGGCTAGAAAAAAGGCACCAGATGAAGTTTAGAAAGAGCTCTGAGCTATTAAGTACCTCTATAATAAACTTAAGAGTGCTGGGAATAAGATTTGTAAACCTTCTATCTGTTGATCAGGGAGTATATCATATCTGCTTTTTTGGAAGGGGAAGAGTTGCCTACTAGAAACTTGAAGTTCCTTATCTTATCATGATCCTAACTTACAAAAGGTTTTCACGGAATGTCAGAATCACAGAATGGCCAGGGTTGGAAATGACCTCAAGTATCATGAATCTTCAACCACCCTGCCACAGTCAGGGCCACCAACCTCCACATTCAATACTAGACCAGGCTGCCCAGGGCCCCATCCAACCTGGCCTTGATCACCTCCAGGGACAGGGCGTCCACAGCCTCTCTGGGCAGCCTGTTCCAGCACCTCACCACTCTCTCTGTAAAGAACTTCCCCCTGACATCCAACCTGAATCTTCCCTCCCTCAACTTCAAACCATTTCCCCTTGTCCTGCAGTTATCTACCCTTTCAAAGAGTTGATTCCCCTCCTGTCTGTAGGCTCCCTTTAGGTACTGAAAGTCTGCACTGAGGTCACCCCGCAGCCTTCTTTTCCCCAGGCTGAACAAGCCCAGCTCCCTCAGCCTGTCTTCATAGGGAAGGTGCTCCAGTCCCCTGATCATCGCTGGCCCTCCTCTGGACCCTCTCCAACAGCTCCCTGTCTTTTCCTCTGTCCCTTGAATGCTTTTATACCAGTAGAGTCAGGAAAATTCCAGACGTTGGGGTTTTCTCTTGAGAAGATCCATCTTTCTGTCAAAGAGGGTATTCGTGGACAGAGAAGGATATATCTGACCATCTCAAGTGCAGAGATTGTCTTCCAACTACACAGAGCTTTTGCTCTATTTATTGATTCCCTTCCATACTTAAATTTTCATGACAATGAATGGAAAATGGTAGGAGAAATCATTGCAAAGACTTCAACATTGATGTCTTGTGCACATTCCCCTCAGGAAACAGCAGCATCAAGTTTTTTGAGTTGCTTTCAAATACCCCTATGTCAGGCAAGTCCAGAAATGGCGTAGAGAACCTAACCTAAAGCGGTAAAGATGTGGATGTTGATTATATAGCTGATATAGTTCGATCTATAGTTTATAGTTTCTACTCCAGAGAAGACAAAATAATGGAGGACTTAAATGAGGGAGACAGTGTAGTCCAAACCCTGGCTGGGACAAATGCCAGACTTTTGTAAGTAGAGATTCTACATCTCTTTTCAACTCTTGGCTACTTTCATGATAAGAAGCACTTTTCTGATATCTGACTGAAATTTCCTGAGTACTTGGTACTTGAAGGAAGCAATAACATCTCATTCTTAAGGAGAACCTCCTTTTTAAAAGCCTAAATGAATATAGTTTTACCAGCATCCTCCTCTCATCAGAGATGTAGTCCATCCATGTAATTAGTTAATGGATTTCTAACCAGATGCGGAGTGCTGTATTCCTCCCTGATAACCAGGAGAATGTCTTTTCTAATACTTCATGTTGAAGTCATTTACCCTGGAAAGTAGATCCAAAACACCAGAACACAAAAAGTGGATAAAATTTTAATCTGTTTATTAGTTTATTTGTTTGTGGGTTGTTTTTTTTTTCTTTGTTTAGTTGGTTGTTTTGTTGGGTGTTTTTTTGGTGGGTTTTTTTTTCAGCTTAAATGGCTCAGACCAGTCATTTCATAGTGCTATCTGTTATTTTTTAGTATTGAAAGCCAGAAAGTTTCAACAGGGAGAGTCAGGATAGGAACACTAATGAAAAATGAGATTTTTTTTTCTTCAAATATATGTAATAATAAATCTCTTTCATTTACTTTTGTCAAAATTCTCCAAAAATAAAGGTTTTCTTTGGAATACGGAGGCTGCAAGCCAGTGTGACATTTTAGTACGTTCACACACTGCACTGTGAAATAGTTACTACTCCAGTCTGCTTATCTCATTTTACCATAAGATCCTGTTTCAGTCTTGTCTGTGTTATTCCCACTTACTTTGTTCAATGAGAAGCAAGTGAGAATGTAGAATCTAAGATCAGTGAAAAGGAAACTCTTAGCCACATATCATCAGTTAGTTAATTGTACTTTAAACTCTTCTCATATCCCTGCAGCTTCACACATTTATTGAGGGAAAGACTGAAAGTGAGGACCAAAGCCAACTGCTGAGAAATGCTGTATCTAGGCATTTTATCACAGATCTCTTTGCTCAGGAAGCAAGGATTCATGGCTTTCTCAAGTGCAGAAAATACCAGAAGGGGTGTTGGGTCTCAAGCAGGTGAGAACTTATATACAAATATAACATAAGAAAATATGTGTGTATCATTAAATGTTCCTAGTAAGTTAGCATTGGTACCGCACCATAGGGAAAGAACAGAAACAAAGAGAATATGTGGGGAAGTAGAAGAATTAGAGAGAGAATTAAGATCATATGTTATTTGAAATAACAAAATATGCTGAAGACCTTCCAGTAAGTGTGATCATTCAGATAGTAGGAAACAAATGTGGGTTTTTGATGTTGTTACTGCTTAGTATACTTCATGTTTATATGCTTTCCATAAGAGTTCATTTTTGGATTTATCTTTTGACAAGGATCTGAAGAGTCACTATTATGCATGCTAGCTGAGGGGGAAAACTGAAGCTCAAGTAGATGTTTGTGACTTACTGGAGGATATACTGACAGCTGTTGAGCTTTTTACAGCCAGGAAGTCTGTAATCTGTAAAGGGCTTGGTGGTGGTGGGTTTTTATTTCTCTTTGACTTCCTTATGAGATACAGTCACTGTGAAGTCCACCATGTGTCTTTAAGCTCATGGCTTAAAATATCCTTTAGAAAGAAGTCAGAAAGGCCCTACCAAGACTGGGAGGCCCTCAGAACTAAAAGTTGTGTTTATCTCATCCCCATATGCTTATATCCTTCCTCCCACGGCAGTGCTAAATTTGTTCGTGGCGCAGTGATCAGAGGTTTCTCACATTCATGGTCCAGCTCCATCATTCACCCAGCCCAACCCATTCCCCCATCTGCTCTTGCGGCTGCTATCCTCCCTCCGTTCCTCACCTGCTGGGAGTCTCAGCTGACTTGGGTGCCTTCCCCTCCCACTCATGGACATCAAACTGCTACTGATCATCACACATCAGAAGTGCTGAATACATCCTGGCAGGCTTGTCATGCCTTAAGTTTCTCCACTATTCAATTTTCTAGATAGGAGTGCAGCACGCAACAAAAATTTACCCTCCAGACCTGCATGGAAATACTGAATTCCAGTGTCCAGTTTCACCATTAAAGGATTTGTCAGCTACAGGGCCAAATTCTGCTCCCACAATTGCAAAATATTTTATTAATAGATGCCTATATGTCATCGTGCTTATTTTGTGGTGTATTTTTTTTTCTTTCTGCTACTACTATTTTTATTCTTTTTTTTTTTAACTTTCCTTTTTTTACACCAGTATCATTGTCTACAGCATCCTGCTGTCCCAGAGCATTCTTTGTCTGGATACAAAGCAGCACGTGGCTCTAAGTGTTGCTATAAAATATGGATCAGCAGGAAAGTGATTTAATTTTAAAATATTTCCCATTCTGTGTTGTATTTGCTTTTGGATTATGCATTTGAGAAATGCTTGCTGATACTTTTTCTTTCTGCTTTGATGTAAATAAATCTTGTATCAAAGATTCTCAAATCTCAACCAGTGTTCAAAAAATGAGGATTAAATGAGACTTTATCCTATCAGGTAGAGCCCCACCCCTTGGATAGATCATTGTTTTCCCCCACCATGTGGAATGGAGATAACCCTCTCTTTCTTTGTGGTAAGCTACCAACCAAATCCATTCTGGCAAATCTGGCACCCAATGTGATTTGTCCTTTTCGATGCTGTTTATGAGAAGTCAGGACAGTCTTCTGTCAGAATTGATAAGTGAGAAGACAGTGGGGAATGCAATTTTATTTGTAACAGCACAGCTGCCAGCAATTCCTGCTTGTTTACATCCAGGCTGGCTCTGTCTTGCTCCACAGCTTTTCTATTTCCATCCAAATAGCCCAGAAGTACATTGTGGATGTGTCTGTCTATGTAAAATCTGCATAACAGAACACACTGGGAGTGTTAGAGAAGGTTATTTTCACAAGTCAAGAATGTCTGCAGCCTTAAAAGAGAAATCTTGAACTCAACCAGATCTCCATTTTCATTTACAAAATAGGTTCTAAAAATGAAATGTAATCTGCTAAAATCCTGTGATGCTGATTGCCTGTCTTGGTGATGGTGCCTGAGGAGTTAAGGGCTTTGTTTTTTTGATGAAAACATTCTTTCTGAAGTGAAAGTGGCTGGTGTTTGTAAATTAAATGCGCTACAAACATTTAGATATAAGTTTCTTTGTGGAAAAAATGCAATAGGACCTGCAGTGACCTGTGAAGCAGAGGGCAGTTTAATTACACACTGCTTCACGCTGAATACTTCTGCTACATATCTTGCAATTAGCCTGTGTTTCATAGACATTAACATATTTCCTGTAAAATCCTTCTGAGGAGGGAGTATAACCCTTGATGGACTTGTGGTGGTTCTCAGGTCTGTGATGCCTTAGTTTGCCTGCTGTATAGCTTCCTTCAATCTGGCAGTCCTAAGCATCATTTGATCTTTTTGTTTGTGCACCTAAGAAAGCTGCAGTCATAGCCACTTCCTTTATATAATCTCTCCTATGAGCTGTTTCCTTGTGTACCCTATGCCATGCACATAGGCATGATGGGGGTGAAGTTAAGGATTGTTTTGTTCTACTGGTCTAGCTGAGCTCTTCCAGCAAACTGAAAATTCTTGTTCCCTTTTGCTATGTCTCTAATTACTGTTGTTAATAGATAATTAGGCTTCCATAAGGTTTAACATTAAAAAAGAGAGTCCAGAGATGGCTGTTAATGTCACAGCTCTGGTAGTGTGTACTGTGGAATCATTGGATACTTGTGATTTCTCACTATGGGTGAGAAATAGATCTCTGATTTTAAGAGTTGCAGTCATGCTGTTAAAAGAATGAACTGATGATTGATAGAAGAGACTCAGTGCATAGGTACAAAACACAAAGGCATATCATAGAATCATAAAATCACATTGAATCATAGAATGGCCTGGGTTGAAAAGGACCACAATGATAATCTAGTTTCAACCCCCCTGCTGTGTGCAGGGTTGCCAACCATTAGACCAGGGTTGCCCAGTGTACACTGTACTGTATCTCCCTATGTACACACACACATATATAAACTTACATCCACTCCCACCCCTCCACTCAGACACATGCACACACAAGTAAACAGATATTTAATGCCCCTCAAACCCGAATATGAAATAACTAACTTAAAGACTTAAAGTGAAATTACTTTGTTAAAGGAACATTGGAAGCACCACAGACTCTCCTTTCATCTGAACAGAGATTAGTAACTCCTAGGGAAAATAAAATGAAACAAGTCATATTTAAAATAGATTGTTGTGACGGTTCCTACTGATGCTAGGAGTTGCACATTTTTTTGTGAATTTCATCAAATTATTTCTGGTCACAGTTAAAGACACTGGTGCTAAACAAAGGCCCTACGTAAGTCAGAGAATGGGAACTATGATTTGAGTAAAGTAATGTAATACTTGTTTGAAACACCAAGCTTCTCTTGAAGTGTGCAACCTTACTTATTGTGCACACCCTGATTGTTCGTACATGACAGTCACATCTGCAGCATTGAACAAATTCAGAGGTGTAATAAATGATGTTATAAAAGAACATCGTCTAAGGAACATCATCATCATTTATTCAACCACTCATGCCTTTTTTTAATGCAAACCCAGACTTGCTTCCTCTTTTTTATACCCACACTCACTTGTAACATATGTTTTTATCTAACATGTAATATGTGTTACATTCTCGTCACTTCTGAATTAGAGATGGATTTTAGTTTCCAGAATCTTCACTGTTATCTGTTCACCTTCCTAGGACTTCATTATATTGAACTGTCAGCCTGCTCCTGTGAGGGGATAGCTCTGGTTCTGTTTGTGTTATTTATTTTTATTTCACGAGCAGGATTACTTGCCAGTGACAACAGGTGTGAAGCATTATGAAGATTAAATATCATAGAAGGTAGCAACATAAATGACTGCTGATTTGCCAGACTGGACAAGCCAAATAGAGACTGAGAAAGTGAATATGGCCAGGGATACACCGCCAAGATGCTTTGCCTGACTATAAAGTGGTTGCTCATGTCATTCCCTGCAAGGGGATAAGAAATTGCAAAAATGGCTGAATGTTTTTGTTCAATGCTGAACAAAATTATGAGGCTGAGAGAAAGATTTGCTTGGTTTCCCTAGTTTACAGAAATTACTAGTAAGAAGCTGATAAAATTGATGTGACTTTGCTAGAACAACCTTCTAACAGCATCCTCAATTCAACTACGCATATAGACTAGAAGTTGATCTTACCCATAAACACACATGAATGATACTGAAGAATGAGTTTTAATTCCAAGGTAGTCCCTATGCACTTCTGTCTGAGGCTTCAGAAGAACACTGTGTGTTTTTAAGCATAAAGAGCTTTTTTTAAATAATTCAGTCCTTAATGTACTTTCTCAGTTAATTCCTCTTTGAGCTATTCTGTAAGTTCCGTGTTCTTGGCCTTCTCTGCTTTATTCAGTCAGGTAATCTTTCTGGTAATCATTCTATTAGCAAAATGAACATTAAAACAACTTCTCAGCTATTACTACATGTGAAGAGGAAAAACAGAGATAAAAGTAAGTATTTTCTTACTTTGCTCTGTTATTTTTAGTTTCTTTTAAATTTTTGGGAAATGCTGTGTTCCTTTGCTGTGGATCATCAGGTGTTGCATGTATTCATTGCATTCAGTGAGTCTGGAACATAAAGGTGTTTCTGCTCACACCTGGAGTTGTTGTAGAATACGCATGTGTCCACTTACTGCAAGATAGAGATGGGTGTTAACTTACTAGTTTGTGATACCTGTATTCTGGGTGGCTGTGAAGATAATTTCTGTTTTTAGTTTTTTTTTTTCTCTTTTTTTCTTTTCCCCTGATATTGCAATAATAACAATTAGTAACAGTTCATAATCTTATTTTGATCCAAGAGATGCTATTAATCGTCCTATGTTACAGAGTTATTGCTGAACCAAGAGACCTCCATGTACTGCCCATCTCTGAATTCTGCTGCCTTAGTACTTGTTATGTTGTTGTGGGCTTTTTAATTTGAGCCAGGACATAGCCTTTTCATACATTTTAGCATGAAAATAAAAATATATCTCAATTCTGTTGTATGTTTCACCACACAATGATTTTTTTCCATACTGGCAGCTTTTTCTCTTTCCTTGGGTGAAGTGAGAATCTTCCCATAGGATGTATTGACTTACTTTCCTAAAAGCAGTATATATACTGTTGACTCCTAATTTAAAACTTGGAGATTTCATTCTTGTGAATACCAAAACTTCCTTTCAATTCAGTGGGACAAAGCTGATGCTGGTTAATGCTAAGGGATTAAATATTCAGCTGTATCATAAGCAGAATGTGTTCAGGATCCTTCATCTTAGCATGTCTCAAAAAAGCAAATGCTGAAATATGAATCAGGTTTTAAAATAACATATTCCCATTACACTAAAATGAACACTGATTAAAATTAATTTGGCTTTTGGCTTTCTCACCAGTGAGGTAATTTCCTCGTTGTCATGAGGACTTAAATATTAACTCAAATGATAACACACACATTTCATTTAGGAAAAAACCTGTTATTATGATTATATGATTCCCTGCTCCCCCCCCCTCCCCCCCCAGTGATGTTTGCAGAGTTCCTGGGACACATTACTCTGATATACTGTACTGGTGAATGGAACACAATAGCTAATACAACCCTGATAGTCTCTTGGTCCTTTTAATGGTGTACAACAACTGCTATAAGGGCAGCCAGGGAATAATAGAAGGACATGGAGAGTTTATAATATTTTTTCACAGTGCTTTTCAAGCACTCTGTAATCATTCATTCCTTTCTGTTGTGCTACTCTTGTGCTGTTTGCATCGTCGTCTGCTTTTCGTAGATGAGGGAAACAAGTCACAAAAAGTTACCTGAAGTAACCAAAAGCAGTTGCATGTGCACCAACATCTACAACATAAACACTGAAACAGTTACAGCTGAATACAGAATAGATCCCGAATTTGTTTCTTGGATTTGTATTTGAGTTGTTGAATTTTATTCAAGTTTAATACCATGCTCCAAACTTTAGTTATTTTTAAATTTGTATTAGGAAATTCTCATCTTGTGAGAATTTACTTTAAGACTTAGAGACAGAAAAATTCTGGAAACCCTTGAAAAAAATTGTCTCACAAGAAAAAACTTCACTCAGTATTTTTCAGAATGATTGTGAATTTAAGGAAGTGGTGCAAATTCCCTTCCTCAGTGTACAGCGTCTGCCAGGGATGAATGTCAAACATGTGCCCAGTTCAGAAATGGATCAGTGAGTCTTTCCATACAAAGAGATTGTAAAGAGGATCTGATTATTTTTTTTTTTTTATTTTTTTTTCATGTAATCTCATGTTCCACTCTAGGACACCATATTTTGTTATGAGGCAGCTACATGTACAGTTTACATCTGTCACACTGTAGAGTGATGTTAAATACTTAACTCTTGTTACTTAAAATGGTCTACAGTAAATACAGTAAAATATACTGAAGCTGTTTCAGTTAAGGCATAAAAGGATGGAAGTGAAAAATGGACAAAAATTGAGACAAGACAATATTATAAGGTCCAGCAATTGGACCTAAGCTCTTTAGAGTTGGAGCAGTGTTATTCTCCTTAATTGCACTCAATTGCACTAGAGCTATAGCTCTATGGAAATAATCAATGTCTTTAATCATTCTGTGAATGCAGTAGGTCAGATTTAACAAAAATACTGTTATCACAAAAAGTGTCAGAAATTTCCAGAATTTGTTCATTCTCCTATAGTTCTAGGAGGGGGGCAGACCAGATTCTGAGCTTCAAAACCACTTCCTTGCTTCCAAAGTACTTATATGGGCTTTGAGAAGCTCCCACCATGGAAAAATGTATAGTTTGCTATTGATCACAACTGATTTCTATTGAGCTCTAATTTCCTGTTTGATTTACTTCCCATCTTTACAAAGATTTCTTCACAGCACACAAGAGTGTAAGACAACAAAAGATTGGACATTAAGAGAGGAAAGAGAACAACATGGCACCAATAAAAGGTTATTTCATAGAATTATGGAATATCCTGAATTGGAGGGAATCCACAAGAATCACTGAGACTTCCTCATGATTTCAGTAGTGCCAAGCTCTCTCTGTTTTATACATAATGAAGCAAACATTTTAGTATATGGGACTTCTGGCTTGCCAGGCAGTAATTAGTTTGCAGATTTTTAGAGACATGATAACAGGATAGTTTATAAAGTGGTGGTAAAAAAAAGGTGATGCCAGGGCTATGTGAATATGGGCATTTATTGAGAATGGAAATGCTTGGGAGGAAATGGGGGAAAAGAGTGAGCGAAGCTGCTGTCTGTACAAATATGGGTGAGAGATCACTTTGGGGAAGCATAAGCTGAGAGGGACTTTGAGGGTGGAGACAGAGAATTGTTTCTGGAAAGAGTGCTAGGATGGAATGGAATGGGATAAATGAGAAAGGCTGACAGGCAGTGATGATGCAGAGCTCAGCCACACTGTACATGGGTTTAAAGAGGTATAACTAATCCTGACAGAAAGTGGGGGAAGGATTCTAAGGTGCTTATGGCCTAGTGGAGACCACTGGCAGAGTGAAGAGCTAGGAAAAATGGGACAAAGAAAGCTTTTGATCTATGCAGTTATTCCAACATAACATCATCAAATGGATGACTCTCATCAGCATCATCTGGGTGCAGCAAGAGGAAACTACCAGCTTCGGCTGTAATCTGTTTTCCTCCATATGGCAGCAAAACGTGAAGAGTTCAGAGCTCTTTTTGTCCATAGAAGACTATTCAAGGAAAGTCACGGAAGGGTTCACAATCTGTTTTCTAACAGACAATCAGCTTTACTCACTGTAATCAAGCTTTTAATAGAAAGACCTACTGTAACTGCAAACTGATTCAAACATTTACAAGCACTCTTTTGATGTTCCTTAACCTTTTTTCACCAATCGTAGGAAGCAGACAGCTCAGCTGATTACACTTATAACCCACTTTTCTGCCACCTGAGAGAAATGACAGTATTAACCTGGTCTTCCCACCCCAAAGATGTGACAGCTCCTTGCTTGGTCTTATGTCTCCTGAGGCTGACAGCCAGTAAACTGGTTTTCTGTCACCAAAGCAAATGATGGTCTTTAACTGGGAGCCAGAAGCTATAACCACCACTCCATCACTTTAGAGAATGACCAATATAACCAGTTTTCAGTCCTTCAACAGCATGACCTCCAACTCTTTGCAGAAATGGGCTATCTTGTACATTGGCACCCTGGTCTTTCAGGGCAGGACAGTTCTTATTCTAATTTTAATCTCTGTCTTTTAAGAAAGTAATTTATGGCAAAACCCTCTGAAGCATTGTCTTCAACATGGAATTGTGCGGAATTATTGTTCTGCCCACACAGAGAAAAGAAGCACCAAGTCAAAGATTTAGCAATTTGGCATTGATTTCTGTCACTTGGCAGCAGAATACCATTCATGTTGAGAAGCGGTTGCCCCCAGAGTGCCCAAAAGAGGGGGAGGCTGTCATCTCCTGAGCGCTCTGCTCAGTCCCTCTCCTTCCACCATCTGTCTGTCAGCACACTTCATGAATCCCCAAATATTGTTTCTCACAGCTTTCTGAAATGCTGAATTTTGAAGACAGTTCAGTCCCTGCATGCATACACACAAAACCTCAAATTAGAATTAAGAGAAAGCAACTATCTGCTTGTGTGTGTGTGCATGTGTGTATATCTGAAGGGACTTAAAGGAAGGAGAACATATCCTTAAAAATTCATTACTGCTGCCAAACTTATTGTTTCTTTTGTTTAAGAACAGTAGGGAAAACAACAACAACAACAATGCCAACACACATTAAAAAGCATCTGTCATGAAATGCAATGTGAAATGCTTCCGACCATCATGGTCTTGGTTTTCTGGTGCCTCAGTAGCTGCTCTTCTCTTTGTTTCAGATGTTAGTGTTAGCCACCAGCTAAAGATTGAGCTTGTGGACTTTAGGTCTTAGAGATGACTTAGTATTTTATACAAAGTGTTTTTAAATATCCCAAATATGTTGTTAGCCCCGATTTGTTTGACTAGAATGTGTTTTGTTTGCTTTAAAAAAGAAGATGCTTTGAAATTAGTACTGTAGTTGTGTGGTGGGAAACGGATTGTTATTTGGAGTGATTTCCATACAGAGGAAGAGACCATCCAGTTTCATCCCATTAGAATGACATATTACTTGAGTCTATACTTGAGTCTAGACTGAAAAACGTGAAATGTTTGTTGGGCAATTATCTTTCGATGCTGAGTACTACAGTGACTGCCGTTTCTAAGGCCACACACAGCCACAAATGCTATCATCAAAGTACATCTCACACAATTGTGTAGGAAAGGTGTAATCCCAAGACTACAGAAAACAGATCTCAGCTCTGAGCTCTCTTACAGGGAAAAGGAATGAAAGCTGTGTCAATACAAACACTGTGCACAGCCAGACATGCTGTATCCCAGTCGGGGGATGTTTGTCACTGGTATTTGTCAGCAGCCTGTTCCCAGAGAGTAAGTAGCAAACCTCTTGGATTCCCAGGATGGAGCTCTGGAGTTGCCCTCATTTTCTTCACTTTAATGCCATAAATGGTTAAATTACTTTGCTTGTGGAACCAGCACGTGCTGAAAGGTTTCAGTTCATTTGCAGCCTGAAACGTCATGCGGCTTTGTAGTAACAAACATTTTGAGACAAATCATCCACAGGAACATTAGGGTTATTCCTGACCAAAGAAATTATGTTCAGAGCAGTCCTTGGGGTCCCTGTCCAGCCTCAATGCAGGGAGATGGGAGCTGGTGCCAGCAGGACAATGAAAGTCAATGGATTTCAGCTTGTGCACAGCTCCTCATTTGCTTTGATTTAAAGGTCCCAGTCTCAGCCCTTTATGGTGTATTTAGGTTTCCTTATAGGCCTCCAAGGGCCTGCAAGCTTCTTTATTCCTTAAAAGTATACCTTGTTGCCATAATTGAAGCCATTTTGTTACTGTAATTCCTCCCTAATATTACAGTTCTAGTGAAGTGTTCTTTCCCTCTGGAGGCATCAATTGTTATGGGTTTTGAACAGGCCGCCCTTCAGTATACGTATTTTCACTCCCAATGCCAGAATCAGGTCACTGTAATTCTCTTCCATAGTGAAACACTGTCCCTTCTTTTTTCCTATCAAACCTGATGTATAACACATGTAGTCACAACTAATTTCACATCTTACCTCACAATAAGCTATTTAAAGTGATCATCACACTTCAGAAAAAAGACTAAAGAATGACTACAGGTTATCATAGTATTTTCTATGCTTTTAAAGTTTTTTATTAAAGCATTGAATGTTCAAAGTCCAGGGAGACATTTATAAAGTTTATGCAGGTACTGAACCCATGTAGATTTGGGCACTGGTGAGAGAGCAGGGCATCAAGTCCCAGCAGCACACTTACTGAAAAGCAAATTGCATGGGGTTTGTTGGCTAACCCCTGTGTGTGAACCAGAGGTTTTCAGCAAGTGGTGTGTTGATGTCTGGTCCCCACCTCTCCATCGGACTCCCTGCTGTACACCTGTTTGTATCTTGATCTCTGTGACATATCTGAGGATAGGGAGGGATAAACTATATCACAGACTGAGAACCAAACTCTGGATTTGAGGAGAGGACTGGATCTGTGGCATAGCCAAGTCACTGTCACTGTGCAACAAACTCAATACCTGAGGTCTTTCTGCTGTTCTCCACCAGCCAGAGGGAGAAGTCTATGTTGGGATACATAGCTATTTCAGGCAGAAAGGAGTGTAGCTTCTCTCCCCATGGCCCAGCACTCTCCTAATAATAAGTGCTTGGGCTCCTCTCTGCTGTAGAGAACAGACAAAGAGGTCCCACATTTGCCCTGGCAGGGCTTGTGCTAGGGAGGTTGTCCTGACACTTGCTGAACATGAGACTGTACTGTTTTGAGTATGAAAAGTGGATGGATTGTGAGATTGTGAAGGATTCTTCTGTCTTTTTTTTTTTTTTCTTTTGCATGGTTACAAGTGTCACTTGCAGACTCCCTTTAAAATACCTTTATCAACCAAAGTTTTTTGTTTGCAACCAAGCTAATACTCTCTGTTACTGGATTCATCATGCTTTATTGCAATTAATTGCTTCACAGTGTTGAAACCAAGCACAGTTCTGCATTTTTATGAATGGTTCCCCTATGAAACTAAAGATGCTTAACTCAGATGGATGGATGTACTAGTTATCACTGTGCCATCTGCCCTAAAACTTGCACTTTTCATGAGATGCCACTGCTGGGACATCTGGCACTAAAAATATGTTTTCTGCATCATCTCGCAATTGAGGAGGATGCAATGGTTGTTCAGCTTCACAGGAGATTCCTTGAAGCATCCCTCTGTTATCTAACAACTTCTGCAAGGAAAGTATGACACTAAGCTGGCCAGGGAATGAATAATGCTATTAGTGGAAGGCTGTGGTTTTGCTTTATGGTTTAGAGTGTTGCTGAAAGGGAGTGGTGCTAGTGTGATGGATTGATTGATGTGTAGCCAGCCTGTCCTATATCCTATAAGTCAATAGTTGGCATGATAGGACTAAAATGACTGTATAATATACTGTAAGTCAGCTCCTATTATCCAAAGGCTAAAAAACTGCAAAATCAATTCACATCTATATTTCTCAGGAAAGTCTTTGGAAATAGTTTCTGTATAACTTGAACCTACTATATATTGGAATTTCCTTCTTAATTTATCTCCTGAAGTTGCACACAAAATAATGTATCTTGAGACTGAGCAGTTACAACAAAATTCTGCCATTTGTCAGCTGCATCTCGATGTATAGGTGTGAGATTTGACATACTGAGGAAGAACTGTTCCTTCTCCATGGCTGGACAGAATGGAATCAGTGCTCCTTTGTGCCAAGTAATTTTTTCCACTTCTGGCAAAAGCCATTGCATGAGCCTGTGTGCTTCTTTGTAGGAGGTGGAGCTGTGTCGCATTAGCAGCCAGGAGAAGCTGGGACTGACTGTCTGCTACAGAACCGATGATGAGGAAGACACAGGGATCTATGTCAGTGAGGTAAAGACATGGGCTGGGGAGGGGGAACACATCAGGGAACATGAGAGCAAGTGTTCTGAGACCAGGCTGCAGAAATGTCGGCCATCAGCCAGCATGTGTCACTTCCAATTCATTTAGATTATCAATTTAAATTGTGTTTCTCAAGTAGTGTAATTATTACTAGCACGCTTCTTTAATCCAAATGCTTTTAACTAAAACATCATAGTTAGGGGAATACAAAGCAGCCTGAGCATGGTCTGAATTTTGAAAGAAACCTGCCCTTATATAGCAAAGCAGGCAGAATTTTGAAAGCATACTCCATACCCTGCTTGCACTTCATCCTTTCACAACCTCAGTAATCCTTATTTTATTATTTGTGGGTTTCGTACAGTGATGACATCACAGACATATCACAGTTGGATGAAAAGAATAGCCTGGAGATGAACATGTCAGAAATGACTGATCTCTCCTAATAATTTTTATATTTTTATCAGTCAAGAAATAGAGTACTGGGTATTGAGATAAGCAGAACCCTGAGTTTTCCAGTAACTTACAAGGAAAACATGGCATCCTACACATATCCTGAGGTGTTCCACAGTGTCAGTCCAGAAGACTTCCAGGCAAATTAATTCCTTTTGGGTATCCACTCACATCCAAGATGGTTGTTTTCCTGGATAAAGCAGAACTCTTATGAGTCCAAGCTCACTAATGATTGTTATAGTTTCCCAGATTGACATTTTTATGACTTGTTGTACCATATTCTGGATGAAGCACATTGACAGAATTAATTGGTAGAGAGTTTTCTCCTGCTTAATAAACAAGGATGGAGAGAAAGTTCGTCTTTCACAGGCCAGAAGCAGTGTCAAAGAAGCTGAAAAGCACAGCCCTAGAACTAGTATAAGTATAGAGTAAGAACTAGTAAGTATAAGTATAGAACAAAGTATAGAACTAGTATAAGTCTTCCAACAGTTGTATGGGTGCTGCTGTTAAAGTCTGACCTGTGAAGAGAAATAAAATGCAGGAACCTTCTAATACACTCCAGAACTGTATGTGAAATGTGCTAGTTTTCCTACGTGGTAGATATTTCTCAGACCTTTTTTAAAGTGACTGCAATTCTATTGTCTTTCATACTTGATTAAACATTTAAGAAATATTTTTTTCTATGATAGTGCATGAGAAGAAAATGATATCTAACAGCTGCAGAGGATGTAACCTGCAAACAAATGCTAAACTCAAATGTTTTGTTTGAAAAAAATAGCTTATGGCACATTGAAGCAAAATAAATGATTCAAGATATCCATCGAATGAAAGGTGATAGATCGAACTGCCCTGCAATGAACAGTAGGTCATTGCTCAGGGATGAGCTATAGTGACTTTGATAAACTGTTAATGGAGCTCTAAACTTCTATTTAGGTTAAACGAACTTAAAATTAACTGGCTCAGACCAGAAACATTATACAGAACTTGTGAGTGATCTATACAGAATAGATCCTTTGGGATTTTTCGCTGTTTCCTTGAGAACTGCAAAATTCCAGAGGAAATAACAGCTTGATAACTGAAGCAATCATTTAGTAATAAATATTTTCATGCAAGAAAAATAATCCTGCTTTTTCCTAAAGACAGGCCCATCTGTATGGTGGCATCAATGGCTACAGAATCACCACAGCCCATAGTGAACTTCCAGAGCAGAGGGTCTCTGTAGTTAATTTTTCCAGCTGAAGGTTAATGTCTACAGTGGCATAGAACAGTATTAATCTGACAGTGATATGCTCCTGACCCATTCAGTCTTTAGGTTTTTGTCTCAAACAAGCTTATACAATTATTTAACGAACTGTTGAGTTCATGGGGTTGTAAAAAAAGATTTAAATTGCCTCTGTACAGAGCAAAAAAGGCATGTTTTCAAATTCAGCAGCTGTAATTGGTTTCCAGTAATAATATTTTAATGTTCAGTTACTGAATGTTGTCCTATGCAGGTTGATCCAAACAGCATTGCTGCCAGAGATGGACGGATCCGTGAAGGAGACCGCATTTTGCAAGTATGTGACAATAGCCTCTTTCCTAAACTCTTTCTTCAAACATACAGAGCTGTCTTCTCTGTGGACTGTTAATGAGGGAAGGTGGTTCTCTTTGTTACTGTGATCGATGAGAAAATCCATGTCTGTCTGTTTTTTAACACAATAGCTGGGAGCTAAAGTGCGTGTACTGAAAAATGAGAATGACAAACTTGTTCTGGCTCATGCCCTTACATCCCATGTATCTCATTGCTGTATTTATTAGCAAATCTCATTTTCCCTATGTGCATCTCAGTGTCAAATTCAAAATACGGATCCAGAAAACATAAATGCAGGTGTCAGAAATTTGCTGATCATTCACTGATTGCAGAAATTTGGGTAAAACTCACTTGAGCTGAGCATTGATGGTAAGAATTTTCACACAAAAGATGTGTTGTCCATAATGGATGATCTTGAATGTACTTGAGCAGGGCGTTCACTTGGCTTTTGTTAATATTTTCTTTTCTCTGCCAATAAAACAACACTGTTGGGGGGTTCTTTGCTGATCTACCATCTTGGCTTTTTTCTTCTCTTTGGTTTCTTCTCATTCAGAGAGCTGCCTTTGCAGCTGTCCTGCACATAGGTTTGTGCAATAAGTCACAGGACCCATAGCCCAGGTCTGGAGGAGTGAATGCAGGTAATGTATGGATAGGGGAATAGCTGGAATGGCAGTGGGTTTGTGTTCTGAACGGTCAGTGACAATTCTGAACTGATAACAAAATCACAAAATAGCTACCAAAAATCAGTCAATTGGAAACTTCTTTATTACAGCATCTTAGGTCTAGTTTCCAGTCTATTTCCCTTGTATTTTTATTTTATTTTTCCAGAAATAGCTGCTGGTAATGACAGGTTGCTTTTCTGTAAACAGTTTTGGAATTGCCCTTCTTTAACATTAGGTTTCTGGTTGTCACAAGTTCCTTCTCTCCAGTCTTCTCATTTTTGCAGCTAGCATCTTTGTTGAAATCTCTAGTTGTATTTCTCACCCTCGTATCAGCTTTAGAATTGTAGCTAATCTCCTGAGCACAGTAGGATGTGGCTGTGGGACCACACTGAAGACTGGGAGTAAGAGTGGAAAAGTCAGTGTGCTGTTTTCCATGTCTTCTTATAAAATATCCACTGAAGGAAGTAAACAAAATATAGTGGTGCTTTTAACTTTAAAAAATCAGAGAAAAATCCTGTTTATTCAACCAAGTAGAAACCATGTTCATTGTTCATTCCTCACCTATGCACTTTAAGTAAATTGAAGGTAGATTCATTTCCTGCTATTCTCCTTTATTTCTGAAATTTCTGGATGAAGTGGAAAGCTATGAGCAGCTCAGGCAAACATTCACAAATTGCTTAAGAAATTTATTTCAATTGTGAGTAAAGACTCCAGAGGTGAGAGAAAGCATAGGTAATTCTGCTGTGTTCTTGTAGGCTGGAGCATTACTTTAATGTCAGTGCTGATATATAGCTATGAGTTTGATCATTAAAGTTAATACCCAGAGAGTTATGTGGGGTTTACTTTCATATCTGAAAACACATTGACCCTCTATCTACTCTTATTGATGAGATAACTCAGAGAAATAGAAGGTGACAGTGCCATTATCGGGGATTATACCGAGGCTGGGAGCAAGGCAGAGCTGTGAGCATGGGGGCATTTGATGGGGGCAGAAGATGGCATTGCTTACAGCTAAAGGGGGATAGTATTTTGTGCATTTCTCACAAAACTACAGTGGATTTCCTCACGAGGCTGGAACTGTCCCCTTCCCATTCTCGCAAACATCACGCAACCTCTCCAGTCACCTTCTCAGTCCTCTTAAAGATATTAAGTCTGGATATTTCATGTCAAATATTATGAAGCCAAGGGAAAAAAAATTATTAGGACAGTCCCAGTGAAACTCCCTAAACTTTTGCTGGTTTTAGCTGTGAAACTCCAGTCTAACAAATGCTGTCCTCGGAGATGTGATCTCCGTGACTGAATTCCTGCTTGTTCCCCAGTGATGGCTCCACTGGTGTGCAGTCAGCAGGGCTGTGGTCTCTGGGTGGTTGCCCAGCTGATAGGACTTGCTGGAGCAGCTGCTGTGGCTTGGGGTGTTTGGATAAGCTGGAGATCTGCTCCTGGCTCTCACGATCTATGTTGTGGCGTTTTGGGTTAGGGCAGTTCTGTGTCGCCAAAGACTTGCCTGGTCTCCTTTATTTCTGAAATTTCTGGAAGAAGTGGAAAGCCATGAGCAGCTCATCATTACCCCTTTGTGTAACCTGTGTAGTGTCTCAAACATTTACTCAATGCCAGTTGGATGCTCAGGGTAGAACAGGTTAATCTGAGTTAAAGCTGTATTTTGTGTCTTAATTTTCAGGCCTACACACACATAGAGAAGTATGACGTTCTCTTTACTTTTCAGAAAGAAAATTCCTGCTACTTACAAGAGATGAAGTATTGGGCACAGTATTATTTGTCCCAAATGTTCATGTCTTTCCACCTTCCCATTTTGTTTGCACCCATTTTCAAACAGACTAATTATTTTTTCACTACCACAATTGGAATAATCCACTTCTTCAGATTCGGACAAAACTAAATACATACGGAAAATACAATTTGCACATAGTCACAGCCATGTCTGTTTCGATGAGGTGACAGAACAGCAGAAAGGTAACAAGAACAGCACATTCTTATTGGAGAACTATTTCTATTTTGATTATCCCCTGGCAAGGGGGATACGTATGTTTTGTGTGTGGTTCTGGATACTAATCTATCCACACAAATGTAAAATGATTAAATGGAGCAGCAATAAGCAGTGGCCTGTAAGTATTGCCTGGCAAGAGATAATGCTGCAGCTCCCTAATTGGCCCTCTACACGCACACAGTGTGACTGATTTCAGCTGCGGTATTACCAGTCTTGCTTCCACCAGCACTATTATCTCAGAGTGACACTTCCATTACTCTGAACGAAGAAAGATGAACGTCACCTGTCAGGGGCTGGTTAATTGTGTTGCTAGATGTATGTTACCAGGGCGCAGGTTGGACATTTATGAACATAACTGCTTCCTCTGATGTCCGCCATCCTTCAGCAATCGATACAGCTCTTACAGTAAGCGCATAATTGAGTGAAGGCACTTACCACTGAGGGGCTGAAGATGAGCCCGTTGTGCAAGTTTCATTGTCCATACATTCACCACAAATGAGCTGATATTTGCCCTTTATTGTGTGTTGCTTTGTAGAAATAGAAACTAATGTGCCACTTTCGTTTGTTTTCTAGATTAATGGGCAAGATGTCCAGAATCGAGAAGAGGCAGTGGCATTGCTCTCCAGTGATGAATGCAAGAAAATTGTGTTGCTGGTTGCAAGGCCAGAACTGCAGGTTAGAGTAAATAGATGCACTGAGCCAGGACCTGGGTTATACTGTACATTCACTGTCACCGTAAGTAACGAACTGCTGAGAAGGAGGAATGCCAAAGTTCCTAACAAAAGGAGGAAAAAGATAGTTGCACAGCTTTGCAACTTATAGCCAACAGAGGAAATAATGTAATATTGCCAGGGCTTCTTCACCCAAAGATAAGCAATTTTTTTCAGCAGACAAAATAAGCAGGCATACAAATAAAGCTGACAGCACTAATATGATATTAGTAAAATATGAAGTAGAACTTGAAAACTGTATATTGCTTGTTTGATGATTCTTAGTTGTTCTGGGGATAAACTTCCCATGCTTACCTCAGTCATTTATACGAGCTTACTCAAAGCTGTAGTTTTTCACTGGTGATGGCGCTTTTTATTCTATGCACTTGTAAGCAATTGTTCGCTTATGTACCAGTTATGGAAGTTTCACTACAGTACCATTCAGCAGCTCTGGATCGAATTGTTTTCAAAGTACCCTGGTCACAAAAAAAAAATGCTGGTACATTACAAATCATATCTCAGGAGGTGCTTTTTCAAACACTTTTAGAAATATTTCAATAGTGCTAAAAATAAAATTATGCCATGCCAAGAATATTTCGTATCATTGCAGGGGGAGGTGTTAAGTTGATCATCAAACTAAAGGAGAGGTAGAGTGAAAGAAGAGTACTGTTTGTACTTTCCCTTATATGCTGTTTTTAAGCCATTGCAAAGCAAAAAAGACATTATATTGTCATTGTTCTCTCCATCTGTCAGCAGTTCAAGCGAAGTTGGTTATGTTGCCATTTATCTCTGGTGCTATTGTAGCTCACATTGGAAGTTGCAGAAGTTTTAAAGAGTTTTTTCAACATCATTTATTTTTATTTTTCACTTGGATTTTGTTGTTCTGTAGGGAACAGAAACCCACCAACCAATGAAATGCATACTCAGGGAAAATCTGTTCTCTGTATTTGTTTAGATTGGTGAACATTAGAAAAATTATATTGATATGACATAAGAAATTACTTTCTCATACCATTATTGCTTCCCATACTGATGCTCCTTCCATATCACAGGACGCAGTGTACTTTGGTTTGCTGGTTTTTTTTTTGTTGTTTGTTTTTGTTTAGTTTAATTTTTACGTTTGAGTACATATTCATGTAAAACTGAATAAACAGCTATAGTATATCAGAAGTCAGACTGCTGCAAACCTATTTCAGCTAGCTGTTTTGCTTTGAATCTGGTAAAAATAGCAGGATTAAGCAGGCTTTTATTTTCAGATACAAAAAGCTATTGTCAGTATTGCAATCTTGAAGGCTGACTGCTGAGTACATTCATTGGGCAACAGAGAAGAAAACCTTCTTTGGCCATTTATTTGTGTGGTAAATACTGATGGATAATTAAGCTAAGTTTTGAAGCATGTCACTAAAGGGGCGCCTAACCTGTTGTATATGGAAAGAAATAGCACAAGCAGGTGAATTCACACATGTGTAGGTAAGAGTGAAAGTAATGCACATGTATGCTACAGTATATATTATCCGTATTCTAAAAGTTTATCTTAAGGATTCACATTAAGTTAAATTCACCGTCTGCCATGATCAAAGCAGCAGATTTACCCAAGTGAGATCCATCTTTCATCCTCCAGATTTTGTTATCTTTGCAATTTCCTCAAATGTGGTAAATTAAACTGCATTCTTCACAGTAGAGAAGGACTGAGCTCCTGCTTTCCTTGGGAGAAAAAGAAAATGAGAACAGTTAACAAAACTATTGGTCAGTACCACATGTTTCAGAGAATATTTTTAAGTCCCATTAAGGACAAACAAAAATTACATGTCCTAAAGAAAATCCTTCTTCCTTCTAATCCATTCTAATCCTTCCTTCTAATCTTGGGCTGACTTGCCAAGAAAAACTATGAAAGGTTTATGTTCGGCAAAAGCACATTAGACTTTTTGAAGGAAACAGTGATATCCTACCAGCGTTCAGGTGTAAGTACCACACAACACCAATCACTCTCTGTCTAGTTTTGAACTACCACTTGCTGATTTGCTTAAACGTGCTTTGATGCTCTGGTGGCACTTCTGCTGCAGGTGGTGGCCTGTGTTGCACTGATCTGGCTGCCTCGAGACGTGAATAGTTGGTACTGTTGTCACTGTCTAGTGCTTAGGAACGTGCCATCCTTTTGTCACCTTCCTCCTCCTTTCACCAGTGACATAACAATAAATATTGCCTTCTGCTCTTTTCCCACCAGTACAGCCTTTACAGGAGTGTCACTGACTGGTATTTTCCCTGTCAGCGCAGTGCACCATCTGCCAAAGGATTACAGATACAAATGGGCACATACACATGAGCACAATAAGCAAAATGAGAAGAGGAGCATTTTAGGGCAGGGGTGCTGGTTTTGTTAGTGTTGAAAGCTGTGAAGGGGGCAAATGGGATGTGAACAGCGGGTATACTCACTAGATGAAAAATGCAACACTCCCTCCTATCCTTTCACAAGACTGCCTTCACCAAATGTCCAAGTATTACACTTAGGGAAAACACAAACAGATAAGACTTGTTTCCAGGCACACTGTAAGAATAAATATAACGACTCTTCCAGGCACCGCATCTGCCTATTCCCATCTTCTATATGTATGTTAGCCTTGAAGATCAATGGGGAAATTGCAGTAGAAATACAATGCAAGGCTGTTATTGAGGTTGCAGCACTAAGGTACAGCACTGAGGTGGAGGCTGTTGAGAGAAAGAACCTGACTGTCTCATGGTCCTATTAGTAATGATGTCGCTCTTTCAGCACTGGGGCTCTCGGCGGTAATGAACATGACAGCCTCAGGATTATGCACTGTGCCTTTCATACCTTTTGAAAAGAAAAAATGTCTGTGTTGAGCAGTCTCCTTCATTATGAAAGAAAATCAGTCATACTGTTTCAAGAAAGGATAAAAGGCATGAGAGTCCCATTTTTTATCTTTCTTCTTCCTTTTCTGAGAAGCGGACTCCTACCGCCTGGCTTTCTGAAGTGAATCATTATGATAAAAAGAACTAGTCAAGCATTGCCATTTGGGTTTACCCTATTTTAGCATGTGTCCTTGCTGACATAATATAATGTACTAATGTATTGTTTGCAGCTGGAGGAAGGGTGGCTGGATGATGAAAGGAATGAATTCTTGGAGGAGTTGAACTTGGAAATGTTGGAAGAGCAACATAATGAAGCGATGCAGTACACAGCCAATGAGGTGGAGCAGGTAGGACTGCTACTAAATGTGTCATTTGAAATTTTGCTGGGTATACTTCATACTAATAGAGAATGAAGTAGTACACTGTTAAATGGAGTCAAAAGCTTTGGCAGAATTTTATCTCTAAAATGCTCTGAGCTAGGTAAAGCAGAGGGGAACAATAGATATTGAGGCCAAGTATGATAAGTTAGCAAATGATTTAAGAAGCTTGGATAAGTGCAGATTTCTCTCTCTCTCTCTTTTTTTTTTTTTTTTTTTTTTTCTTTTTTTCTGGGCTCTCCAAATAATATTAATATTTATTGCTTTCTTTAACACTGAAGTGTTTGGGCTTTATGTTGATTAATTAGTGGATTGGATCAGTGTGGCATGTAGAGCTCTGAGCTGGGATAGGTGCCACTCTTTTTGTACACATGCAAGGTATGAGCCAGCCCACGTACCAGGGAGCATGTAAGCTAACTTATAAATGAGATAAAAGAGGTGTTTAAAAGAAACAACAGGTGTTTTGGTAACACAAGTGTATTTTTCTTACACCAGCAGTGCACTGCTTATCATTTGTTTTGTTAATGGAAACAAAGGCGCATACTGTTAACATAGTCTCAGATTGCTGCTAGCCTTTTATCTGCCCATATGCACTGTTAGTGGTGCAGCTCTGGCAAAGTTACACGTGCAGCCCTCAGACGTACAGTTTAATCAAAGGATCTTCAATAAAATTGTACTTTATTGTGAAAGGCGTAAGAGACCTTATCCGTTCCTGAAGCAGATGATGTGTCAGCATGCATACCCATGTGGAGCCAAGGACATAATATCCCACCACATCTCCTAGCTTCTGCATGTGTGCAGCTGGGGAGAAACTCTTTTTCTAACCACAGAAATTTCCAACTTGAATTTTTTCCCTGTTTTGAATTGTTTGAAAGCAAAGCCTGAGGCATTTTCCTTTGAAGTGAAGAGGGAGAGACTCTGAGAGCCTTCCTTCCTCTGCAAACCAGGGAAATTATTTCACAGAATCACAGGATATCCCAAGTTGGAAGGGACCCACGAGGATCATTGAGTCCAACTCCTGCCTCCACATAGGACCACTCAGCATTCAAACACCGTTACGTCTGAGAGCATTGTCCAAACACATTTTGAACTCCTACAGCTCTGTGCCACAGCCCTGGGCAGCCCGTTCCATGCCCACCACCCTCTGATGCAGACCCTTTCCCCAACCCCAGCTGCCCTCCCCTGGCACAGCCCCACGCTGTTCCCTCGGGCGCTGTCGCTGTCACACAGAGCAGAGCTCAGCGCTGCCCCTCTGAGGAGCTGCAGCCGCCATCAGGCCCCCCTCAGCTCCTCTGCTCTGGGCTGAGCAAACCCAGGGACCTCAGCTGCTCCTCATACAACTTGCCCTCTCGAATCTTCACCACCTTCATAGCCTTGTAGCCTTACTTTGGGTATTTGCTAGCAGTATTATGACATCTTCATATTGTGGAATCCAAAACTGCTCACAGTATTTGTCTGATGGGAGACCTGGCTTCAAATCCTGCACTGCTTGCTCCATGCTGGGGACTTGAACTTGTTTTTAGCCCATTCCATCCCCCCCTCTCCTTCTACTTTGATGCTGTTGATAACTCCCATTAAATCTATTCACTTTACACAAATTAAATATTCATTGGGACAGAGACATTGATAGAATAGCTAAGCAATTAAGTCTATTATCTGGAATATGATAGACCAGATTACAAATCCTTGATCTTACAAGCATTTAATTATTCACACAAAGTGGAATAACTCCAGTGTCAGAGGTGAAGGGAGCCTTACAATGGAATATGCATTGGCCTTTTAAGTAATGATTCTCTTTTCCAGGCAGTGATCCAAGTCTTGCTTTCCCAGGTTCAATGTGCTAAATACTGCACTGCTAACCAGTCTGACCTGATATTTGGCATCTTTTTTTTTTATTTTTTTAACCAGAAACTGTTGTTTTTTTCACTGAATTTCGTTTATGGATAGTGTTCATTACTGAATGATGATGTTCTATGTGGCAATTTCATCAAATGCTGTGAGATTTTTTTTTCCCATTGAAGTCTTAGACTAGGAATATTTTTCCCCTATTGAGATTTTATATTATGGCAGAAGAGAGCTACACTTGAAAAGATTATGGTCTGTAAGTATGTGTCTGACACTGCATTGCTTGAAGTAATTCTAGAACAGCCAGACAGTTCTTTGCCCTTCTGATGAGTAATTGAATCAACCAAATGCAGCTAGATGTGTAATGGGCCGTTAGTAATTTGTGACAGCTGCTGTCTCTCCATACTCTATTGTAGTGACTCGGCAACTCAGAAAACTAGTTCTTTACTCCTTTCCTAGCCTTGTTAGGCCAGGAAATCCAGCAGTCTTCTGAGGTGAATCATATAATACATTGGAATAATGAAACTCTCTCACTGCAGCTGCAAGTGGCCAAGCTGAGTAGCCTTAAGCTCCCAGGTTGGCCACAGAGATTTTGCTGCAACATTAGCCTTAATTTTTGAACAGTTTTCTGGTTTCATAATATCTGACCATCATGAATCATATGATCTGCAGGAATGAATGCATATAGTAGCAGGCTATCCTTCCAAATATTAATCTTTTTTATCAACAGCATTTGAACATTTGGTATGAGCTGTCAGAGGAAGGATTGGTACAGTTTGTAAAAGAAGAATGGTATAGAATTAATCGGATAGTCCTGTCCTTTTTGTGTTTTTTAGCCACTCTATAGAATTTAATCAAGAATTGTATCTTCTCCGAAAAACCTAAAGGAAATATGTAATTCTTCATTTTTTATAATTCATTTTATTCCTTCCCCATTAGAACATCGCAGCCCATCGTGTAGCAGTGATAACTTTGATATGAATACCATACATTTGCCATGCAGAAATTCTTATCAGTACCATGGAATATATCAAAACCTATTAAGAAAAGAAAGAATTGGATAAAACTATTCATTCCAGTTCATTCAAAGCTGAAGTGCAGTGAAAATATCTGGGGAATTTTTTTTATTTTTTTTTTTGAGACAGAGAGAGAGAGGTCTGTTTCAAAAGAGCAGCATTGTTTGCAGAAGAGCATTTTACCTTCTAAAGCACAACTGAAATCAGTTCCAGTCTTCCCCTGTGATGGGTGTATCTCGTGATTAGCCTGCCACTGGAGATTCCTCTCATTGTGGTCAGCCTCCCTTTTACTCTCAGACTGACCAGGGAGCCCAGGCTGATTAAAAGCCTTCACTGAATCTCACTGCTTTCAAACTTCAGTAGCAGGGTGGGCTATGAATCACAATATGCATCCTAAGTTGTAAAATTAGAATAGAACAGTGCCCAAATTCCTGCAAGATTAGCCATTTTATAGGCATGAATGCTTGCTGGAGCATCTTTTGTGGTTCATTTATTGTTTGATTGTACACACTGCCAGGTTTGCATTCTCATTATCTGAGTGCTCGCTGCAAAGATGAGGCCTAAGGATTCCTTTGATATTTCAAACAGAAATAATTGTACCCAAGATTGACAATGTATGTTTGAAAACAAACACTTTGTTTGGAATAGATAACATAGACAAAAGCAGCACATTGGTATTTGAAGACCATCTTCTGGTTTGCAAAAGGGACCTAACCTGAAATTAAGCTTCAAAACAAAATGAAAATAATCTTATACTGTAAAAGACTGCTCAGCCTGCACACTTTCAGGGTCTCTGTCAAAGATAACAAGTCCAGTGCAGAAAAGCCAGGGACTATCTTGCACAAATCACAGAGGATTTTTGTAAAAGTTTCTCAAAAACACACAGAAACTTTCAGTTTTATTGTTTGAGCTTGCTGCATGTATCTGTTTCCTGGGGAAGAAGTTAACTTATTTTCAGTGTCTGCTTTAGACAGAGAAGGATCTAAACAGACAATTGTTTCTTCTTGACAGGGAGAGGAATCCAGGGGTGACTACCTTCCATTCAGGTGTCTGTACCATAGACATTTTTGATCAGGTGATTCCCACCTATTTGATTTCCAATAGACTCAAAAGATGGATTTTACTTTAATTACATCTTTTGTGTGTGTGTGTTGATTATGCAAAGTAGAGGCAATTTGTTATGCTCACTCCATCTAGATCATGTGGAAGTTGAAGGAGCAAAATTTAAATCACTGATTAAAGTGGTATAGAAAATGAGCCCCAAATTCTGAAAGTGTTGATTGCATGAGCCCATACTGTAAAGTTTCTTTAAATGCCTGTGCAAACAGATACATTAAAGGATTTTTCAGATATACCCAAACATCTGGTGGTGTGGCACCATGCTGGAGATACCAGAGGAAGGTCTATAATAATATGATGTGGCTCAGCACCTGGAAGCTGTATAACTGTTCTAGCACAGTGTGTATAAGCCACTCTGAAGTGTAAGCTGAGTTTAGTCACATAGACACAAACTGTGTTGTGTCATTCCCCATTGGTGTCAGCAAATGGATTTTGGCCATCCTCCTTCACTCGATCTACTAGTGATGTAGAATGTGACATTCAGACAGGCACCCAAATTGCTGGTTATTCTGCAGCAAGGCCATCCCAGGGTCCAGTGGACTGACCTTGCATCTGTTCTTGAATATTCTCCAGAGCAATAAGAGCCATAGGTGACACTGTGTTGTGGCCAGAGTGCACACTCAAACTCTGCTGAAAAAATTGAAAACAGAAGACACAAATACAAGCTGAAGCAGCTTCAAAGCAGGTGAAAGAGGGGACCAGAATAGTTGATATAGCAGCACTCGCTTGGAAGACATAAATAGGGAATAAAAATGAAATTAAACACAAATCTCTAGCACTTCTGATGAATGCCCTAGACACTTCCTTGGTTGGATCGCCCTTCTTTCTGATTACTCTGGAATTTCATGAAGAATTTCGTAGGCAGCAAATTTTTGTCTGTGTAAAATCTGAAATTTTGTAACTTAAAAATAGCTGATGTCTGAAGAGTTGAGATCCCATCACTTCTCCACATACTCATGAAGAGAGAACTAAATTGTTGCGACCACTTTGGAAATATTTAATGAGCCTTAACAACAACATAAAATAAACTGCTGCTCTCTCGCAACAATGTATAAGTTGAGGAAAGAAAGATTAGATAAATTATTATAATTAATTATTGCTGAATAATTCTGCAGTACTTAGTTATTTAGAGTGTTACTAGTTCTATTCTTCATATTCCTTCTTCCTCCGACAAGATGTCCTCACATTTAAGTGGCTAAGTAGAACGATCTGACAGCATCTCAGACAGGGGAAATATGATGGCTGCTCCAAAAGTAATGTTTTCTATTTTATTATGTTGGCCCCTGACATCAGAGGCAGATGTTGATGGTTTGTCAGTAAAGGTTGAATCTTACCACTGATATTCGATAACAGTTTGTTGCTTTGCAACAGATGGCAGCAGAGGGGAAGTCTGACAATCTGGGGTCTGACACAGAGGTGCTTATGAGGCAAGAGTGTATAACTGAATTCACACATGCAGAAAAAATTGCACCCATTGACATTCATTGACTTGCTGAATATTTCTGGAGACCAAACAGTGCATATGAGCATAGTGAGGCAGTGGATGATGCATTTTTGCAGTGGTGACAGCAATGTGAAAGACAAGCCATGTTCCAGACAGCCATGCATAACTGTCATACCACAAAATGAAGAGTGTCTCGATCAGCTCATCCATGCAAATCAGAGGATTACAGCCAGGAAACTGTGAATATCAGCTTCAGGGCATTGGAATGACGGCAGCATTTTAATGTTTCAAAGTCAAAACTACTATTGAGTGTCAGCACGTGAATTCCCCATCAAATAAACGCTTTGTGATGCAGCCCTTGGAGGGTAGATGATGTGCAGTGTCTTTTGGGATAATCGAGGAGTGATACTTATGGATTTCCTGGAATGCAAACAAACCATCAGCTGTGACCATGACATCATAACGCTGACTAAGCAGAAGGTTTGAACTTCTGGAGTAAGGCCAGAGAAGAAGACAATTGTTCTCCTGCAACACAATATGCCAAGCCCCAAGACCGTGAAGCACATTGAAATCTTGGTTGGAGTGTCCTACTACACCTACCATATAGTCCAGATTTGGTGCCTTCTGACTCCCATCTGTTCAAGTTGATGAACGATGGAGTTGTGTGGGCAATATTTTCCTAGCAGTGATGCCATCATAGCATCTGTGAAAAAGCAGATCACTTCCACTGGTACAGATTTTTATGACTGTGTCATGAGGGCTCTTATTCATTGCTGGCATAAATGCACAGCTAATGGTGGTGACTATGTTGAAAAATATTGTTCTGTAGCTGAAAAAATTCTCTATCAAATAGTATTATTGTGTTCTCAGTATCTGTTGTAGTATCTCTGGAAATTAGTCAGAGGCAGTACTTTTGGGGAGTCTACATATGTGCCAGTAAATTTTGAAAATTTTGGCAGATACGACACCCAAATATGTATGGGAATTAAGCTCTTGTGTGCCTTGTTATTAGTTGTATGTTGTATGTACAAAATGATGAGTATGAACTCCTTGCTACTATTATAAGGATAAATATGTTTTTTCAAGTCTTGTCTGAGAACACATTGCTAAAACACTCTTTTAGAGATTTGTAGCTGGTCCATCACAGACACTAGATTATCTTGTTTGCTTCTTTCAGTATTTATCTTATTCTACTATTACTGTGTATTTGGGGGTGAAGGTTATCTTTGTTTTCCTCAGACTAGGCCATTATTTTTTCCTTGTGACTGAAGAAAAGAAACCAGCTGAAAGGTGTGTGGTGTGATCGTGGGGTACACAAGAAGACAAGAGAAAGGAGGAGATGGGAGACATGTTTTCATCCTGTTTTACTGTCTGTCATAGAAGAGAAAAAGGGAATTATGTCAGTGTCCTCTTTGAATTTGTTTCCTTTCATTGGGTACACTGTACATTTTTCTCCCATAATTATTCCTACCATTATACGTAATTATGCAATTATACCTCCAAACGAAAAAAAGCATTTGGTTGATACTATATGCACTTATATTTGGTGAATAGGCCATATAAATTGCACTCTGGCTGATTACTCTCTGAGAGGAGTAAAGGGAAATTCTTTTCATATCCTGTTTGAAAAATAAAAAGCACGTGTCTCTTCAGAGAGACATTATTTCACATTCTTTGAATTAAAAGAATATAAATAGGTTAGGTACAGTGATTGGGTGTTAATTAAAAAACGACAGTTTAAGAACTTGACATCATGCCCATGGCAAGCACTCAGTGTTGTTGTACGCTTAATGGTAAAAGGCTGTTTTTATTTCTAAGGAAAATAAACTCCAACTAGGGAATAGAAATGATCTCCAGAGATGTATGAGAGAGAAGTCTACTTGAGCAAAATCTAGGAATTCAAAATGAACAGTCTTTCAGAAAAAGACTACTCAATGCACGAAGTAGGAGACAGGAATACTGAGGGTGTAGTAGAACAGGCTGGCCTGCAGTCTTCCATGCTGCCCATCTTCGTGAAGCATATAAAGAGTCCTCAGATAAAAAAATGCTCCACTGATGAAAGCAGTCTTTTCATACCCTCTTAGGTTGCACTAGTCATTCTTAGATTGGCTGCTTGCTCTATTTGTATGTATGTATGTATTTATTTAGTTATTTTTGAAGTGATATCAGCACTGAAGCTTTTTTCCAAGTTTGAGAAGATCTCATCTCCACCAGTCTCTGGCCATTATCCAAAATCAAAAACAGTGCACCATCTGGTAATCATTATCTTCAAGCATTGCAAAGAGGTGGCTTAGCTAGAGAGGGAAATGTTTCTTTCCGGACTTCAGAAAATATGTCACTAGTACTGTAATTCATCTGCTTCTCTCAGTATGGCCACCACAGCATGAATCTCAGAAATGTTTCAAAGCCATGAGCACTAGGACTACTGTTTAGTGATCTCTTTTAATTCAGTTTAAATCAGACTCCAGCAATTTAAGCAAAACAGAGCTGGAAAATGTTCTCCTATAATGTGGTCTTTATTTAGTGATGATAGTCACTTTGATTTGCTTATTCTTTTAGCCAAAGAAGCATGAGGAGGAGGATGGAACTACAGACACTGCAACCTCATCATCCAACAATCATGAGAAGGACAGTGGGGTGGGACCTACAGATGAGAGTCTTCGTAACGACGAAAGTTCAGAGCAAGAAAATGCACCTGAAGAGCAGAACGGTGCAACTCTGCAGAACAAACGAGAGCTGGATCATAGCCAAGACACATTAGGAAGTGTTGAGCTCCAATGCAATGAAAGCTTTGTGTCAGGGGAATACATTGAATCTGATTTCATAGGGAACCCAGAGGAGGAGTGTGAAAGATTTCGACAGCTGCTGGAGCTGAAGTGCAAGATTCGAAACCACGGGGAGTATGACCTGTATTACTCAAGCAGCACAATAGAATGCAACAGAAGAGAGCAAGATGGAGTGGAACATGAGCTGCAGCTACTCAATGAAGAGCTGAGGAACATTGAACTCGAATGTCAGAATATCATGCAAGCTCACAGGCTCCAAAAAGTGAGGGATCAGTATGGAGACATTTGGGCTTTGCATGATGAAGGATTCAGGAATTACAACACCAGCATAGACGTACAAAGAGGCAAACTCGATGACATCTTGGAGCACCCTGAGAAGTCTGACAAGGACAGCTCCAGTGCTTACAATACGGCTGAAAGTTGCAGAAGCACCCCTCTGACTGTGGAGCGATCCCCGGACAACTCGCTCCAGAGGATGATCAGCATCACCAACAGGAAAAACCTGAGGAGCACAATTGTGGCTAATCAGTCATCCTCAGGACAAAGCAACAAGGAAACAATCTCAGTCAAAACCAAACCCACTGAGCAAAACAGCACTGCTGAAGACACAATGCTGGCATCAGAAAACAGCAAATTCACAGACCAGGAAAAGCAGAGCACCGAACACATTCCCTACCTGTCCCCATATCACAGCTCTTCCTACAGGTACGGGAATATACCTGCTCATGCCAAGCATTATCAAAGCTACATGCAGCTGATCCAGCAGAAGTCGGCTGTGGAGTATGCCCAGAGCCAGCTCAGCCTGGTGAGCATGTGCAAAGACTCACAGAAGTGTGCGGAGCCTAAGATGGAATGGAAAGTGAAAATAAGGAGTGATGGGACAAGGTATATCACAAAGAGACCAGTTCGAGACAGAATCCTAAAGGAACGTGCCTTAAAAATTAAAGAAGAGCGCAGTGGAATGACGACAGATGATGATACAATGAGCGAGATGAAGATGGGTCGCTACTGGAGCAAAGAGGAGCGGAAGCAGCACTTGGTGAGAGCCAAGGAGCAGAGGAGGCGACGGGAGTTCATGATGCGTAGCAGGCTGGAGTGTCTGAAGGAAAGTCCGCAGAGTGGCAGCGAGGGCAAAAAGGAAATTAACATTATCGAACTAAGTCACAAAAAGATGATGAAAAAGAGAAACAAGAAAATCTTGGACAACTGGATGACAATCCAAGAACTGATGACACATGGTGCTAAGTCTCCAGATGGCACAAGAGTGCACAATGCCTTTTTATCAGTTACTACTGTATGAACACAACTTCTTTCAGAGAGTATACTACCATTTAGGTAGAGTACGATTGCCTCGTTCAATGTGGCATTTTTATATATTTTGTGACTGTTTATAGTTTGATCTTTTTTGTAAGCAAAATTACCTGGTAATTTTTCATTTGTTTTTCATATAATGGTACCTGCTTTATCTGTCAGTCTTTCTATATCCTGCAATATATTCGTATTACTCATTTGTAGGAAAAAAAAAAAAAAAGAAAAGCAAAACAAACAAACAAAAAAAGCAGAGAAGGCAATTAATTTCTTAACCTCATAAGTATCCTGAATTGATATCTGGATTTATTTCTCTAGTTTTCTTTTTTCTACTTTAGTAACAATACCAAAACAAAATGCTTTATACTGTATCCTTGCTTAACAAGTTGTTGAAGTTTCACATCGTAGATTGCATCTGTTTATAAATCATGTGCCACATCCCGTCTTATAGATAAGAACGTCCTTTTTCCAACAACACATTGTACAGTACATTTATTCTATAAATCGCAATTGTATTTGTCCAAGTAAAGTGTAGATGGACAATTCTCCTGTGTTCTGTAGTAGCATTGGTCATGTAGCTAGGCAGTCTGTGGTAATTGTGAAGATGAAAGAGAAATAAATTATTGCTTATCTTTAAGAAAAAAAGGTGAAAAGTTGTTTGATTTCAATTGACTGTTTGCCTTTAAAGGATGATTTATTTTCACCTTGTCTGATTTTTGCAGCATATCTTTCAAGAACACAAGACACAAAAGATACCATAGACTAGTTCTTAGGAATTAGCTTTGCCCTTTTTAGAACACATAGGAGTGAGGTGCTTTGTCTGGCTCGCTGGCTTTTTCTTACCTGCTATTATTAGTCGATTGAATGATTTTTAATATATTGTTGTGCTTTATGCTGTTGGGTAGCTATTTTGGGTCATTTTCCTGGCTGAGCTTGGTATTTGTTCTACACGTGTTCTACATGTTCTATGTGTTCTACACATAGAAAATATAAACAGAGCACATGGCTAACTTTCAGCCAAATCTCATGCATGGGAAGTAACAGTGGTCATCACTGACATTTTCATAGAAGATGAGTTAAGAAAAAATAGAGAATTAATGAATTAATCAAGGAGTTAAGACATTGATTTTGTTGCTGAGGAAGATGTAGGTAGTTTGGAAGTGCCCTAGAGGCTGACTGGTGATGGGGAGCAAGGACAGCTGTCTGCTGCCCAGTATAGTCATTGTCTTTTCCTGTGGCAAAGGCATGTCAGCTGCCAATGGGGCATTTTCTGAGCTGCTGCTTCAGGCAGCCCAGTGAGTCGCAGCAAACTGAAGTGGCTAGTCTTGGGCAGTTTGTGGAGCTTGGAAGCTTTTGGTCAGTACCCCCATTTTTGTTGTCCCAGCCAACGCGGTTCTTATCTGATATGTTTTCAGTAACAGGATTAGGTGCTGAATTCTCTTGGCATCAAGCTTTGAAAGATAAAGATGCAAAAGGACACATTATTCCAAAGCCTTTAATTCTGGAAATCAGTCATTTGTTTTCCAACCACTTCTGGCACTAGAAGGCATTGGCAGTGCTATCTGCATCTTTAGGCACGTAAATACCGTAAGAACACTACTCCCTTAGTGCTCAGGAAAAATATGCCACTCACAGTTCACAGTTTGATAATCAGAATACTCTCCATATCAGTCTCAGGAAAATACCATTCTAAATCCTCTGCTAAAATGTACATAATGAGGAACACTTCCATTTTTTCTTATTAAAGTGGAAAAATTTCGGAATCCAAGAGCAAAAGGAATTGCAGGGTGATAACAGAGCTGTTTCAAGGGTCTGTTACTAGACTACCCCTCCAACAGATCGAATGAACTGTCTTTGACCAGCCTGAGTCATCTAGAAAGATATGCATTCTTCTTTTGAAGACATCAAAGTCACCATTTCCTTTGTTGCATTTCAATAATCACACTTTTAAAAGCAGATCTTGTTCCTAATCAGAATTTGACTACCATCAGTTCCAGATAATAGCTATTGCTATACCTCTCTCTCAAGAACAGGACTGTTTTCTCTCCTTTACTAATTCAGAACAAAATATTACTTTGCCCAAATTCAGAGAAAAATGGGAATCTTCAGAAAATGTAAAGTCATTAATTTATTTCATTGAGAAATAAATTTAGGAAAATCCTTGTCTAAATTAGAGACAAGGTGTAGCTGGATGGGGGTTTTAGATAATAGAAAGTAACTAGGGGAGAAAATATTTATAGAGATAATATAACAAGATATTGTAATATAACAAGACATTGTAAATGGAAATGCATTCAAATCACAGAATCACAGAATTGTAGGGGTTGGAAGGGACCTCCAAAGATCATTGAGTCCAACCCCTCCTGCAAAATGGGCTCCCTACAGCAGGCTGCACAGAATATTCCAGGTGGGTCTGGAATATTTCCAGAGAAGGAGAATCCACAACCACCCTGGGCAGCCTGTTCCAGCGCTCCATCACTTCACTGTGAAGTTCCTTCTCATATTGGTGCAGAACTTCCTACGCTTAAGTTTATGGCCATCTCCCCTGGTCGTGTCCTCACAGACTGCTGAAAAGAGGTTCTGAGGAGCTCTTCTGTTGAAATTCAATAAGAGACAAAGCAAAGACTGAGCAGTGATACAATGATATTTTGTTCTGGGAGAAAAAAAAAAAAAGAACAATAAAATCATAGCGATTAAGCTGTCAGTTTAGATAACTGCATAGGAGGGCAGCAAAAGTGAAAGGATATAGATCAATATTAACTAATGCATCAAGAAAATAATAATATGACCAACACATTCCCCTCCCATTTTTCCTCCCCCAAAACACCATTTCCAGGCCATTGTCAGAGCTGTAGAGCCCACTGTGAAGCTGAGGTCCTGCTGAGCCCTCCTGGTGGCATGTGGACACTGCCTGCCAGAACTACCCATCCTCTCCCTCCTTCTCCAGTCCTTCATCTGGCACTTATCCTCTTCTTTCTTCTCTGGTAGGCCTTAGCAGTGTTTAAGTAACACTTCCTTTCTTCTCTAAGCAGTGTTTGGGAGAAAAAGATTGATGCCTTGATGAAGTGTCTTGATCAGTTCTGGAAGCTGAGGAAATAACCATGCGGCCGCTGCGCTGGGTTGTGATGCTGCCTGTGGTGATGAGAGGGGCAGAGAGGCAGCCAAGGGTTTTGCTGCTCACAGCTGGCAGGACTTGGCATTGTGGTCCTTCATCCCAGCAGCTCTCTATCAGTGAAATTCAGTACCTTTCAATGAGGAAAATAACATTTTAGCACTGAGGCACATTATAAGAGAAGAAACAAATATATATTGTGCCGCCATAAATCTTTTAGAATAGTGTCTTACTGGTTGTGAGAACTAATTTATTTATTTACCTATTTTTGCATGACAGGACATAAAAATAGAAATGCTTTCCAACTGGAACAAGACCAGCTCTTGTCAAAGAGGGTTGCTTGCAGCTCTAGGACAGAGCAAAAGGCATTGAGGAGCTGCATAGGTGTGTTATCACAGCTGGGGAAGGAGTTAATATCCCACTCATCCCTCTCCCAGAGCTGATGCCCAGCTGAGACCAATGGGAGATAATTCTTCCCAAGAAGCCAGCAAGATGGCCTTGTAAAAAGAGTTCTCTTGTGCCCCTTGAAAGCTATACTGCCACCATAGGTAAGGTTGGAATTCCTAGGATTGCTGGATCTTCCTCTTTGGTGTAAGTATCCTTAAAGAGAAAATTATATTTTTAGTGTGTTCGTGTCATTAAGCTAAACCTTCTGAGTCAGGCTATTGTGTTTTTTGAAAGAAAGGAACTGCTAACACATTTGAATTGAATGGGAGCAGAGATGGAAAGTACTCTTTGCTTGATGCATTGCCTTGCCACAATAGGGCTCAGAAGAGATGATACAGCAACATTAGCATTACATTCTAAATAGTGGGGACTGAATTATTCATTAATACCATGATGGCTGACTTTCCTTTTTCACTTTTTTTTAAATAAATGTTTTATGTCCAAACTCCATTTCTACAAATTACACAGCAGCATCCTTGCTGCATGACATGGCTACTTTGCTAAAATACCTTCTGGCTCAGGACTGGAATTGTGTTTGTTTTACTTGGGTTCTTAACTGCTAATTGCAAATTTGTATGTGCTGAGTGATCTATTAATATCCATTTTTATGGGCTTACTGCTTTATTCAGGACACTAAATGCTCTCAAGGAGTCAGAATAGAATGAACATGATGTGGAGTAGTGTTTGGCTAAAGCAAAACAGATCAGCTGTTGTAAACCAGGGGTGGTGTGCTCTGTGAGAGGCAGGTCGGATAACTGCTGGAGAACATTCATTGCAGAGGGATAATGAGCAGGCTTTTTCTTCAAATGCCTTTGCTCTGAAACACATTTCTTTGTTTAAAGAGGAGCATTCCTCTTGGATGACAATTGATGCATTTGTGAGGCTAAGCACTCCACATTTTGTTACAGATAGCTTCATCATGTATAGGTTTTGTCTAGATGTTCAGACATCACTATTCTCAGTTCAATATGAGTCACAGCTGCACAGGCAGGTGACAGTCTCTGGATGTCAATTCTGAGACTGGCACAACCTGGGAATGTGGGGTGTGGGTGGCAGAGCAGACAGATCAAGTGCAGTCCCTGGGCCCTCCCTGGGAGCTAGTGGATTCTTGCCCTCCTGAGGAAAGGCTCTGGCTCCTGCTACCAGGAGGCAGCCTCCTGGAGATTGTCTCATGTGCCATCCTCTGTGTGGTAGATGTGAGCAGTGAATGATGTTAATTTCCAATATGAACTGTGAAGTAAAATTGACAGCTAAGTTACATCCAGATTGATGTGCTGCATTTCACACTCACTAGTCCATAAGGATGGGCAGAGCACAGGTCTGAGTCTTCACTGATTAGTCTCATGCTGATGTTCCCTGCTGAAAGCTTCTTTCTCCAGCAAAGATACAAAGGTGTCCCATGAAAACAGTATCTTCATCCCAAAAGCCAGAAGTGACACTGCCATCCAGAATATTAGTGTTGTTCCAGCACAACATGATCTGCGATATACTCAGGGACCAGGAAAGAGACATCAGCAGCATTTCTCAGAGAAAAGATGTACAGTGTGAAATTATCATTCAAAAATAATGCATACCTCCTACCAATGTAGACTATTTCATGGCGCAGTTGTGAACTTCTAACTTGGTGTGTATACGTTTGGATTTAAAATTTGTCTAGAATTTTAATTTCTTGGCACTGTAATCTCATGTTGCATTTTTAAGTCTCCTTGCCTCCCTTTCTCCCTTCTTCCTATCCCCTCTCTATTACTTCTTCTTTCCTCTTAATAGCAGGACTTTATTGAAATTGAAAGATAATAAATACTGGAGGGGGAGCTTTCAAGGAATTATTTGTTTTTTTCCTTATAGATCAACTTACCAGCACAAATGAAACTGCTTGTCAGTGTTTAACTGTATCTTTCCATCTTTAGTCAGTTTTAGATTATTTGGTCCCAAACCTTTCCTATGCCATTTGCAGATCAACCTGCTAAAGAGCTGCAAATGTCTTCAGTGACATCTCTGTACAGAGTGCATTTTTATGCCCTGGAGGAAAGGAAGACCTTTTAAAACATATGCTCCCTTGCTTGTGAGACAAACAATAACATACACAATGCTTATTAACTCAAATGCTTTGATAAAGTCCCTCCCCAGCTTTCCTTGTAGGTTCCCTTCAGGTTTGGAAGTCCTCTATAAGATCCCCTCAGAGCCTTCTCCAGGTTGAGTAGCCCCAACTTTCTCAGCCTGTCCTCATAGGGGAGGTGCTCCAGCCCTCTGATCATCTCTGTGGTCCTCCTCTGGACCTGCTCCAAGAGCTCCGTTTCCTTCTTGTGTTGGCGGCTCCAGAACTGGTTGGAGTACTCCAGGTGGGGTCTCACAAGAACAGAGCAGAGGGGCAGAATCACCTCCCTCAACCTGCTGGTCATACTTCTCTCGATGCAGCCCAGGATACAGTTGGCCTTCTGGGGTGTGTGTACACACTGCCTGCTCATGTTGAATCTTTCATCAACCAACACCCCTAAATCCTTCTTCTCAGAGCTGCTCTCAAGCCATTCTCTACCCCAGCCTGTATCTGTCTTAAGATTGTCCCAGGTGCAGGATCTTGCATTTGGCCTTGAACTTCATGAGGTTGACATGGACCCACCTCTTAAGCCTGCCCAGGTTCCTCTGGATAGCATTCCTTTTCTCTAGTGTGTCAGTTGCACCACTCAGCTTGGTGTCATCTGCAAACTTGCTGCCTACAAAGATGTTAACACCGGGGCCAGCGCCAATCCTTGAGAAACACCACTCGCCACTGGTCTCCACTTGGACACTGAGCCGTTGACTGCTACTCTCTGAGTGCAACCATCCAGCCATTCCTTATCCAGTGAGTGGTCCATCCATTAAATCCATTTTTCTCCAATTTGATGACCAGGATGTCATGTGGTACAATGTCAAACTTTGCACAAGTCCAGGTAGATGACATCAGTTGCTCTTCCTTAATCCACTGACACTGACCACACACTGTGGCATTTACTCTTCTAGTATATTCCTGTAAGTGTATAACTTATTGCTGAGTGCTAGGAGCAAATCAAAGCCAACCCCTGGCTCCAACGACAAAGAAAAAAATGAAAGCACAGAGAATTTTAAGTATGAAGTGAATATAGGAAATTCTCATCTTGACAGTGGATAAGAAGCCAAAAAAGGAGAATTAAAATTGCATGATGGAAGATGAAAAGGTTGAAGTCACTGTTTTGACTACTGGACCTTGCAGGAAAGATATCTGAAGAATGAGTGAAATAGAAAGTTAAGCAGGCGAATATCACATAAAATTTACCACAGATCAAAATATTACTTTTTTGCACTTCAAAGGCAACCCTCATATTTTCATAGGTTATTTAACCCCACTGGCAATCTCTGCAATGCATAAATATTTTTGATGGCATGCAAAGTGTCTCTTAATGGTGTATAGATACTGTATAGTGAGCAAGTTGAACGGTATAAATATTCATGTTAGCAAAGATGCTGTCAAACTCTTGAGTTGAATGATATGAAAAATTAAAATATGAAAAGGATATTCTGTTTTGTTGCCTCCTTTTTCTCCCCAACTTTGGCACCTGGCTGCATGGTCAGGGTAAAGAAATGCCCCTGGAAGATTGTGTTTTGGTTCAGGTACAGGGAATTCAAATGAAAGCTCCTCAAACTCGACAGTTTAATTTACTTCTCTTAAGCTCTTTAATACCAAACTTATCAGTTCTCTCTGTTAGGCATTAACTTGTTAAATGAGTCTTAATTATACATAAGCAGATGGAGATTTGAATTAAAATTACCTTACACTCGAGTGGCTTTAGTTCATTATAACATATCTTCCTCTTAATCATTTAGGCAGTCTCATCATCTTTCATATAGAAAGTTATTAAAGTATTCCAATTTCCATATTTCTTCAAATACATCCACTATTAAATGGCACGTAATACACATTAGTTGGTGACTTATACCATGCAATAGTTAGTGAATTATTCATGTCAGTAACAATTTTTATGCTTATGTCATCTGTATCATTTTATTTTAAAGGGTTTATATATAAAGAATACCTCATATTTTACCTCATCTCAGTTTTCAGTGCAAGGTTGAATGCCTTGCCATTTTTGCTGACATGAAAAGGAATAAAGTTCCCTTTAGTTTTTGTGCTCGTGCTAACTGAGAAATGGAAGTGATCTGAAATGACATCCATCCAAATGTGTAGAAGTTCCCAGATGATTTGGGAGGAGATAAAATTGAAGGAAAGCACAGTTATTCTTGTTTTCTTTTATATAGCTAAAAAGCTATCCTCATCTCTGGATTCTCCAGCACCAAGAAGAGAATCCTCAGGATTTCTCTGTCCTCCAGAATTAAAAAAAGGTTTTGCCTAAAAGGGGGGGAAAAAATATGTAAATATCTTGCAGACTTCAGTGGGCATCACCTCACCTAACTTTACTTCTTGTCCTCAAAGAAATAGAGAAGAGGCACCTCTAACAGACATCTTCTTTTGTAGCATGGCGCTGCCATGGAGCGCAATTGTCCAGCTAGCTCCAACTGAACTCTTGTAGGTCCTTTCCAACCTTGTGGTTCTATGATTTTATGATTCTATGATTCTCTAAGTTTTGCATAGCTTTAGTCTTAAAAAACATGAGTGCCCTTTCCTCTTTTATGGACTCCTGAATGCATGTGATGAGAGAGCCATGTATCTCCTTCAGGCAGAGCAATACCAAACAATTTAATCAACCTTTTCTATGTACCTCTTGTGTAAAATCAAGAAAGAACTGGACAGAAAGTGGCTTTTTTGTTCCAGTATGCAATTTACAGCCATTTGCAAAGGAAGGACCAGTGGGATTTTTAAAAGAAAAAAGTCTCCCTGCTAAAGGCAGCAAACTATTCTTTAGCTAATATATTAGCTTGCTACCTTCAGTGTAAAACAATGGGCCTATAATATAGAAATAATTGTGCTTGCTGGATGATGGACAGTGACAACTGAGCCAAAAGGCTGAGTCTGTACTGGCAGACACTGCAGCCATCATCAAACAAAGGGGCAGAATTATGAAAGGCTTTTGCCAAAAAAGGGACACTGCCATTTCCGTGTGCATTATTTAAGAGGAAAGGGAAATCACTGGGTCCTGGGTGCCAGAGTGAGATGCTTAGGCCACAGTGCCATTTCAGTCCCCAGCTCCTCCAGAAGCTCTGATTTACTTTAGGCAGTGAATTTGACATGGTTGTGAACTCCAGTTTTGCTTCCTTGAGAAGCTTTGTTTCCTTGACACTGTTCGACTTGTGGGAGTTTTGTGAGAAATAACATCAAAGCTTCTATGGCCTCATGGAGATCTTGTCCAAGGGCAGTCTATAAATTCAGCATGAGGAGTTCCCTTCACTTGTCATTAAAAACCAACAAACCTGGCTTGAATATACATCTTACTTGAATTTTCTGTTCTTCACAACTCCGAAAGAACTGTAAGGTTTAGCAGCATGAAAGCGAGCAGGAGAACTCAAATTATTTGTTGAATTAAATGCTTCTCCAGTGAAATATAGATGCTCTAGTTAATAAGCAAATGTGGCTCTTACAAAATCATCTGATAGCTGACTGCTATCTCCCCTTGAGGCTTTTCCAGAAATTTTATCACAAAGGGAACTGGGTTTACAAAAGGTCTGGGTTTACTCTCCTGAAAAGGTGTATGTCTGTGTTTGGCTCACCACAAACCAGGCCAAAGATGCACTGAAGCTTAGGGCACCATGTTACACATATACACTTTTTCATGGAAAGAGCCATAAAACTATAAACTCCTTTGCTAAGTGTGTCTGGATGCCTGGCTGCTGACACTCACTACATGCCCCTGAAGAATTCATTGCATTACAGAGAACAGCTGTGCAACTGAAGGCCTGGAAGCAGATGTGTTTAAACCAGGGTATATCTTTGAAATCATTAGTGTTTCTGGTGGCTGTGCTGCAGGGCCCTGTTTTCATGAAGACTACTTTCAACACAAAAGCATGTGTTCAGATATTATAACAGACATGCAAGAGTGAGCTCTGATGCAGACAACAATTTTTTGTACTTGTACTGCTTATCTGCCTCAAATCTGTTTCCCATGTTGTTTAGTTGTTTAGCATCGGTGGTCCTGAATATTTGGTGTAGATAAAAATATGCATGTGTGCATCTATCATTTTTGGGGATATCTCTCCACTTGTTAGTACACATGGAAACACAGAATCACAGAATCATTAAGCTTGTAAAAGACCACTAATATCATCTAGTCCAACCATCAACTCATCACCACCATGCCCACTAAGCCATGTCCATCAGTGCCGCATCCACACACCTCCAGGGATGGCAACTCCACCACCTTCCTGAGCAGCCTGTTCCAATGCCTTACCTTTCTTCATGAGAAGAAATTTTTCCTAATACCCAATCCGAACATTCCCTGACATGACTTGAGGTCATTCCCTCCCATCCTATCACTGTTATGTGGGAGAAGAGACCAACCCTCACCTTACTGCACCCTCCTTTCAGAGAGTTGTAGAGATTGGTAAGGCCTCCCTGAGCTTCCTTGTCTCGAAACTAAAGGAGGAAGCTGGTCTACGGTGGGACACAAGTATTTGAGAGCTGAAAGGCAGAAGTAAACCCTCCTGCCTTCGACAGGGTGCCACAGCACAGTTCAGGAGGACGGGTAGTGAATTTTGTGATTGCTCCGCTCCTCTGCAGTATTGCTGAAGCATTAGTATGGTGCAGTATCCTGCAGCCAGAGGATAGAAACAGTAGTTCCAGCACTTAGGCACCAAGAAGGTAGTTTATCGTGTTCTTTGCCAGGAACTTGGCCTCCATACTCTGATATCAAAATGTTGTGGTTATAGGAGGTCATACACATACAGAAGCAGAACTACTGTCGTTATGAGGAACTTGACTGCTCTACATCCCTCCTTAAAAGAATAAGGTAACTATTTGGTGATGGTAAGAGAAGACTGAGGCTTTTAAAAGCCTATCTCATGTTGAGAACTGCAATACAGTTACTCCTGGCAAGAAAACTCCATTTTGTGATTGCAAAACACAACAGCTTCTTGAAATTCCCGTGACACTTGCACTCAGGAGGCTGTTAATTCATAGAGAGTATTCTGTGTCTGCTAAATGTCTTAGAGTTGGTTAGACATAGTAACAGACTAATGAATTTGATTATGTTCAAACCTTGCAGTCTGACACCTGATGGCTTCGGGGTGTCAGCTGTCATTCCCTTCAGCTGTTCAAACTCCTTGTTTCTGACAAAACAGTTTCCTGCCACACAGCCCCAACCATGTAAGCACACTGCTGTTATGACCATTGGCTAAAATATTATTCAAGGCACAATGTATGATGCAAGTTTCAGTGAGGGAGACTGAATTTCTTTAACCTGAGACCCTGTACAATATGGGTAGGGGTGTTATTGCATTTATTTATATTCACATTGATGGGTGAGCCATTTGGAAAAAGGAAAAAAGTGGCATAGGACTAGAGGGAATGGTCTCAAGTTGCGCCAAGGGACATTCAGGTTGGACATTAGGAAATAATTCTTCTCTGAGAGAGTGGTCAGGTGCTAGAATGGGCTGCCCAGGGAGGTGGCGGATTCACCAAACCTGGAGGTGTTCAAGAAATGTTTAGATTTCTTGAACAAGAAGGGACATGGTCTGGTGGGAATTATTGGTAGTGGTGGATGGTTGGACTGGATGATCTTGGAGGTCTTTTCTGACCTTGGTGATTGTATGATCCTCTGATTCTATGATCTTTCATAAAAGGAGAAGCTGAGAGATCTGAGATAATTTATCCTGGAGATGAGATGGCTCAGGAGGATCTGCTCAATGTGTATAAATACCTGATGGGGGAGTAAAGAGGACAGAGCCAGGTGCTCAGAAACATGAGAGGCAGTGGGCTCAAGACCAAAATAAGGAAAAATCAAACACTGGCATATGTTGCCCAAAGAGGTTGTGGAGTCTCCATCCTTGGGGATTCTCTGAACCTTACTGGGCACATGCCTGAGCAAACTGCTGTAGGTGTCCTTGCCACAAACAGAGTGTTGGGCTAGGCAACCTCCAGAGGTGCCTTCCAGCCTCTGTAGTTCTGCGATCAGTGCTAACTTAAAAGCACAAAGGTTTTGTGTGATCATTAATCATGAATCATAGAATCATGAATCATAGAATGGCCTGGGTTGAAAAGGACTGCAATGATCATCTGGTTTCAACCCCTCTGCTCTGTGCAGGTTTGCCAACCACCAGACCAGGCTGCCCAGAGCCACATCCAGCCAGGCTTTGAGGAAACCAATGAGAACAGATCAGCTCCATCAGATGGAGTATATCATACAGTGCTTTGGCTCCTAATTGCAGTTCACAAGCACAGAGTTCTTGGCACATTTTATGTAGGAAGTCCATCCTATTCAAACAATGAAATTTAGCTGTATCCTAAAGGATATGATCACAGCTACTCTACCAGCAGTGCCATTCCAGACCATGCACGCTGACAGGCCAAGTCCATCATCCACCAATCCACATCTCCATGAGGCAGTCAGATTAAGAGTCCAGACTCACAGCCCTGGCATTTCTGGAACAAAATGATCTATTTTCAGCTGTTCTTTTTTCCCCACAGAAAACCTACAGCCAGCATATGAGTGTAATGTTAACTTCTAATTGCATCATATTAGCAGTTTGACATTGTATCTTACTAATGCTTGTTTTTCCAGGATATGCTGTAGAAATATAATCATATTAACATTCAGAAAGCAAACAGAGAAGTGGTATAAATTGTTAATGCAATCTTCTTTTAAGCAGCTTGTTTGAACTGTTCATTGGTGTGTGAGAAAATGCCAGCCTTTCAGTCTTTCCAAATAGTGCAGTGCTTGCAGTCCACTGCAGAATAAATGTATACATTCTGTCTAAGGTAACAGATGCTCATTCACTGCATGTTCCCATGAGCACCAGATCTTTTGCCCACATTCTGTTACCATTTGTCTGAGACCCACCTGTGAGCCAGCGCAGCAGTTTCTGAGGCACCAAGTTGCCTCACTGATGCATCTCGTCCAGAAATGGTGTGTTTTGTTAACATATGTAACTGTTAGTGCCCCTCTGTTTTCCTTCCTGAGGGGGGCCATTATTTCTTGTGACTTGCACCATCAGAGTGAAAATGGCAGCCTCTGTAAGAAATGCTGCAGAGCTGTTTGGATTCCTTAAACTCTGAAGATCAGCCTTTAAACCAACTAATTAAGTTTTCTGCTTGCTGCCATTGAAAGCTCCAGTCAGACGTAATTAAAAATGAGCAGCAGATGACAGCGGTGGCATTTGTCAGAATCATCCAGTGGTTCAAATACCAGTTCTGACAGAAATGTCAGCCTGATAACACTCCCATCTTCCCAATGTATGCCAGGAAAAGCAGGAAGAACTTTTATTATAAATGTCTGCCTGATAACCTTTATGAGTCCCACAACACCAAACACTACACATAAGATTTCATTATCCTAAAAGAGGATGCTCATTTTCCATGAAGTATATACCCTGTAGTTCTTTGGGGCTCCTTGTAGTGTATGCACCTTTGCGGAGACCCTTCCAGGCCTCCAAAGAGGAAAAAAACCTTGATCCTGGGGTGTGGGTGATTCCAGTCCTGCAGACTACTAGGCTCAAAAATATTCCTTAGAGAACTAATGAGCTGAAACCAAATCAACGCATCCCTCATCTAGAAAGGTCAAAGGCATAACACAGGCTGTGTAACCCATCCTTGAGGTGTGCAGAAAGGTGAGAAGGCAGAGTCGTCCCTGAACAGTGTTTAAATTGAACTGTTATTGCTAAAGATCACAGACTAGCAGAGTACACAGGAGGCAGCAGAGCAAATGAATAGGGAAGATTGTGTTTGCTGCAGCTTCCCATGCAGGTTCTCTCAGGTTTATCTCATCAGTTTTGCTAATACATTTAAAATATCCTCTTCTTGGCACTCTTTCTTGCCTGAGAGAACACAACAGGAAGGGAAATAGCAGTGGTATCAGTGTCATCTCAAAGTCCCTCAGCTCTGCTCATGCCTGTAGCAATGATTTCTGTACTGGCCAGAAAGCAGCCCACATCAGAGCAAACCCAAGAGGAGGCGATGTGCTGGCTGTGTTCCCAGCACCATGTGTGAGGCCCATTAATCCCTCCAGAGGCAGCCAACATCCCTAAGCACCACTGAAAGCTGTGGGATGGCCCAGCTGGGTAGAAATGAGAACTCAGAAGGCCCTGCTCTCAGACTGAGCAAGTTGTACTGGGACTGCTCCAGAAGTTTCCCTGTGCTCACAGGAGGTGGGAGAATTTCCCCTGCAGTTCTCTAGAGAAGAGAAGTGCAGTGGCTGGGTGAATTGGACGTGTCCCCAGGCCTGGGGCGTGTGGAGTGAGCAGGGCAGGATAGCAGTGTTACCTGGAGCTGGGCTCCTTGCAGCCCAATTTGATTGCATTGGAGGAACAGATTCAAAACAGAGATGCACATTGCAAAAGTCTGAATGGGCAACTGAAGACTTTGGCTTGCTGCTATTGAGCTGCAAATACATGGCAAACCTATTAAAAGTGAGCCTGGCTGCTGCTGTTGAGCAGTAATTAAACCACGGTCACTAAATAAACCACCAGCCCTAATATACTTTTCCAATGTCATATGTGGAGTGGGGAATCTGTTCCTCTCCTCTTCTGCTTCACTACTCTGTCCAATCAGGAAAAACATATCTTCTGGCCATAGGCAGACCTGAGGTCATATTTTGTCCTAGCTGTCCTGAGAAGTTTTCCTGCTGGGGATATGCAAATACTGTTCCTTTATTGCTTTTTCCAACAATTGCCTGGCAGGTTCCTATCCCATGGGGATTAATACTGGCTACTGCTGTAGCTCTGTAGAGGTCCAGGGTTGCAGGTGATGATCAGTGATCGGCATTTCCCTTTTGCTCTCTATATCAGCAGAAAACATCACACAGCACAGTGCACTGAATGCAAAAGTACCGTCCTCTGTCTGAGCATCTTCCTTTGTAGTAAGTAATCAAAGAACATTGACACTTTCCTTCCTTTTGACCTTTATTAGAAAAACGGGCACCTTAATCGGAGTGCTTTGAGATGAGAGCGAAGTTTGGAAGGATTCTGCTGCACGACGTAAAGGTCTCAGAGATCATGATTAGTATTTGTGGCAGAGCTGCCTCAAGATTAACATATTACAACAGTGTGTCAGGCTGGATTGCAAACTTTTCTGAAGCAGAGTGAGCTGAAAGGTCACATTTCTCATCAGCTCATGTATCAGACTGCACGCAGATCTCCGAAGAAGTTAAATTCTTCTTCCAGGAAATAAAATCACAGTTTCCCTTATTCAGGTCCCAGCTGTGCTGCTGAATTTCCCTTTACTTTGCACAAGGCAGCTGGCTTCATTGCATAGTCATAGTGTTTTGGTTTCAGAAATGATCCTTGTTTAAATCATAACTGCCATTAGCAAAGGTCCTTTTGTGGTGGCTGCAGAAAGGACAAAGTCTCGCACACCTACACACAGGTGCACACTGTGCCCTTTGTATCCTGCCGACAGGAGGACCTATGGAATGGTTTCTGCCCTCACAACTCATTTAATGCCTTTTGCTGTTATGCAGATAAAATAAGAAAATAGTCTCCCCATTTCTTTCAGTGGGCTGAAGCCAGAGACTCAGGACTGCTTACTCAGAGCACAGCCCTTAATGCGGAATGCCATGCACTGCACAGCAGAGTGAGAGCCGAGCACACAGCACCCACTTCCATTCCGAGCCAGGATAATGGCATTGCAGCTCAAGGAGAAGGATGAGTTTGCCCTGGCTTCTTGCTTCAGCGTGCTATCAATGTGACAGTTTATTTTCCATTTGTGGTTTGAAAGTCTTTTTATTTTATTAATCCTCTTGTCAAGGAACACAAATGGAGTTTTCTCTGCTGTTAAGCACTGCTGCAAAATCCCATGGCTCCAAGTGGCTTTGTTGGGCTGCACAGTGCCTCAGAGTAAGAAAGTAAAATATGTGGGTCTGGGCCAGTGAGCAGCTCGAGAGATCCGAAAATGTCAGCCCTGCTATAGGAGATGCAGCCTGCTCTTGTGGGGAGAGAGGCAGCCAGCTGGATGTGTGGGGAGCAGAGAAGGGAACGCTCAGACGCTCGCCATGCTTCGTGGCACAGTGAACAATGCCAGGTTATCACCAAAAAGCCAATGAGTTCTTTTCTGAAGATATCTTCTCCCCATGTCATGTCCCACAGAACTAGAGCCCAATCCTAGATGAAATACTGCATTTCAGTGTTATATTCCTTTTCAATTCATTTTGCCTCTATCCCTTTTTTCCTTTTTCTTTTTTTTCTTCTTTTCTTTTTTTTTAACCAAAGCATGCTGTCTTTCAATTAACATAGTAATGACCTATTGTCACCTGTTACCATGCTAATCCTGAGCTGGTGTGAAATTACTTTATAATAAACACTATGGAGTTCTGACTTTCAATTAATTTTTCACATGCTGTGCTAAATCAGATTAAGTGTACCCCACCCTTTTGACCATAGACATAATTCCTTCCTTATAATGAAATAGAGGATTAATTTATATGAAGCATATCTATACGCATTTGCAAATAAATGTAAAGATAGACTTTGTACTGTATTTGCATCACTCGCTGTGTCAGGTTGAATACAGACTTTCTGAGATTATTAATTTTGTGTTCACTGGGGTGGTGAAGTATATTGCTGTGTTTTTATTATTATTATTTTCACTAAATGTCTTGACTACAAATGGGTAAAGAAATGGAGCACTAAGAGATTGGTACCTTCCACAGGGAATTATGCTGTACAGCACTATGATGAACTGAAGAAAATATAAACCCTGCAAAATTAAACCCAATCATCATTAATTTACTAAATTGCCTGTCATCCTTCTTGGATGTACATATTTATAGCCTGACCAAATGCAATAAATGCAGCTGTTTGGTTCTTTTAATAGACACTAGGATTATGAAGATGGTCAATAGCTTGAGTAAAGTCTTGCTGTAGACCAGTATGAGGAAGATATTTAAGGCAAGTTTTTTAGATGCCTCCATCTTCACTGCAAAAAATGCTCCCAAAAGTTATTTCTGCTTTTGGTAACATCAATCATTTGGTGCAGTGGAAGTTCTGCTACACACTGTGTCATTTCTGTAATCAAAAAGATAAGTCCAGAGTTGACCTTTGCTGTTTTGCCATGTATTCTTTAGCTCTCTGTGGTTATAGAGTCATTGCATAGATTACATTTCTCAAAGGAAAAGTAGTAAAAATGAAAGCAGGGTATTTTTATCTATCTCTATTGGTTCTAATTGCTCATTGAGCCAAATGACCATGCTTACCTGCTCTGAAATCTGAAGATTTTCACTCAGTTGAAAGAAGCAATTAAACTCCTTGGGAATAACATGCACAAACTGTCTGGTCAAACTCCATTCTAACCTGGGTTATCTTTCTTTTCTTCCTTTGCTGTACTAGGCAGTTTGGAGCTAGGCTGGGGTACTCTGAACCACTTCATGTGGACCGGCTAGCTTCTCTCATTAACCTGATATGCTGAAGAAGCATCAGAGGGTCAGACTTACCTCCCAGCCATGTCTTTCTTCCTGGAGCAAATTGTAGACCACTTTTGCTTATCCAGCAGCAGGGGAAAGATCAGGTGAACCCTGTTCTTAAGAAAGGGTGAATTTTCTGGTAAGTAGTGTCCATTTAAGACAAGTGATGGACTTCGGGAAGGCAAGACCATCTCAGGAGTTCTTTCTAAGTAATTCTTACTCACCACAGGAGCAGATTGCTCAAACCATGTTTGGAAAAGGTGGCCTCTGGAAAAACAAACAAACAAAAATCCCAGCAGTGCTACTTACCTTCTGCAGAAGGGCTTTGCAGCTGCAGCTCCAAGCCAGGGAGTGAGAACCTTAGCTATTTGGCTATTTCTGGATTGTTCTGGACCTGAGAAATGCAGAAAAATCATGTCCCACTCTTCTCGAGAATAAGAAACAATTACAAAGTGCACAGTGCTTGTTTAGTATTTTTTTTCTTTCTTAAAAGTATAGGCCTTGCTAAGAAAAAAGAAATGTTTCATTTGTGTTCACTACTACGTCTTTGAAATAATAGCACTGTTGTACATAAGGAAAAAGTCATCACATATTCAGTGTTTATTGGGTTAATGTGGAAACGTCAGAGCACTTTTTTATTGCTTTTGTGGTTGTATTTGTGAACTCCAAGTGTATAATCATGTGGCAGAAAATAAGAAGCCTACTTAGAAGGATAAGGAATAGAAAAATGATCCACAGTATGAGAGATGTGGGTATTCTTGTCGCTGTGGTGCAGGTTGTATCAGTACAGTGAATGTACTACTCACTTTTAGCATTTTCAGTAATATGCTCTAGGAACAACAAAGTGAGCTAAACCTCGTTAGGTTAGGTCAAACAAGCACAGTCTCCACAAGGAGATTAAGGTGGTGGATGAGACATCAAATTATTTTTTCATTTTTCCTTAGGACTTTCTATCTCATGTCTGTGATGAAAGGTCTCATCTCTACTTTCTATTACATAGCTTTTTAATTGTATGTGTGATCTGACTTGGACTGATTCCAGCTTTGTTACTGAAAATCTCTTTCAAATGCAAAAATAAAAACACCAAAGTAACGGTTATGACTTCTTGTGCTACAAAAGCATTCAATAAATGCCATTATTAGATATTTCATTTTATTTCAAAACATTTTACCAAATATCCAGAAAAGAATTCCTCACAACCACCACTTCCTTTGTCACATTACTACAGTCTGTTGCACACGTGTATTTCTTTCCACCATCTCCTTTGCTTTGAAGGAAGTAAAGGGAATTGAGATCACAAAATACTGCTGTCATTGTTGCCTGGAGAAGAGAAATGCCTTCACTTCCCAGTTGCAGTCCTCCAGTTTCACCATCAGGTGCTGAAGTATTGACAGCTCTCATCTAATTATGCGTTGCAAATCAACACATCCAAAAAATAAACTGGGATATAATATAATTACCCTTCTGCTTCAGAATAAATAGGAAATAAAGACAGGCATGCTGGGGGAAGTAAGAGTAACAGGCTGCATTCGAGTTTGAAGGGGCTGGTGAACACTGATGATGTCTTTCCCCACATCTGCCCACTTTCTCCAGTTTTGATCATGTGACATAACTTGGTGAGGAGCAGTGACCCAGGAGCTGCAGTGATCAGCACTGGGCAGAACTCAGTGGAGTTCTGATGGACTGATGATCTGCACTGCCCTGTGCCATGTTCATGTCAAAAAGGGACGTGTTAATTAATAAATATATTGTCTCTTCGGGTGAACTAGGAGCACCATCCAGTCACCTTCACCAGAGCAAATTCCGATCTGCTATGGTTTCTGCACCTGGCTCTGGGCTCTGCTCTTCCCCTTTTGGAAACACAGCCCAAGCAGAGGAACGAAGATGCATAACAGGGCTCTGTCTTCTGGCTATTCAGTGCTGAAAGCAGAAGGTAGAAAAAGTGCAGCTGCTGTGGAGAGGAGAAAGGTTGCAGGGGTATGAAACCTGGGGCTGAGTAAAAGAGGTTAAATAGACAGAGAAATGAGTAATTTGGCCAAAGCACTGAGGCAAAGGAGGAAGAGAAAGAATTGCACGGAGAGGATGGGGCCGCGAGTTTTGCGGTTAAAAACAAGTTTTGAGTTTCAAATGTCACACAGAGAGAAACTGAGTAATGGAGTAATGTGAAGTATCCTTGAAGCACACACAGAAAGTACACATACATACACACAGTAACCTATAAATAGGCTTAAAATGGAAATTTAGTCTAAATAGTCCTTGACCATAATTTGTAAAACCTTTGAAAAAGGCAGAAGATACCAGTGAATAGTATCCTGGTAGGTGTTGTATTGCCAGAACAAATTGCAATTTACTGAGAAGATGCAAGTGAAGCAAGAACTGGCTGAACATGAAATCCTTCCCCAGAAATTTGAAGATAAGTGTGTCATTAATGACATGCCAGTGAATATAAAAAGATACTTCCAAACCAAGAGGTGCTGTCAGACGATGTGCCTCAACAACCAGAGAATCAGTTCATTACAAGCTGTAGAAAATGAACATGTTTTTTCCTCTCCATCTCAACACCGAGCACAGACATAATTCAACTGGCAATTTTTGTGCTTGGGAGGTTTGAACACAGAGGCAGCTATTTCACTGACACCGCCGCTGAAGAAGAGTGTGAGATGAACAGGTATCTTTAATGAGTTCAAGAAGTAGGTCATTAACAAGAAAGTAACTATGATAGAATTGGTTTCTGCAACAACAGATGGAAGCACAGGTATAACTGAATCCAAAGCTGCATTGCTCATAATCATCACTGAGCACTCTGTTGAAACGTGCATGACTTTAAACATTATGGGAGCGGTGGAAAAAAAATATTCTGTTAACTCTATTTGAGTCAGAGGCCTTTGTGTTTCAAAGACTGCCAGATTAGGCTGCTGCAGCTTGTAATGATCTAATTTTGCACACTGAGATGAAGGAGATGTATGAGCAAATGTATGGTTTTGCTGGGCTTTTTCCTCTGTTTAGGATCAGAAGTCTTCAAATCAGGAAATGGGAACTGCCTTATGATCCTTCTGAAAGGCTGAGTTTACTCTTCACTCCTCATTTCTGAGTGACTGAGCTACAAGGCAGACGAACATAAAAGTTGCTTGAAAATGGGGAATGTTACTGTGCAGTGAGTTCAATCAAAGCTGGCTAAGTGAAGAAAATATTACAGCATACCATGTCTAGGAGAGGAACCCTGGAGAACTGTGAAGGCATAAGTAAATGGAAGCACCACGAGGGATCATGAAGAGAAAGCACCAAAAGAGGAATCACTCCTTTTCCAGTGATGTGCTGAGTTTCACCTGGTATCCTGGCCTTTACGCCAACTACGTAACCATGTAACTTAGCCTGTTCAGGAGAGACAGGGGCTTGGGTGTGTGACCTATCTCTGCAGTTTCAGACAGCTGAGCATCAGCTTTTGTGTTCTGCACATTCCACTGCTGAGATACTTGAGACATTTTCCCCGAGTAAGCCTAGTCTGGGAGCAAGGACTTTCAGTGCTGTAGGAGACACACTATCAACACTAGCCCTAGAACCTTCCTGAGGCTCATGAGCATGCCAGAGATACTATGTCATCTCTGTGGGATCTCTGAATAATTGCAATAATTAATTTCACCTCCAAGTACAAGTGAAGCTTTTCCAGGATGCGTTTAGAAGATCCTGCAGAAGTCAAAGCAGACTAGGTAATTAACTCTGGTTGCTCATGGTACAGTGTTATCAATTGAGGTTTTTGCAGGTTTTGAGCTTCTACTCCACAGAATGTTAGGTCAATATACTCTGATTTGTGTTTAATGGAAAGGCTAGGATAGACATTTAAGAAGGCTGTTCCAAATGCCACTATGGTGAAGAGAAGACACCTGTATATCTCACTGTCTTTTCAGTGTTTTGTTTTCCCATGCTCTCCCAGTTAGAGTGGTGGAGGCTTTCAGGACCAAAAAGCTTTGGGAGGTCATTTTGCCTGAAGTAGAGCTTTGCTACAAACAAGACTCCTCGCCTTCACAGTGCAGTAATGTGCTCCAGTCGGAGGCAGAGCAACAAACCCCTCCTGCTTCAGCTCTACTTGCCGTGCTTTTTTCATGACTCCTGCTTTGTCTTTCTGCGTGAGAGGGCTGACTTTCTCTTCAGGAAACCCTTCTGGGAAATAACTCAGCATATTTCAACCACATTGAGGTTACCCATTTTGCTTTGCTGCCTTTCTACCATAAATACCTTTTCAACTGCTCTGCTTTTCATTTTCTTCCTTCCAGGAGATAGTGAATCTTAAAATATGGATGCTATCTGTGGAAGTAATATTTGAAGCAGTCTGTAAAATAGCTATAAAATGAATTAGAATTGTAGATGTTTAAATATTTTTTTCTGGGAATGCCCTGCTCCATTTAAAAAAGCCTTTCCTATGTCTGCTGCCTTCATGCATTGCATTGCATGCAGTGGTACACTATTTCCCAGAAAAAAATCTTCATTTGTCCACCCATACGTAGAGAAGAAAAGTGGGATAACTTCTTTTTCTCTGTTCTGTTGAAAACCAGAAAACTGCAGAATTACTGTAACAAAAAGTAATCTAACGAGCAAAATAGCCATTTTTAATTTGATGTAAGAATTTACATCTGCTAATGTGCCATTTAATGTGCTGTATAACACAATTCTCCTTTCCTAATTGAAGCAAACTTTACTGGCGCTTTCTCAAATGTCTCTCTGGTTGCATTTCAAATGTCTCCCTGAGTCTTTAATTATATTCCTGTGCCAGTATAAAAGAAAAAGAAATTAGAACTAATTCCTATTAAGTTGTCTAAAGTGAAATAACCGTGACTGTAGGAAAGATCTGAAATCTCTGGAACTTGAAAGAAAAACTCCTGCTGAGTTCAGTGGGCATTGGCTCAGATCTCGTGTAAACACAGTTACAACCATACCTGCACTCAACAAGCATTGTAAAAACAGGTGGAGGGAATCCAACCTATTTTGGAATGCACTGGCCTGAAGGCAATATTACAAATGCCACAAACATCTAATATTCCCTTCATGGATGTCCCTGGCTTCATGACAAATGAACTCAGCCTTTGAGCAAGCAGGGAGAAAAAATATAGACAGCATGCTTGCAAAATATATTAAACCTTTTTAGATGAAAAACTCAAGTAACTGAGCTGTTCATAGCTGTGAGCAAGATGATTAGATACTGTCAGTTTTAGCAGGAATTTTTTCTCACTATTTTCTAGCATACAGCATTCCGAGTGAAGCTGCTTTTAAGCAGCAGGACTTTTAGAAGGCTTCTGCTGAATGCAGTGTAATGTGTTTTGACTTTGGAACAAGTTGTGTTAGTTCATATAGATTTGCATTTGGTGCACCGAGGTGCTCCAGTTGCTAGCGGAAGTGAGGAGGAGTTCTTTATCTGTTCTCTGGTGGCATATTACATTTGTGCTGTACCTTGTAAGTGCCTCTGATGTTAGATATCAAAATAGTGCCTGAGATGTATATGTTTATTAATAAAATGTAAATCAAGAAGTGCCCAAAGAGAGAAGGAAAGCTTATGGAGACATATACTTCTCCAGAAAGAGAGGGCCATGCTCAAGTTAGCCTTAATTTCATACACACATTCACTTGCAGGAATTCTAACCATAATGGGGAGCTCCTGTCCTTGTGGGCAGTTTTACTGAAATAGAAATCCTACACAGCAGGCCCTTCCCTTCTTTTGACCTTCTGTGGCAGGAAATTTGTCAGCTGTAGGAGCTCTTATTTATCTCCAAAAATGGTGATTTTAAAGAAGTTCTTTTCCCAAAGAATTCATTCTGAATCCCAGCTTCTACATCCTGCAAAAATAAATGCAACATGGAAGATTTTGTACACGGTCTTGATACATTCCTGGGTAAAAAAGAGGGAGTCCTGGTCTTCTGATGAAGAATGAGTCCCACTGTCCATAAACAAGAGCCCATTCCAAGAAAGGAATGGAAACTAATAATGGTTAAATTGAGGAAGAAGCCGTAACCTTCGCAGAGGCTTTCTTTCCAGCTGTGTTCAAAGACATTGTAACGACTTCTGAGAACTGCACTGACTCATTTCTGATGATGACTACATAACTGTTCATTTACACTTAATGAGTTTATTCCACCAGGTATAGGACAAATTCTAAACAGCTAATGCCAGTGAATCATACACATCAATAAATCTGAGCACTAACCTGATTCTGGGTAGCAAAAACAATGATAAAGAGAGAGGAAGAAAAGCTGCCTCCAATTAATGAAAATGCCCTTTGTATTTTCTAATAGCTCAAACATTAATTTGAAAATGGCTTTCTCTGCAATAATTTACAGACAAGCACTTCATAATGGGGAAACAATTCAAATTTATGATCACTGGAATGATGATGATCTGATTAACTTATTAAATTCTTGTTGATTCTACAGTCCAGATGAAGCGTACCATTTTTCATGGGTTTCATACCTTGCAGTTTTAAGCTTTCACATTATCAGACTTCAGACTTCAGTTGCTACTGAAGGTCTTTTCTCGGAGATGTCCTACAGTACAGAGTGGACAGAACCAAGATCTTGGGGACTGATTTCATTTGTCTCTTTCCATTAGTACTGAAGATACATTCTCTTCCATCTTGGAGGAGTACTTGATTAAATTTAGCACTAGAATTCACATAGTCCTCAGCTGCTGTGGAGTGTAATTGAAACTGTGTGAAATATTAGAGGGACACAATTCAAGTTAAAGCTGATTCAGTCAGAGGATAGCCCTGCTGGATTTAAGTTTAAGAAGCTTAGCTTTTCAAGCTTACTGCCCTTCAAAAGGAGTGACATAGCCTTCTAAGCAAGAGGAGATAAAAATTATCCATGGGAAAAGACAAAATAACACAGTCAAATCAGTCTGCCAAGCCTCATGTCCAGTGGCTTTAAACAATGGGTAGTTATCCCGATTTATCTGTGACAAATTTGTCAGCTAGTGCTCCCTCAGCTTTCATCACAATCACCTTGTAGTTTTTACACACACTAGATAATTTTCAGGGATGGTAAGAAAGTATTAAAACCCTCAGATGCTGTGTAGAAGAGGCTGCTGGGATACCACGCAGTAGCATATATTGCTGTATTTGTAAATGTAGTTGTCTCCAGCATTCCTCCCACAAGAAAAAAGCTCCCTATGGTCATGCAGTGTGTCACATTAGATAGTATTATTTATATCTGCCATCTGATTTCCTACTTCTAATCATTCCTATAGCCACTGATCAAGAGATTCCAGGAATCCTTGCCTTTACTCCAGTACAGCTGAAAAATGTATTAGTTTGTGTTAAAAATACCTTCAGGGATCCAGACTAATTTATAAGAGAAGAGTCACTAGCTGTCTTCACCAGGGCTTGTCTGCACAGGGACACCCAGAAAAGGATATGTGCATGAACTAAATTTGTTAAGTCAGCACTTACATGCTGAATCACTTCTGGAATTAATCTACAGCAAGTTAAAGGCTGAGTGAAAGCAGCCACATGGCGGTTTAATGTGCAGCAGCTTACTTATCTATGTTGACTTCACACCTTCCTGTGATTCACTTCCACTTTCCTGACTGTCTCTTGTCAGCTTGCCTGCATTTCCTTGAAAAATAGGGCCTTTGTGGATGAACCAGAAGAGGATTTTGGCTTTCTTCTCTACAACTCTTGCCATAGCAAAAGTAGAAAGCCTGCCTGACAAACACCAAGATTTACTACACAATTCATGCAAGGCAATTCATCTAGGTGCACCTTGCAAAGTACTAGAAGCTGTTTGTGTGAAGGAATGAAGTGAAGGCAAGTCAGGTGTGATGGGCGTAGACCACTTCTCTGATAGCTCACAAAACCTACAAAAGGCCACCATCCTGGCTATTTAAACATTACCACCACAAATTCTTAGGACCAGGGCAAATTGGCTCAGCTTTTATTCTAGTACACAGTGTCACCCACATGGTCCCAGCTGTTGGGAAGCCAGCGGATGCAAAGCAAAGCACTGTTTCATATGGATTGCACTGCTTCACACTGAGATCCTCCCTCAGTATAGATTTTATTTCAGAGCTGGAATAGGGATTTTAGCTTCATGTGTTTGTCTTTTCTCGCTTCTCAACAAGCTTTTTGCTATTGAAAGGTGGGTTTTTACCTGTTTTCCTGGCTGTAAAGAATGGCAGACGTCTTTCTTCAGTGAATGCATGCAAGTTCCCTGCATTATTGTGAGCTTTTGATCAGAGCTAGTGCATCAAAATTGTTCTCAGTCAGAAGAACACGTTTGTATTTTGCATGTGTGGAATTAAATAACATAAACAGCCCAACAACTATTTGGAATATAGAGGCTTAATTTGGTCAAATGAGTCTGCTTCTTGGCTCAAATCTTGTAATACAGGTAGCAGCCCAAAGCACATTTTTATTGCCACATTACAGTGTTAAAAAGGATCCCGGGGCCTCTGAAAAATGCAGTAGGTATGACAGAAGTGCAGTTATAGTCTTAACTAAAGCAGTATAAATGCATAAATAGAAGGGACAAGGTAGAGGCCTTCAGGGCACTCCCCTAAAACAGTAACAGGTCTCTAACGAGGTATTTAAAGGGATTTTTTCCCTATTGGGAAAACATATCAGCAAAACTGGTTCTCATTCCAGCCAGGAGACAAAAGGGCAATATCACCTCACCAGCTGAATGAAAGTAGACCAATTTTTGTGCTTTGAAACCAGGATGCAAGCATAAATCCCCATTTTCTCAGGAAACTTTCCATATGCCTCTGTTCACTTCTTTCCTTCATAGTTCCTGTTGATTTTTATCTCTGATGCTCAGCACAGGCACATACCATACTTCCCCTGAGCTCAGCACAGCAGCAACAGGGACCGACATCAGCAGTCAATAAAGCAATATAACACTCTGGCATGGCTAAGTGCAGACCACTAATCTTGTCCCAGTAACTGTAACAGTTAATTATTAGACGAATGGCTGTAAATGCGATATAAAAAATTGGACAATGCTACCAGTCCCTAATTATCATTACAGCACTCCACTATTGCATTAATTCTAATGCTCTGATCAGGATTTGATTAGGTAGATTGCTCAGCCTCCATTACCCAGCAGTGCTGAGGGCTGTGAAACTGCCTCTCACACAAGGCAGTGTCACCTGCACACAGCCTGGGAGTCAGCAGGAGCTAACGTTGTGTCTGAAGGGCATAAATTAACGTTTGCAGCAGCCTGAATCACTTATTTAGTACTTCAGGAGCCATATGTCAACGTACATCAAAATAGCAATATATCAACAACTGTCTGAGGCGAAGGACATGAGATAAAAAAGAAAATGGGATCATTTTTTACAAAAATAAGGTGGCTATCAGGTTGCTGATGAGCAGCTTGAGAGGCTGTTTGTGAGCCAGCATTCACTATCAGCCCTGGTTGATGGGTGTGCGGTGGGAGGTGGGGGAAGGCACTGGACCTGGGTGCAGCACCTAGTGCCACCCCTCAGCCATGGCACTGGGAGGTGTCCTCATCAGGGTCAGTGGAAATGTGCTCATTTGTCCAAGTGCAGTGCATACCTCACCAAAACGAGGGGGATTTACATCAGCCTTGTGATGGTATTAAGGTTAACTACGTCTGTAATGGGAACTCTGTATTTACAGCCACCCCCGAAATGGTTCGCTCTGTCATGTACTGCCTGGTAAACGGAGGAATGGGGTTTTGATACTGCATGGAAAGAAGAAAGAGGGAAAAGAGATGAGAAATGTCACTTGATGGACACTGATACGTATTTATTCACCATGACCTAATTCACTGCTCATTTCTGGAGCCCAGGGCAATGAATAACATATTAAGCAATATTAATGTGAAATATGGTTTCTGCTCCAACAGCAATCTTAGGAAATAAACTACCATCATATGTAAAAAACATCTACAACCCTTCCTTTTTTTCCCAGAACCCTTTCCACAATTGCAGACAGTAGCAATATGTTTAGTTACATTAGCTCTAATGTTATTACCAACCCCAAAGCTCAGGACTTTTCTGGTTATATCCTGCCAAGCAGCTCTAATTCCATTTCCTTCTGTTTCTGAGCACCCCTCAGTCTCTTTCTGATGTATGAATGAAGTAGGAACACAGCTCACATTGTAATATCTATCAGCACCTTTAAATATATTAACCAAAGGTGTTCATCCCTTCTCTTTGTTGCATAGCAAAAGCTTGGGAATCTCTCTTTGTTTCCTAAAATCCAGGAAAGAGGAGTGCATGTTCACAGGTGTATTTGATGTTACATTCTACATCAATAAGCTCTTTTTTTTTCATGAGGAAAGCAGTAGGCATGTGAAACTGGTAAGCACGAGGAAAAGCCCACAGAAAAATATGCATAAAATCTGATACAAAATTGCAGTAATAGTATTTATGTTCTTTTATGTGCATACCCATAAAGCATAAATCAAAGTAAGGCTGAGATTATACTCCTGTTCCTCTTTAGCGGGGGAAGAAATGCAAATGTTCTGTGCATTAAAATTCATTTTGGGGCACTCTTGGAAACATCTGCATCATACAGAGAATATTTTTATTAACGATATGGCTGACTTTTATCTTGTAGCAGCAAATAAAAACATTTGTACTAAAATATGGGGAACTGTGTACATGAACAAAGGAAAACAATGTGTGCAAAATAACGCTATGTGTTATTAAGTAAGAAGGCAGTGTTCACTGTAAAGTTTTGCTAAGTACAAGGTCTGTTCTTGAGCTGTCAAAAGGCTGCAAAACACCTGATTTCAAGTAAAATCTCTCTGTGTTTCTTAAATGTTTGGTTGGTTGGTTTTTATCAGGCTTTGTTAACCCCACAGGCTGAGTTAAACCTGGTTTTATCCTGTACCAGCCCCACTGGAGGGCAGCGTGCAGATAAAGGTTGTCTGAATTCATCCCACCTGACTTCCAGGTTTTAGAATAGGACCCAAAGATCACTGAACCATCAGTGAAAAGAAACAAGCTTTTCCCAGGAGTGGATCAGGTTCTATTCATCAGCTGCAAGGTCTGTGCCAGGATGCTGGCTCCTTGCCTGCACAGCTGGGGCAGCTCCCCACTGGCAGCTGGGAGGAGGCCTGGACAGAGGAGTGCAGCCTCTCCTATGGCCTGCCTTCCCCTGGAGGAAATCTTTGCTTCCAGGAAGGAAGAGAACTGCACCATGCTCCCAGAGAGGCTGTGTGAGTTGTGGGGTGTACCAAAAAGCTTGGTGGATGCTTTGGTGGTGGGATGTAGTTCGTAGAAATCAGCGTAATGATTCCTAAGACCCTTTATAGCTCCAGACTCATCTACCAGCACCTTTTGCAGTTGCAAAGCATGTTCCTGTTGAGCACCAGAGAATCCTTGGGACAAGGAGCTGTGAGCTACTCACACTGGTGCCTATACAGAAGAGAGGGATCCCATTGCAAGGCAAAATGCAGTGGTGGTAGCATTTATCCTTTGCACAGTGACTTACTGAGTAGAAAGAAAAACTTAGGTGTCTACCCAGAAATAAGGACATTGAATTATGGCTGTGATGTCATTCTAACCCAGGCTAGATAATCATGCCCAAAAGTGTGAGATATGGGGTAAGGTAACTGAAATGTTACCTGAAGTGAATACCACACAACAACAGGAATACATAAATTATTTACTTCGAGGTTTGAAGATAAAAAAATACTATCAGCAAACCAATTTAGAACAGCATTTTTTACATCAATAAATAACACAAAATGTTTTTTAAAATAATTAAGCGCTGCAATTGCGCATTATCTTTACTGCATGAAGAGAAAGGTTAGGCATCTCCAAAGCTTTGGAAGATTGTTCTGTCATTATGTCACAATTGATCAGTACTTAATTGTTTTGCTTGAGGATTTTTTGCCTCTTCTCTACATGATGATTTCCTTTTGGCACACAAATCAAAACTATTTATCAGCAAAAGTTACTAATTTCTCTCAAAGAGATTCCTTCTGAGTTTTCATGCTGAGACACTGGTCTTGATTAACTTTCTTCTGTAATCTATAGAGCTTCTGATGGCTGATTTAAGCATTATATTTATCCAGTTTAAGTACTGATTACTGCAGACTAAAAGCTTCATCCATATCAAAGGCTCATCCCTTCTACCCCCCACCACTCCAAGAAAGAAATTTAAAAGTCCTTTAAAATGCTCTTCCTTTTTCCAAGGAAGTTACTGAGGTACCTTGGTGCTAAGAATACATAAGGTCTGTGTTTAGCTAAAATCTGAAAGCTGGAACTGAGATAGATGCCCCCAGATAGTCCTGAAAATCTTCAACTTGATATTCAGGTTTGAAATCAGCTGCAATCCAAATGCCACTACAGCCTGGGGCACTGGCATTCATCATTCTAGTTCTAATGAGCGCAAGGGGAGAAGAGAGTCAGCTGTACAGGATCTTAATCCAAATTCTCCTGATGTGTCTTTGAAATATTTGGGGGAGATGAGATGGAAAGGATAGTTATAAAGTGATAGTGAAATAACAAGTTGATAAAAGCAAGTAGAAGATTAAGATACCAAGATACAGTGACAACAGTAAAGCTGGAAGTGGAAATAGTTTTCATTTTTTATACTTTCCCTTTAAAATGTCTTTTTCTAGTTTATTATTACATTTTCTATATTTTTATAGTTAATATGTATTGTCTGGCTACAGAAGTACATAAAATATTTGCAGTTATTGGATTTATTTTATTTTATGTACATGACATGACCAGAAGTGTTCAAGGGGTTCTCCAAGGGAGATTCAGAAACCTTCACAACAACAAAAGCCTTTCTGAAGACTGCAGCAGAACTGGAGGCCCTTCTGCCATGCTGTGTCAAGTGCAGTGGAGATTGCTGTACTTCCAGCCACTGAGGTTTGACTTAAAAGCCTAAAGCAACATGTTACCAGCCAAGTGAAAAGGCAGTTAAGCATATAATGTCACAGAGGGACCCTCCTTGCTCTCTAAGTTGTTCAGGTTTCCAGCTCTGGTCTGGGAGATGTTTTGACAAAATGATTGTACTTGAAACAACAAATGTTGGAGTAGAGGGAGGCTCGGCTGTGCAAATATTTTCATCTGGCCATACAGCAAAGCGTGTGCTCAGTCCTGCAGAAACCACAAACTAAAAAACAAATCAACAACAACAACAACAACAAAATACAAAACATGTTTCTCAAAGATAGATATCCGGCTCACAGGGTAATGAAACTTAGCTTTGAAAATAGCTTCAAAATGCTCAAACAGCAAAGGCTGTATCTTCAGTGTGTAGCTTTCTCAGAGGTAGGATTCCAAAACATGTATATATCAATAGCTTTTCCTGCATTTGAGTATTTTAGTTAAAGTCTTTGTATATATACGTGTATATGTAGTATGTATAACATATGATTTAATTTACTTTTTCCTTAAAACAAGTCACTGCACAGCAGCATTTGATGCAAAATACAAGACATGCAGAAAACTCTATACTTGCTTGAAAATAAATAATTACCTTTATTTCACGCATTTCATTTTCTTCCATTGTTAACATGCTTCTTAGCATAACACAAACCCAGAATTTCTCCTGTGCTTGCCAACTGGTGGTCAGCCACAAGAGCTGATGTGAGTAGTTAGCAAAGTCCCTGGACTGGAATCTGGACTTCCAATGCGCGTTCTGCACATTAGCACAGCTGAGCCTCCAGCTGAGACCATCGCAGCATTTCAACCAGGTGAGCCAAAGTACTCAGCCAGTAGGAACTTTACTAAGCTTGTCTCAGCTGGAAGCTGGTTTCTGCAATATTTTTCAGAACTATTAAATTAGTTAATTGCATTCATAGATTCCAATGTTATTTTAGAACAGTTTTACTCTTTTCTCCAGATAATCTGTTTTGTTTTGTTTCTCTTTGGTTGGTTATGAACTATTTTTATATGTATCTTGTTCTGAATATTCTTTGGGAAAAAAAAGTGGTCCATGAGCTCTGGAGGTGCTCTGCGCTATTCACTGATTTATTAAGTATTCCTGATCTGGCATCACACCTTTGTTTTTCTTGTTCAAATTTTATGTTGCTCCCTGAAAGTACAACTCCTAGGGATTGTAGCACCTGTATTCTTTATGGAATACATTGCAAAGTTGAAGATTTTTGAAGGATGCAGCTTTTTTTTTTTTTTTTTTTTTTTAGATTATCTTATTGTTGGTTCTGAAATATTTTCTGTCTCAAGAGAGATGCTGATAGTATCTTTAGTAAATGCATGAAATGCCCATTTGTGTCACCAGACCAGCTCCAACCTCTTCTCTTTACTCTCAGTGCAGCCTATATTCAGATACATTCCATGTTAGACTAATTCCTCCCACCTGATTTTAAAAAGAAGTTTTAGAGTCTTATTTAAAAATACTGTCAGTACGAATGGATAAATCTTCCTTGCTTCAGCTTTCTTTGATAACTCCTGCCAAAATCTTTTGAACCCACTGCTAGTTTTAAGCCAAATCAAGGGACAATTATGCATCTGGGGGGGTTCAAGTTGATGGTTGTGAAAGGAAAGGACCTCATTAAGCCAACCACTGAGGGGAGCCAGTAAAATTTCACCCCTACATGGTTTTAGTTGGTCTACTAGGAGCCAAAAAGCTGCAAGCTATCCGTGCACAAGGCCAGCCACAGTTTGGACCAGGGCATGGTGCTTTCCAGTCTCTGTCTAGCTATCAGGAAATCACATTTAGTAGAAGACATGGGAGATCTTAGAGTCTGCCTGCAAGTGCAAGACATAGATTTGAGGTTAGAAGTATTCTAAACTGAAGCCGCACTATGTTCAGCCCTCAGGGACATACTAGAGTCACAGAGGAAGCTAGATATTGAATGGCTAATTCCGCTTAAAAACAAAAAAAAATTTCACTATGACAGTGGTCAAACACTGGCATGTGTCTTCCAGAGTGGCTGTGAGGTCTCCAACCCTGGAGATTTTCAAAATTCATATGAGGTTTTGATGTGGCCCTGAGCAACCTGCATGGGCAGGGAAATTGAACCTGAGACATCCAGAAGTCCTTCTGGTCTCAGCTATTCTGTGACTCTGTGAAGCAGAGGGGATGTGAAACTAAGGAGGACCTTTTTGAGTGGGGTTGCCAGGAATGTGGTACTTACTGGGGGGCATCACTGAAGGGTGCAAGTGACATGGAAGTTAGCTGGGTAAATGTGGGAGCTCATTATCAGGGTGTTGTTACTGTACTGTGTAAGAGAAGAGGAAGGACAATAAAAATACCAAGCAACTGCAGTGTGGGTGGGACTTGAAATACAGCAAAGTGAATGTAACAGATGTTGGCACTTGGATTTGTAATAATCTGAGGGACTAGATTTATTACTGGGAAAGATAAGGAATATAAAGAATCCCTAGGAAACCTGGCTTGATTAGTTCAACAGCTCATGGGAGGCTTGCTATGCTTCATCATATTTCCAGTTCTTCAGATGTTTTCAGCTCTTTTATGCAAAATCTTGGCTGCTGTTTTGTTTTCTGCTTTTTTTTTTTTCACCTCTATAATTTTTACTTTAATGCCATGCATCTCAGTGAGAATATTTTTCACTTTCTTGAGTTAACTGTAGGCAGGAGGTGGAACCTGCTTTCCATGTGTTACTTTATTATGTATTCTTTCTTTCTGTGTGCTACTCTTTGATACGAATTACTTTGTTGGGCTCTTTATTGTGGTTACAGGGTGCTAATGCACTTCTAGCATGCCATAGGAGTCACTCATATCAGAAGATTCTAGCTTTGATCATGTTTTCCCTGTTATCCTTGTTGATTACTGCTATTTGCATATTACTTGTTTCCCCAGGTTTGTGATCTCTCGTTTGGTCTGCTTCCATTTTCTCATGTCTCTCCAGGTTCCTTGTTTGCTTTGCTTTCCTGCTTTGCTCTTCTTGGGACAGGAGGTGTTTTGAAACTTGTTAGGTTCAAAGGCAAAGGTTTGTTTTACACATTGCCTTTTTTAACTTTTGGTAGTTTTATTTAGTTAGTTTCATTTAGTTACAAATGTGACTTTGATATTCACCAGAGATCATATAGTGAATTGTTTACTATTAAATGCCTGGCTGAAATAATAAGCATAGTAAGATGTCAGTGCTTTGAGAGTTAGTCCTGAGAGAATCAGCACATCAGTTATTCTAGCAACAAGATTTGGACAGGACCAAATGTGTTTCCACATGTTTTTTAGACAGATGCCTGTATGAAAGTTTACAGTCAGCTGTCTACAATTGTGTAGTGAGAATGGCCTAGAATGAATGTAATTCCAGCAATCTGTCTGTATCTCCTATGTAAAGACTTGCAGTCACTAAATTGTTTTATACTATCCATGATGGCATTCATTTTAATAAATGTACATTTGTAAGTGAGATGTTGATATAAGGAAAGTGAAGACGTTCAAAGATTAACTAAAATGTTTCTGGTCACTGTCTCTTTAGTCTGTTTCTTACTGCGAAGTGGCTTCATCCATTTGAATGGATGTTAATGATTGTTAACAATTCTCAAATTTACTTCTAGCTCTGCTGCCATCGACGCGGCCTTGGGCTCATATCTTCCTGTCTTTGATGTTTCACCTGGGATTGGCTGCAACCATAATGCCCAAATCAAGTCTCAGTATCTGCAGAACTGAGTTTCCAAGGTTGCACTGGAAGCTTTCTCTGCTTCTCTTACCTCCAACATCATCAGTGACATCCTTTTCTCTCTTCTCTGGGAAAAGTTGTTAGTCTCACTGTTGTCTCTTCTTCCAGGGCAGTCAAAATGTCAACGTCAAAACTTCCTGTTGTGTCACCTCTTGGTCTCTTCCTCGGGTCCCAAGAATATATTGAATCCAAAATCCTTCCTTTCAAGTTCCTACATATAGAAGTTTCCACTTCTATAGTTGCACAGAAACACCTCTCACTGTTTCCTCCTTCTAAGATTCATTCCACTTAGAAGGAGAACCCATGCATGCATTAGGCATCCCACCCAGATGTATTTTCTATGACTGATCTTCTTTGCTTACACTCACCTATGACTATGACTATTCAATGAGGTGAAGAGTAAGATGGGCACATCTCCTCACATGACTTCCAGAGCCTCACAAACTAGTATCTCATCCACAGCTCCAACTCAGATCGTCCATGCTGTAATTAGGTTAAGCCAGAAACATAAATTCGGTCTGTAATAGAGAAGTCCATGCACGTTCAGGCTCTCCCTTTCCAGAAAGTAATGGACTGATGTCTGTATGTCTATTACAGATTTGCTTATAATCTATGCAGGTGGTGAGTCACGTCTCCCTCTATATTTTCCTCCACAAGATTCGTTGTTGTGTGATCTTTGCAGAATTGCTTTCTCAGGCCTTCACATTTATCCTACTTACAGTGTATCTAAAACTTATATCCAAAGCAATAAATACTGAAGGTATGCACAATGCTTTAACTTAGGATGCATTTAAGCTGCTGTACTATGAGCTACCTTAAACTCAATAATTTTTAGTGGACGTTGTCCCTCTCCCACCTTGTGAATCTTCCCACATTCTGTGAGTCCTGCAGATCTCCATAGTCTTCCCAAGCTGTTAGCGTGCAGCTGTTTAACATTTCTCCTTATGGCTGATCAAGAGATTTTTTCACAGTGGTCCCATGTTATTAAACATCCTGAATCTATCTCCACAAATGTCAGCCCACGGGTACCACTGCCTTCTGTGTATCACTGATTGAGATAATGAAGGCTGCAATTTGCTAGATCCCCTTTGTGTGTGCATAAAGTCTCCTCCTTTTTTGTGACTGATCGGCTTTTTACATATCATGTTGTTTGTGATGGCTGGATTTAAGCATAACCTTCTAGCTCCTTATGGCATCAGAAAAAAAAAGAAGAAAAAAAAAAAGAGAGAGAATAGTGGGGCTGGGGAGAAAAATATGTATTTACATATATATATATATATATAAACATACGCATATTTAAATGTATGCCCATACACAGACACACACACAAACAAACAAGCCAAGAGTTTATGCAAGAGTCTTTAAATAATCCTCTATTATGGATGCAAAATGGCTCTTTGAGGCACAAAATTCCAGTGCGTATGTTCAGGAATAAAGCATGCAGACATAAATATTATTCAAGAGTTTTGCTCTGCCTTTTTATTTCTGTGATATTCAAGGCTTTTTCTGAGCTAGAAGAATATCATTTAATGATGGAACATCATGAAATACATTGTGTTCACTTTTGCAACAGGAAACAGGTAGAATAAGAAACCTGGTATGTTGTTCATCAGAAAATGCTCACAGTGCACACAGCATAGCTCAGCATTTTTGGAAGCAATGAGAAATCCTTCAAGCAATCTATGCGGGCAATATCTTTCCTGGTGTGAAAGTTTAACTTTTTCTGGGAAACAAAGACAGTCTTTCTGGAGTGAAAGGCTAGGCCTGAAAGTGCAGTCTCAGCACCAAGCAGAGCTGAACGAGTAATTTACAACTTTTGGCTCACGTCTGTTACTAACATTTGAATAAAACATGCCTAATTACTTCTAGAATGGAAGATATCTATGCACATTTTTCACAGCTTCGATAACTTGTACACATCATCAAATATTTCAAAAAAGCAAAATAGGATTTCTTTATCTGTAGGTTACTCCAAAACTAATGCCTTCTATTTATTTCTTTGGAAACTACAAAAGATAGAAGGGGCATAGTAATACTATTTGGTAGAGCAAATTCTCATTTATGTTCTCATTATTTTTCAACATGGTCAATTAGCCGATTTGCACTGATGAGCTGATCAAGCCACTCTTCATTTCCACATAGAGGAATTCAATGACACATCTTTGTTTCATCTGCACTCCCATATGAGATGCCAATTGGTCAGACTGCTCCTCTGCTGCTGTCTGTCACATGGCAAGAAAACATTATGGAATATTGGTATCGAGGACCAACCTCTACTTCCAAACCACCGCCATCTTACTCTAATATCATGGATCAACAATAAAATAGGAGGTATTATTTTTGGAGCCATCCTGATAAATTAAAATCATTATATAGATAGTTCTTTATTACAATTGAGATGTCATAGAATTGAAACAAAATTTTTGAAAGAATTTCCTAGTTTGTAAAAAGTATTTAGCAGTAGTATAAGTTGAGAAATCTCCATGCACGATGAATATTGTTTCTTTTCTGAGCAGTTTTACAACATATATTTTGAAATTACACTTTTGAAATGAGCTACCATGAGCCAAACTCTTTCAAAGAGAATTAAATGTACAGGGACCTTTGAGAACCTGGTATCTCCATCTTTTCTTTTGGAGATATATATATATTTTTTAAACTTTTTTGGAGATTTTTAGCAAATAGGCTCCAGGGGCAAAGGAAATATTTTGGAGGAATCATGAGAAAATAATAAGAAAAAAGGGAGAGAAGTGGCGTGAGGAGACAGGTTAGAGACTTCTATTGAATAGGTATTTAAATTTGCTATGCAAAGTCTGCATTTCCACATGAAGCTTATTAGAATTTTTTCAGAGAAGCCTGAATAGTGGTGCTTTCTGGTCTTGGGTCTTTCCTATTATGTGACATTCTGCAAGAGAAACCGTCATCATCTCCATGCTTATCACTCCACTTTCTTTTTGAAAATTGCAGCATCAGCTGTTTACAAGATTGGGTCATAAGATATGAAAATTTGTGCTTCATTTCAACAATTTTACTACGTTTTTTGTATAATGTGATAGTCTCTTACAGCCATAGCATTCCCTGTTGAGTAAGCACAAAAGTTTGTTATGCGCCTCCTTTCTGTATTTTTCTGTACCTGGCAAGCAAGCAAAATCTGTGAATTTTACCAGTTCTCAATAAATACTCAGTAGTGATATGAAACAGCAGGGGAGATGCAATAGGAATAATAATTCTACTAAATGAAAAAGGGTAGGATTAAACCAGTTCACTTATGTTCAGAAAGGAGAAGGAATATGCTTACATATAAAAAATAAACTGATGAAATTTCTAATATTTATAGAAGGTTTCTCCAGAGTCATATTGATGAGAATAACAAATTACCTTTACTCTTCCCATCTGAATCAGGCTCACCTCAAGGCTGAACTCTCATTCTACTTTTTTAATGGGGCTACTACCCACTTTCCACAGGGGAGGAAGGTAAGGAAATCAAGGGCTTTTCTACCTTAGTGGTTGCTAAGGAGTCATTACAAACAATCTATTCTCCAGTCTCACTGAGTGTGTATTTGGAGCTACTGTAGGGAAGTATTTCTCATAAGAATCCTGCTTTACTGGAGAGCTACATGTTGCCAGCCCCACTGAGTGTGAGGATCAGAAGACTATGGCAATCCTTGAAGAGCCATATGGGTTGATGGTTGGATAATAGCTACCCCTCTGTAGCAGGCATAAAAATTGTCATTTTTCACCATGTTTTCCTCCAAATTGTTCCTCTACTGTTTTGACTACCAGCACTCAACTATTATTTCTATAGAAGAATCATAGAATGATACCCTAGAAGGGTACCTAGAAGTGCCTATTGGCACTTGACCAAACTTTAGCTCAAATGTTGGTATTTGATTTTTATTAACAAGCATTTCAGTGCTGACTGAAGTCAAGCACACCTAAGCCAGTTCCTGCCCCAGTACTAGCTGGCCTGGTGTAGGGGAGCTGTTAGATTAGGGCTTGAACTGGTGATTGAGCACCTGGTAAAGGGATGTGTCTGGCCAAGGGAGCACAGGCAAGTTGTTTGCACCTGTGCTCACTAGAAGGGATGGACATAGGGTGGAGCCTGGGGGCAGCAACAGAAAGGAGAGCTTTTCTTGGACTGGGGCTGCTTCCTGAGAAGAAGTGCTGTATAGAGAGCTCCTTCATTAGTTGGGTAAGTTCCATTCTTCTTTCTGTATGTGACTGTTGGTTTACTTGTGAACATTGTACCTGGTATTGCCAAGAACCTGTCAGAAGCTATTTTGCTTCTTCATAAACAGAACACCTGGCCATGATTCTCCTGTTCTTACTTTGTCCAGCTCAAAACTATTCAGAGCAATTGCCCATGCAATCTCTTTCTCTTTATAGGCTTCTTTTGCTGTATCTTTTCCCTTCTAACAGCCTAAGCACATGCGAGAACTGATTTTGTGTGGTCCTCTAGCAAGCTTGGGGACCTCCTAATCCCTGTTTTCACACTTTGTATTAATTTTGCATGTTGTATTGTTGATGCTGCTAAGGGCACGAAGGAATTATCATCATAGGTCTCCACTTCAGCCGTGGGCTGTTAACCTGACAATAAGAGTTATTCCCTTCCCAGTGCACTATAAGGGATAGACTGGAGACAAATGTGTAAAGGTGAGCAGGTGTTACTGCAAGAGGAAAGAAGGTAGAGGGAAGAAAGGGAGATAGGAAGGGACAAGGAGGAAAAGAAGATAGAAAAGAACTATAAAAAGCAATTCCAGCACAGGGCTAGAGGTGGGCTTGGTGCAGCTTGTAAGAGCAGCTAGGATAGTCCTCCTATTGCACTACTACTTTGCAGGTAGTGGCAGAACACCTCGACCTCAGAGAAACCTGGTCCATAGAGTCAGGTGGAAGTCACCTTCCAGACTTTGTCTCTGCAAAAATTCTTCAAAGAGGCATATGAAATGCCCTGGAAGGTAATATTTGGGATTATGCTGTCATTTATAAATAGAGAGTGTTGTTTGGCACTTAGAAAAATAAGCGCACCTTGGAAACATTCGAGGTCAGGCTGTAGCAGGATCTGAGCATCCTGATTGTGCTGTAGGTGTCCCTGTTCAATGCAGGAGAGTTAGATTAAGGGCCTTTAAGTGCCCCTTCTAACTCAAATGATTATATGGTCAATTCTGTCGGGCAGCTCATTGCAGCTTGCTACCTAGGCAAAACTGTGCTGTCTCACAGGGGGATAGTGCCTGATCCAGATGTGTGAAATCTGAGGCTGCTGTAAATGGAGGCAATATGTTAAACTGGTCTTTCAGCATCTGGCAAATACATTCCTGCTCAGCTCTGATGCACTCACCTTGTTTCAGCTTCTGGTATCACAGCAAGTGTCCCTTTGTGTCTTAGGGTGCATAGATATAATGTGCCTGACTTCAGTTTCCTTAGCTCTGCATAGCTGTTGGTCTCTTCAAGCAACAAAGGGATGCAAATTACTCTTTTTTTTTTTTTTCTGTTTAATTACTTGAAGATAACAAGAGACATAGTTATGCTGCAACCTGAGAATTGCACATTTGTATATGGTTATGTTATCACTGATTATTTTTAGATAATATTTTGCACCTCTCCTCTAATTTCATTCTTTTTTTTTTTTTTTTTTAACCTCTGTTATTATTTTTTCTGGGCTTCCCATTTGCATGCTCTCTCCCTGCAAATAGCTGGACAAACAGAAGGGCATGGTCCCCATCTTCCTACACCTGAAACTGCCAAGGCTGCTTGGGGAGATTGGTTGCAAGGGCAATCTGCTCTTCTTTTCAGGGAGGAGGGAGACAAAACGCGGAACACAGCATGCTGCATATTTACACTGCTAGAATGCATAATTTGTCAAAAGCATGTTCTTTTTAATACCTGATTAGGCTTCCTTGCCAGCCTGAGGCACCAGTACTTCTTACGGTAATTAGGATGCCTGGTGCAGGGCTGGCTTCTGCTGTCCAGCAGCCCCATGCTGCTGCTTAACTGCACAGTGGAAAAAGCAGCCTGATATTAAGTTAATTATTTTTATATGATACCCCCGCTATCTTCCGGTAAAGTAGTGTGTGTGTGTTGTGCTATGATTATAGAAATTATTTAGACGTTTTATGGGGATGTCTTTCAGTAAATGAATACATAATGTATATAAGAAGGAGTTATAAATTTGGGTGAGAGTGTGAAGAAGAGTGGGGCAAGAGTAAAACAACACAAGACTTTGGTTCTATTTTCTGTGGACAAACAAAAGCACCATTTTAGATCCACATTTAGTAATTTAAATCTACTGACGTTTAACTCTCACTTTGAACCTATAAAACAACGTGAAATCCATATTTCAGGTAAATGTGATCTTAAACCAGATTCAAATAAGTAAGCTGGAGACTGAGAGGATGTGGCAAGGGATGCCTGTTAAATAAAGGTATGGTATGGAAGATATTCCCTTTGATACAAATATTTCACCTCTTGATATTTACTCTGGCTATGAAATCCTTTTCTTTGTGCATGGACTTTTTTGGTGTTCGCATTTTCATTTTTCTGTGTGCTTCTGTTAAAATTCACATCACACCGTAGTACAGTTCTACTGGAAAAAAAGAATGATATTCTTTATCTGATACATTCCCGTGCTCAGTTTTGGTAGTGCTTATCTCACCTCCATTGATATTGTTAAAGTTTCATACCAAGCCTTCACACTGTTCTGCTTTTGTGTAATCTTTATAGTAATAGGGCTAATTCAATAATATTCACTCTGCCAAGTGAAGAAGCCCATAAGGTAAAACTCAATTACCTTTTCTATTCCTTTTCTCAGTTGCTCTTCTGCTGCACTTAGTCTTTTATCTTTTCTCACTGTAAACAGGTAGCTTATTTAAATTTAATAGACACCACTGCCTTCCTCGTTTCCTTTCTTTCCTTGAACCTTCCAGACACTCTCATGAGATGTTCATTCACCTTTGTGTAATACCACAGTAATAGTAATATGGGGAGGAAAGAAAAAGTAACGATTGCATGCAAGCTACAGTAAAGGCCTAATGAACACTGTGCTTATGAAGAGTATCTCCCAGATTCCTAACTGCATTTCGGTAAATTATACAAATTAAATATTCATTACTTTGTACTTCATTAGTCCACGTTTTGAACACTTTTTCTTCATTATAATAGCCTGGGGTAAAGGGTTTTTAATATGTTTTATTCTGTTATTTTTCAGAAACTGCTTAGTTACAATGTTAGAGCAAAGTTGTATTTATTTCACAGCAGCCCAGAACTCCCATGTATGCTGGAGACTAAGTATTTTCCCCCACAAGATTATGACATAGGCTCCCTAATTGTTCAGAGTTCTTATTTCAATAACCAAAGTAACTAAATATTTAAACTGATTTTTACAGTAAGTTTACTTACTGATCCTATCCCTACTCAGTGTGAATTGCGATTTCATTAGCGTGAGTAATGTTTGACAAATGGCAAGGCATAAAGTATGTGTTCTGCACTGTTGTCTTGCTTTGTTCACTGCTTGAGACGCCCCCAAGAAGGCTTCTTGGTACAGAAGGTGGATGCTGCTCACTATCCTTGAGAAGGTGAAAGGAGTTAACTGGTGGTGGTGGCTATGGGCCCAGCACCTGTTCTTCCTTCCAGGGAAGGTGGCTGTGGGATTGCCTCTGCTGCTCACAGCTTTGGCCGGCACAGAGGAGCTCTTGCTCCTATAGGCTGGAAGAAATGTTACTGAATGAAATCTCTTCAAAGATTTAACGTCTCTGATTTGCTTTCCTCACATGTTCCCCAGACACAGCATCTGGGGATGCAGCCCATCCCCAGACAGATATTGAAAGCCTCCTCACAAAAGCCAAGTAACACTTTAAGGCAAAAAAATATTTTCTGATTGTGTAGGGAGGATAAGCAGTGCCAAACCTTGTTATTCATATTTGAAACTAGGGAAGCTGGCAATTTCAGCTGAATTTCAGTCACGCTGCAGGGAGGGAAGGTCATTAAAACATAATCTCCAAAGAGTTTGGTTTTGGCTTGTTGCTTTCCAGTGAGCTCACAGTGATAGATATAAAGGAGAGCTCTCTGATCTGATGATTAGTAACTGCACAAAAAGAAGAAAAAAAAAATCTGCAATTGTAGTAAGCTGTCATACTGATTCTTGACAGAAGCAGTCTTTTAATTCTTTTTCCCCAGTAGGATGTGTATGGGTGATGGGTTAGGGAGATTGCTCAGAGCCTCCAGGGATGAGGCATCTGCCACCTCTCTGGGCAACCTTGTTCCAGTGCCTCACCACCCTTATTGTAAAAAAACTAAATCTACTCTCTAATCTAAATCTTCTCTCTCTTAGTTTGAAACCATTTCCCCTTGGTCTATTATAACAGACCCTGCTGAAGATTCTGTCCTCTTCTTTCTTATAGTCTCCTGTTAGATTCTGAAAGACTGCCATCAGGTCTCCTTGAAGCCTTCTGTTTTCCATGTGGAATAGCCCCAGCTCTCTCATCCTGTCCTTGTTGAGGAGTTGTTTCATCCCTTGCATCATTTTTGTGACCCTCCTCTGAATGTGCTCCAACAAGTCCATGTCTTTCCTGTACAGAAGATTCCCCATCTAGATGCAGTACTCCAGGAGAGGTCTCGCTAGCACAGAGTAGAGGGGCAGGATCACCTCCCTCAGCCTGCTGACAATGCTTCTCTTGATGCAGCCCAGGATGCCATTGGCTTTCTGGGCTGTGAGGATATGTTGCGGGCTCGTGTCAAGCTTGCCATCAACCAGTACCCTCTGATCTCCAAAGCTGTGCTCCATCCTTACAACTTCTGTGTTGTATTGATTGTGGGTGTTGCTGTGACTCTGATTCAAGACCTTGCACTTGGGTTTGTTAAATTTCATGAGGTTCTCCTAGGCCTACTGCTTGAGCCTATTAGGATCTCTCTGAATGGTATCTTGTTTCTTAGGCATGTTGACCATGCTCCACAACTTGGTGTTACCTGCATACATGCTGAGGCTACGCTCAATCCCACTGTCAATATCTGTGGTGAAAATATTAGAGTACTGGTCACAGTAGAAATGTCTGAGAGACACTATTTGTCACTGAATCTCCTTTCAGACGTTGATCCATTGACCACCACTCTGCGTACGATCTTGCAACCACTTCCTCATCCATCAATCAGTCCACCCTCAAATCCACTTCTTTCCAATTTGGAGAGAAGGATGTTATGGGGGACTGTGTCAAAGACCTTACTGTAATTCAGATAGGTGATATCTTCCCTTGTCTGCTGATGCATTTACACTATTGTTAAAAGCATCAAGGTTGGTCAGGCAGGACCTGCCCTTGGTGAAGCTGTACTGGTTATCCTATATCACCTTTCTCTGTGTGCCTTAGCATAGCATCCAGGAAGATATGTTCCATGATCTTCCCTGGCACAGAAGTGAGGCTAACAGTTTGGAACTTCCCTATGTTGTCCTTTCTACCCTTTTATAAAATGGATGTGGCACTGCTTTTTTTCCAGCCTCCAGGGGCTTCACCTGACTGTTATGACTCTTCAAATACCACTGAGAGTGCTCTTTTAAGAGCAGTTGTGACTCCTTGTTCATTGCCTCAATACAAAAGTTTATATTTTTCTGTCTGAACATTATCATTAGCATAAAATGCAATGTTCTTGTATCTTCACTGCTATGGAGTGCAGAGACACATGTCCATTTCAGCAAGTTTATGATTGCTTTAGATCCTAAACTTTTCCCAGAAAACAGGTTCTATGTACACTTCGGTAAGCCAGCTATTCTTTTTTCCTCTGGCAGCCCAAGTGGAATACTGTGGAGATAGAACTTTGCTGAAAATAAACAGGTGCATCTGTACTGGATTAATAAATTAGAAACAGAGAAACACTGAATCTGAACAGTGTCCAGCTCTCTGTGTGCCTGCGCTTTGCTGCATACTAATTCTCTCTTTTGTGAGAACCACATCAAACGCAGATCAAGTTTCACCCCAGAGACGCATGAAAAATCACACATAGATATTGTTTGTACTCTGAGATCAGTCATCTCCAGAAGGAAGTGCAAATCACAGTAAGGAACCTTGTTACTGGTTGATGATTCTTATATAGGTAGTTGGAATAGAAGGAATCAACAAGCGCTACTTAACCAGTTTAAAGCAATAGCATGATATGGATCAGGGGAAATTCAAGTTGTCCCTGGCTTATTTTATTAAGAAGTTAGGTGGAGTACTGAATTATTTTTTCCAGTTCAGTTAACCATATTGCTTCATAAAGACCAAGCTCAATAGACCCATGTTATCCAATGCTTCTTTAGATTTAGCAAAAAGCTTCTTTTAGAAGATGTGCGTAAGATGCACTTAGCTGGCACCATTTCAAACTACAAGCACACATGCAAACCCACAGCTTGGCGGATCTTCCTCACCAGTCATGAAATTCAGTTCCTCACCCTCTGTACGGTGAGCAAGGTAATCAATCCACTGGTGCCACGGGACTGATCAGTGTTGTAGTATGTTGAACACAGATAAATTCTGCAAAGGAAAAAAAAAAAAAAAAAGCAAGCAGTGTGTAGTTCTGAACTTAGTCTGAATAAACATGACCAAATGTCTCTTATGAAGATGGTTTCACAAATATAAGTAGGAAGTTGTACGTTTAATGCAACGAACGCGTGTAGAAACTATGCTTCTGAGCATAGTGTGCAAACTAGGAGAGTCCCAGTGTGTCAACACATAAAACTAATACCTTCTGCAAGGCACTTACACAGCTTGAGGCAAAACTTGTATGGTTAACAAACTCCCTTGTGTGCATTATCCATCAAGAAGACCTGTGTCATCAAATATTTGTATTATTAGCTAAGATTGCCTACACTCTAGAATGCAACCTGATAGCTCAAGTTATAATTCCTCCAAGCTCAAGATCCAGGCGCTATAAGCTGGAAGGGTTTTCATTAGATGTTCATGCATTGCTAACCATCAAATAAATAAATATCATCAATAGTGCATAGACACTTCAGGATGCAACAGCTTAAAAATAGTGCTATGCTTTATAGCCATCCCCCTGATGACAGCTCATTTTACTGAAAAACTGCGGAGCATCCTGGCTTCCTGCATTTAATTTGTCCTTGAATGTTAATAGTCTCTTTTTGCGTTTGGGTTGGTTTTGAGACTTAGTAACAGTCAGCTTACTGGAGCTGACTATTAAGTAACTAGGAAGTAGACAAGAGACAAAGAATTCACTTGCACAGACAAGGCAGATGCTATTCAGGGAAGCTGCAAGGCTGAAGGGAAAAGACTGTAAGAAAATACGTGCATGTGATTAAATAGTGCAAAAATGGTCTAAAAATAGCCTAGAAATGACACATGGCATTTGCTGTTTGGAGGTGCAGGAATGCGCAGGTGAGTCTTACCCGCATTCTAAAGCTCTGCGTGGAGACTTGGATAATGAGGCATGAAGAAGAAATAGTGAGTATTACCCTGACCTTCTTTGAGGTGCAGGTGGGCATCAGGGAAATGCCTCTGGGCTCTTCTGAGCCTTCTCTGCACACAGGTACCTGTGTCAGCCTTGTCCTACTAAATCCAAGTAAAAGAAGTGTTATACTTTCCTTACATAAAATTCCAGTTCTTGGACCCACACAGAGAAAATGTGAAGTCTGATTTAAATTATTACTCTGCTGCACAAATTTTCCCAATCTTGCTGTAGGAGACGCAGCCAAGTTCCTCTATTTCATGGAAAAGGGGACCTTATATGACTGCACGTATCATTTACAAATAAAAGTTTAAGGAATGGAATACAAGGTTACAGTTCTCTCACTGTTTCATGTAGATCTGTACCAAATGCAAAATGAAAATGTAGCTACAAACTGATTAATTTGTAAATACTGTATTGCTGTTACTACTTCTTTCTGGACTCCTAGATCTCATGAAAAGACCCCGGTGTTTTAGGATCAGTTTTATCTTTTTCCTGAGTCTGTAACACCTACTTATGTTACTGATTAATGCTTCAGTTATGCTATTTCAAACACAGAACAAATAAAACACAATAGTTATTCTTCTGTTTTTGCAGGTAACTCTGACTTGAATTCCTGTAATTTAGTAATGAATATCCTATATATTTTTTTTTTTTTAATTTCTCTTCACTCCTAAAAAAAAATTTCAAAAGAATAAATTAGATGAGGCCAGGGACAGCTTTGTGATATCTCCTCTTTTTCTCATAAGCAATAAGAAGTCGGGTAAGTCCCTCAAGCAGAGTGCATTGAAGGTGACAGAACAGAGATCTTGCAGACACCTCATCAAACACAGACAGTATTCAGCATTAATTCAGTGTCCATTTTGATTATTTGCAGTCAGGTGGGAAATGAGGCTTGAATGACGACTTTATTTAGTAAGTCATAGGCTACTGAAAATTTTATGAAATTATGCAACCCACATGGAGAACAGTGGGGATTTTTATTAGCAATGCTTGATAAGATACAGAGGAAATGTGAGCAATTCTCATTAGCTATTTGTCAATAAGAAGCATGAAAAATAAATTGGATGGGAACCTCACTCTGCATAATACTCTTATTTGTGTTTGCAGAAGAAACCTTATCACAATACCTTTTAATAATACGGAGCATCTATTGCACTGTTTGTTGTTTTACTCCGTTATGCCAGGAATACTAATTGTTTGCTTCATTTTGTCTTCAGCCAAAGCTCCCTTTTGTGACTTAGAGCGTTACCCTTTCCAATAGTCTTGTATCAGTGGTGCTTATGAGACACCTGGCAGTTTCATTTCTGTGGATGCTATTTGACCAAAGGGGCATTTTCATATACAGACTCCCAATTTCTTCCAGAGAAGCACTGTGTGTGTAATGGCTTGTGTCCTGTGCAAGGACACTCATACTGTACCTAGCACTGAATTAAAACCAGCAGAGAGAGTCAGCGATAAAGCAGGTAAGGTGGGTGCACAGCCCCAGGGCACTATAATGAGTATTCTGGATGGTGTCATTATTGTTGGCATTTGAAAAAGTAGAAAAGCTATGTTAAAACCTCTCTTATAATAACAGTAATGGCAATCCTTCAAAATAATTTTAAAATTAACCTTATTTGTAAACTCATCTAGGTTTAGTTCTCTCAGTGATTCCCAGCGGAGGAATCCTTCAGAGGGCTGACATCATCTGCCTGTTTCCTTCTCTCCTGACAGATTTCCTTGAAACCTATGTGGAAGTCAGTTTACCTTCCTGTTCCTCATACTGGTGGCAGTATCTACATAGCAATACATTTTTGAACAGAGGCCACTTACAGGGCTAGAAAGCTGTTTTCAGAAATGAAAGGTGCCCATTCCAAAGCACAGAGCACTGGAGCCTACTACAGAGAAAAAACCAGCAATTTTCTTTTTCCAATTTAAAAGCAAATCTATCCTGGTGCAAGGTACTTCCAAATGACATGGGGCAAAAGGAAGGCACCATAGTTAAATATAGAATAATAATAATTTTCTTTGGCTTTCTGTTGCAGCACACAGATATCTGTGAGTAATGCCCCAACGCTACCTGTGAACAGGGCACTTAATAAAACCCAAACAACTGTCACATGTAGGTTATAAGGTCATTTCTCACACGTGAGATAAACTAGAAATCCACCCAAATGGTGGAACCTGAAAAAGCATTATGAAGTTTACTGGAAAATAAAAAATGAGTTTCACATGCAATTTTATTTCTCAAGGGCATTTTAATATAAATACATATTGTTAATGCATCACTTGTCCAAGAAAAAAAGAAAGAAATCAGTAGGATAGGAATGTACAGCATCCAGGGATGGCATGTTGTATTGTTGGTTGTACAAACACAATAGGAATGTGCAGGTATGTAATGATGCAGCTCACGGTGCGTTTCAGAGCTCTTCCCGATTATCTTTGAAATACTGTAGGCAAGTGTTATTACTGCTTCACGGAAGGCAAAACTGAAACACAGAGTTCAAGGTTAAAGGCCATATTGATTTAACTCCTGTTCCCTAAATGAAGCATCAACACCCAGGCCTGGTGCAGTAAGGAGGTGGCTGGGTTTCAAGGCTGATGCGCTCCTGCTGCTCTCCAGCAGCTACTGCCCTTTGAGAGCCAGTGGTGGCTGTGGCTGCCCAGCATCCCTGAAAATCAGCATTCTGTGAATCACCCTTTAGGCAATGAGCGTCAAGTCTCTTGCTTTAAATCAGGCTCTTAGATTTTACTGGCTGAAGGAGCTGGGAGCAGGAGGCCCACTGCTTTAATTGTCACCAGACAGACACAGCAGCTTACATCCCGAGCCCCCCTCAGTATGCTGTTTCCCAAGGGCTGCCTTTGTCTTCCAGTGACCTCAGTGGTAATGGCACTGCCCTGCTGGTAACTGCTACCATCCAGCTGCACATATGAAGTCAATTTTTCACCAAACACATTGGCTTCCTCTTTTCTCTAGGATGCAGTGCTGTCCCTGCTCATGACAAATATCGCTTAGGGCCTGGATGCCTGGGATCCCACCTCTTAGCCCATGATTTTCCATGGCAACTGGGGTCAGGTGAAGTGTTGGTGCTCACCACCCTTGAATTTTAATGGCAGCAGAGCTCTCTGCAGCAAAAGGCCTCAGAGCATGAGGTGGCAGTCAGGCCTCAGCCACTTCTGGGATGTCACCAGTAAGGCATGGCAAGGGACTTACTGAGGATCTCTGTTCCAATCATCTCTGTTTCGTGCATTTGAGAAGAGAGAGATCTCTGTGCATTTTATTAAATTGCACTGAGATAAGTCAATAGAGCACCTTTTATGAAGCTAAAAATAAATAAAACAAAAATTGCTTTTGCGAAGGCTAATAGAACTCCAGCCATGTGCTTATCAGTCCTAATATTCTGCATGATGCTGTGCAGCACTGATCTGAAACCCCTCAGAGGTAGGAGAGGAAGTCTCTGTCAGCACACCTCCCTCATTCTGCAGAAATGTGCCAGTCTGCTGGGCTCTCCCCATCACCCCTGCTCTCCTGAGTGAAGTCTGCTGGAGGCTCTGCTGCTGTAGTACCTCAGCTTTTCCTCATGAAGTGGCAAAGTAATTATTACAAAGCACAGAGTTCAATACGGCAAAAGGAAGGAGGAAGGCTGACAGAGCCACGAGCCACCAAAGAACTGGGTACTGTCCATGATATGCAGGAAGGGAAAGCTCCAGCACCAGCTGCAGACAAAGGCAGATGTCCTCAGGAAAGCACAATGTGACAGAACTTTTGAAGGATCATTTCAGCACGGAAAGCATATCTTTAGGAGAGCAAGCAACAGAGAGACAAATAAGGAAATATGGGAGATATGAGCCATGCTCACTGCCCAAGATGTTCACTGGGGCTTCCCCATGTGGTTAGGCCTGAATCTGCATAGGGGCTTGGTGAGAAGAGGCAGGGGTGGATCTCTGCTAGATCCTTCACTCCACACCTTGGCATAGCGGTTCTGCACTGTTGCTACTTGTAAATCCCTGAGTGGAAATCAAAGTATGAGCAATCAGGATTTTTTTCAGTTAGTCCTCTCCCTTTTCAGAGACCTGCAGAAAATGCGTGGTGAATTTTTGCCTGGATGTTCAAAAAGACCTCACTGAGATCTCCACTACCAGCGGGGCAGAATGGGAACTTCCTGTGCCCTTGGGAGCTCCTGTTTCCATTAAACATCTGAGACATTTCCCCAAGGACTGTTATGCTCAATCAGTATGACACTGCTTCAGCTAACAAAATTCTTTTAACATCCAACATCCTTTGAATCACGGATTAGAGGGGGCAAGTTAGTTCAGATTCTGAACTACATTTTAAATTACATAATTATCTAGGAACATCGCTGTATGTATTAGAACATCTACTTTCAATAAGAAACCCCAGTGTTCCTGATTTTCTATTTTTAAAAGCTGTAAGTACTCAGTTTTTTAATATTTCGAAATATTTTGAAAGCTTGAACTAGCTTTCAGGTTATTAGTGTCATTCAGAGTCCACTGTGTATTCTTTAACACAGAAAAATAAATGACTATGCTATACAATTACTGCTGACATCTAAAAATCTCGAAGTTAAGATAGTCAAAAGCATAACTACTTTCATAAATACTTATTGCTGGATTATGGATATTTCATTATCAGGAAAAACGTGAATAGGAAGTAGCAATATATTTTTCTATTATAAAATGCATATATTTCATTATACAGAACATATTTCTAAAAGAAATCTCATTAAAGCAATTATTCTTCTTGTTCTGCCAATAAATACGTGATCCAGTCTTGATTTTCCTTGTTTATCTTATCAAAAGTGCTTACCTAGGATTTTATTATTGTACTGTTTACATACTTAACATTTTTATTCCTCGTGTGAAAATTAAAATATCATGGCTTAATAGGACATCTTATATCTTATTTTGTTAGAACACTGTCAAAATTTCCACGGAAAGTCTCATGCAAAACTCCAATAGGTGAAATATGTTTTATATTGTAGCCTACTTAGTCATAATCACAAATGTGTTTCATTACAAATTCCCCAAACTAATCTTATCTTCAAAACTAGTAGATAATGTTGAGATGCTATTTCTGTACAAAACTGAAACTGTGAGGACTAGATTTGTTTGAAATAAAAAGTTGAAAGGTGTTGGGGTTACAGGATTGGGTTTCTTTTGGGGAGTGTTGCTCTTTATAAAGGGAAACAGAGAAAACAATGAAGTTGATCTCAGTTTTGCAGATACCATGGGTAAAGACAGAGGAGGCCCATTTCCCATCACAATGGGTTCTATGGTCTCACAATTTCCTCTCCATCCCTTTCCGTCTGTCGTAACCACCTGCCTCATGGTTGTTCCTGTGCAGCAGGGAGGACCCATCAGTTCATCATAATGCAGTAACCTAGCCTAGCCTAGGAAAAGGCCAAGACTGTTAACAGCTCATTATTTCTTTCAAGCATGCATTAGAATTCCCATCTCTTACAAAAACACCTTCCCTGAACTGCAGTGAATGCAACCAAAATTAACTGGACTGTCAGGTGAAAAACACCCAGGTATTTATTCTTGAGTATCTGTTGCTTTGGAGTCAGACAGCAAATGGTGTACTGATAGCTAATGAGAACGCCAAAGGTTAAAAAACAGATGCTTTACCCCAAAATCATGATATCTGCATTTAAACGTCGGGAACATGTCAGATGATATTCACAAACAAGCTTGTTTGGTGCTCTTCAGCTGTGTTCATTCAATAGTGAGTTTTATTTATTTATTTATTTATTTATTTTTTAATGTATATTTTAAAGTGTTACCAAAAAAAGACAAATATTTTCTAGATCTACATTGCACAGTGTAACTCAAGGACTCCCATCATTCTGTGCTATACCTTCACCCTCTAAACATGTTCTGAAATGAAACATAGGACATAAATCAGGTTGTGATCCAAATCTACTTTACATATTTGGAAGAACTGTAGAGAAAATGTAAGAAATTGAGGGGCTGATCTGACAACTCTTTTGGGATAGCTTCCTGAAGAAGCAGAGGAAAAGGAAATCCAGAAGTCTTAGATGTTTAAATCAAAGGGATTTTGCAGCCTGGAAAAAAAAAATAAATAAACCCGAACACGTAGATTATTTTCATGATTTAAAATGATTAGAACATTCAGTGCAAACAGACCTCACTTGATGAGAGCATCAAATTCAGACTCCTTGGTCTCTCACAGTCTTTGGACTCTCTTGGCATTGAGTGAACCACAGAGAGGAAACGATCTCTTTTCCCTAAAACAGAAGATAGTTGTAGCTACTATTTGATCACTAATTTTTGTAAGCTAGTGCCACACATAACAGAAAACATTTTTATGAAGAAATAGTGCAAATCTGTATGAGTAAATTGTACAAATCAGAATTTGGCTGCCAGCCTAGACAGAACCTATAGATATATTCAATGCATCTCATGGGAAAGCATTTTAAATCATGTCACATTTTAGCTGGTCTTGTACGAGGATGGAAGTACAGTGCAGAAAGCTGTATACAGTCTTATTTGTTTCACTGAGCTATGGCAAGGACTAGTTCCCCAATAAACAGTGATTTCAGAGTGGCTTGGCCCCTACAAGGACCACTGTTGATCTAACAGCCTCATTGTTGCTTTGGTCCAGTGTCTCTGAGAGTCCTTGGAAAGTGCATTGAGCACAAATCAGGAACATTTGTTTTAACAAAAAAAAAGGCCTTGGACAGGGGAGGGAGGGGAAAGGACAAAGGGATCATCAGAACAGTAAGCTGATGAAGACGTGATAAAATGAATACAAAAGAAAGAGATCTGTAACAGACAAATTCTCACCCTAAACCTTTTCAGCATTATCAGTAGTAGAATGGTCTCACCTCAGTAAGTTATGAAGCCTTCACAGGGCGCTCACCCAGCTGAAATTCAAGAGGCAACCCATCTCTGGGACAGCTCAACAAGGTGGATTTCATTGGCAGCTCTAAGGTGAATATCATCCATACACACTCATGCACATGCACACACCCTCCTTTCCTGTACCTAAATCACCAGTTTCCAAGTTGCTTCTCTTACAATCACAGAATTACTCAGGTTGAAAGGGACCTCAAGGATCATCACATCCAACCACAGCCTAACCATAGTACCCTAACTCTGACAACCCTCTGCTAAATCATATCTCTGAGCACCACATCCAAACGGCTCTTAAACACATCCAGGGACGGTGACTGTGACAACAATCAAGAGGTGTTTGAGAAATCTTTTCTGTGGAGCAGAACTGGCACAGCAGAAATACAAAATCTCCCTGGTCTTACAGGTGTTGCAGCCCTTCTTTTTAAAATGCTGTATTGTCTTAATTCTGATCTTTTTCTTTTTTTATTAATGTTCCCTTTCAAATGTCATTGATCAGTGTCTTTTTTTTTTTTTTTTTTTTTTTTTTTACAACAGTGGGGGCAGAACTCCTCAGGACTGAGAAAATTACTTAGATACTAAATGGCTGAGGACATATATTACTCACTGTTGACTTTACTGGAAGGCTGATGCTTGAAGATTGTAGTCATGAGCCCAAGATACACCTTGATATTGATGGTAATAGACATGAAGGAGACTACACAAGAACACTTACAAATATGCTGCTTTGCAGCATAACTGAAGAAAAAGTTTCCAGATAAAAACAAATTTCTTCTTAAAACACTGCAATTTTCCATTAGGAAAGAATTCCTCCGTGACTCAATTTCTCCCTATGCTATATCCAGGCTTTCAGATTTCATGAGAAACAGGAGCAGCAAATACACCTGAAGAAACATCCCTGGAGGACCAAATAGCCTATCAGGTCACCACTGTGCTTAATTCTCATTTTTTTCGTCATCCTCTCAGACTTTTATTTTTAAAGTTTCTATCAGATGACTATATATATTTTTTCAATATTATCACTTAATTTATCTAATGTTTATAGTCATTAAGGCTTTTAGTGGGATCATTTTAAAATATGCTTTCGGGGTCACTTTGGCTCTATTAAGCTTTTAAAATAGATTAAATCCAGGGTCTCCGCTTTCTGAATACAAAAGCACATCTTGCCTGTGAAGCCAAAAACAATTTAAAACATATGAAATGCAGTAGAATTAATCTGTCCAGAGCCAAAAGGAAGACTGTATTTATAGCAGCTGATTTATTTGTTTGATATACAGTATGTGCTCTGGTTTATAATTTTTAAGATGTGTGAATAGGGTCACATTATATATTACAAAAATAGTAAGGCAATGATTTACAAGACTTCATATTGTGCCTATTGACCTTCTCAATAAGAAAGGTTGGTGGTTGTAACAGCATTGAAAAATTAAACCCATGGGAGTCAATTTAATGTAGGATAAACTCTTTTAACAACCAGCAAAATAGCCATATCAGCTGTTCCATCTGCAGATTATGTTTCAGTTGTAAAATGTGTGGGTTTTTTTGTTTTTTATTTTTTAATAAAAAGTGCAGAAGCTTTCTTTATTCTGCAAAGCATGTGTTTCCTCCTCCCTGGAAGCAGCTGCTCCCAACCTTCCGTATATTAAGAATAGAAGGATTGTGTTATAACTGGTTTCTTCAGTAGGAGAAGAAAGAAAAGGAACAGACACTGCCTAATAATAATGAAGGTTGTTTTTTTTTTTTCCAGCTTCCATCTGAAAATTAATCTCTGAGCTCTGAAGAAAAGATGTACATTTGTCCTTTGTTGTGGACAAAAACATTAGTTTATCCACAAGGGAAACGATATTAGTCCATGTACAGCTTGAAATAATCAATACCTAGACTCAACAATTGGGTAATGCTTCATGTTAACACAGTCACTGTGAAAATTAGAGGTTAAGGGCAAGATATCTCTTTTAATTATCAGAGCTGTGTGTCATGGACATTCCAGAAATAATGGTATCTGGACACATCTTAAGCACTGTCAGATAAATGAAAGACAAAAAACATTCAAACTGTGAACTTCTTTATGATTTATCTCATTTTTTTTGTAGGATTATCTGACACCACAGTATCTCATAGAGATGGAAGCTTGCAAGGAAGATAGAGACTGCTTGCATCTCTGGTTTATTATCTCTGTGACACTCACCTCATCTACTTCTTGCAAGGAATCAGACAAGAAGTAGCCTAGAGGGACACGTAGATTGCTAAAGCTAAGTAATAACAACCTTCATCCTCTAAAACAAAACAAATAACAAAACCTAACAAAGCAAAGCTGCTAACACCTCAAGAATTCTGATTTTGGCTTGTATCTTAGTCTTCCACATAGAAATTTAGTGGCATATAACGTTTTCCTCTTACAGACTGACAACATTGGATATACAACTAGAATCTTTTGGTTGTCAGCAAACTCTTTTGGTGTATTTTGTTGTCAATATACATATAGCTGTCGATGTAATGATTTGGGGAAATGCAAAAATTCACTAAAGATTCATCCTTCACTAGAATTTATTTTCCAGACCAAAGAAGCAAATGGTGAGACAGTTGAGGGCAAGAAGATTGGTGTTTGTGAAGAAGCATAAGAGTGATATGGAGAAGGAGATTAGCATAATGCATTTTGGTGGGAGTTCTTTTCCAATGTAGCTCATCTGTGTGGGAAGTTCATTACAATATTTCTTTTATAACTTATGTCTCTTTCGGGATAACAGAATAAAACAATTGATGGCGGAGCAGTAGCTCTTTTCTGTGTCACTGTGAAAGATCACTAAACACTCTATCTCTAATTCTCATTCCAGCTACTTATTATATATTAAAAGAATGAGTCTCTTTAGAGCTTAAGTCAAAGGTTCGTGTGCCACATATTGTAGCAATCTCCATGTGTACATTTTAAGTCCTTCTCGATCTGATGATTATAATACCCTGGAGAGACAAAATGGGTAAATAATTCAACATCGTGAATATTAATGGTTAACAATTTCTTCAGAACATGATATTCCCATATTGAAAGTAGGTGAGCTGAAAGAATGTGGTTGATTGTATTAGCTTGTCAGAAAGATATAGGCAGTTACAGGAGCTTTTGTAATAGTTCAGAATAAGGAAGAACCATAAAATTATAGATATTTCTTGTGCTTTTCCTGATTCCAATTTGTCAATTCAGAGAAGACCCCACGGAAGATCGGTGAAATCATCTGGGATAGCAGGAGAGCAGGCTGTGCTATTGCTGGGAAATGAGGAAAGCAAATCTAATTAAAGTAAAACCCCAATTACTAACTGTTTTTCAAAATCACACATATACTTATGTTCCAAGGCCTCTGCTTTGCTCTATTATGGAAACCCTTGCAAAACAAACCAACTTTAAGATGCTACCAAGGTGGACAGTGGGTTCAGCTCCCACTTTGTGTATATGAGCATGGACATCTCAGAGACAAGCAGAGGAGAAGCAGATTCTCAAGTTCTTCACCAGCATGTCAAATAATGTTTTAAGACATGATTATTAAAGAAAGATTCTCCTCCTTCCTGGTGTTTACTTGGAATTTTCAAAGAAATGTTCAAGAGGTTTAATATGCAATATGAATCCTTGAAAAGTAGAATCACCCAGTAAATTGGCAGCATTTCCCAGACTCCAGTGGACAATGAAAGAAAACCTATTTCTCATGATTTGAGAGGAGTATCTGAATACACTCAATGTCTCCAAAAGCAGTTTTACAACTTTTGGCACCCGAGTTCCCCAGATACCATGGGCTTGAATAAAACTCTCAAAAATCTATCACGAAGGTATCCCAAAAATTCAGTCTGAGCTGCTCAGATCGAAGATTAAGGAGGAAAACAAGAGTGAAAGAAAATCTAAACAGAAGTCATATTAGGGATCCTTGTACTGCCTACCATATGTCTTGAAGAGATAGAGGATTTATAATCATTTACTGACCTGTCACCACTGGAAGATCATGCTGAACCCTCTGAAGTATGGCAGACCATCTCAGACTAGTAATCTGGCAGAAGGTCACATCAGAGGAGTACAATAATAAAGTGTCTGGGACAGTAGCCTGAGATTTGTGCTACTAAACATTATCAACAACATCAGTGAGACTTCAAAGAAACTCCTGAATTTTACTTGTCAGACTTGTTAGCAAGAACTATCAGGAAACATTTTAGACTGATGTGTTCCTGGGAGAGGTGATCAGCTCCAGGAACCCTTATGCCTCAGGCATAATTCAATACCATCTATATCCCTCATCTTCTTGATCACAGAAATTAGAGCTTGAAGAAGACTCCGTGGTCACCACACTACTACACATTTTCAAGACCTTCCCAGTGCTCATTTAAAGAGAGAAAGTTGAGGCAATGACATCTGTACTGTTTCTTTCAGGAAACCATTTCTCCTTTACAAGAAAATAAAACCCCATTGAACAATTCTTCAATAGCCCCTTATAGCAATGTCTGCTATTGTAAAGTGCTGTTGCACTGAGCAGGAAAAAAATTGTCCCCCTTTACAATTTCCACTGGTGCAACCAAGTGAATACAATGCAAAGTGATGTAGAATCTGAACCCTAAGATTACATTTAAGAAATGTGCTCTAAAAGTTCAATGTCTCTGTATTTTTACTTTCTCCTTTTTATTTTTTATAGACTCTGTCCATTTGTGATGTCTAAAACTCTTGCGGGAGCTGTAGTCATACACAGCACTGGCCATTGTGTATAGAGACAAACAGTTTGAGGCTGAGTAGATGAAGACATTTCCAGAGAGCTTAGAAACAGTTTCTTCAAATATTTTGCTAACCAATAAACTGAAATTTTAAACATGCAGGAATAGGAAGTAAAATAGAAAAGCCACATCAGTTCTCCTAATAGCTTTCTCCTGGTCTACAGCAGCAAACCTTTTCCTATGGCCAAAATAACAGCTCAATAAAAGGAAAAAAAAAAAATAATTGATGCTTGATATTATATAAACCATATACTAAATGGATTGAGCAGAATAAGCAATGCTGTGTGTGGGTTCTCCAGCCTCATCTACATTATCCATATTCTTTCATATATATGCAATTCAGATTATGGATATAGGCATCCTCTTCAAACTCACCAAAGGTTTCAGTTCTCATTTTGAAGCCTACCTGTTTTTTTGTGGTTTTGACATGCTAAAGCAAATATCAGGTATGGGCAGATAATCACAAACAATTGAGCTTCTGTAGCTTAGTAGACTGCCATTTGTCACTGAGCTGCAGTTTCTGGCTGTACGTGGATATGTCACTTAACACACAGGTAGGACAAAAAAGCATTAACTTAAATCACTACAAAGGTCACATTTACTATTTTATTGAGATGAGGCTCAGTGAAATAAAATGACGCATTTTATTTTTCACTTGTAACAGACAGGGAACATTCATATAACTAGTTAACAGCTGTCTATCAGCTGAGGTAAATGGTTGTCCCTCGGTAACTTGGTTGCTAGCATTAGTCCCATTGTATCCATAGCTTGGAAGAAGCCAGAAATGGACTACACACAGACCTAATGCTATAAAAATTTACTGAAAAGAGAGCACAGAGAAAGAAATACTCCCCTGTACTCTGACAAATCCTCCCAGTACAGCACTCAGTTAGGATTTTGAATCACACCCCGAGCAAAAGGGGACAGCAGACACTTATGCAAGAGGCTTGTTCTCACCTAGCTTTACACAATGACCACTGAGGCATGTCTGTCTTATTTATTCATACATTGCTGAGGGTATGTCAGGTAAGTTATTGGAGCCAAGCAAAGCCTGCTGGTTTCACAAATTGGGATTACTGGCTGAAGCTTTCTCATATCACCTCTAACCACTGAGGTCTCAGGATAGCTTCAGTGATGATTACTGGGCTGTAATACAAGCTGTCAAAGCTGTTATAATGAGGGGTTAAAATAATATACACTCTGTATTGAATAATTGCTATAAATGCCCTGAGGCGTAAAAATATTGTTTGAGATGTTGTAAATAATGCAGCTGGATTTAACTGCAATTTGAAATGTCTGTTCTGTTGGGTTTTTTTCCTGTATCCTGGCCCTAAGTGTCTTTTTGGGCCTGCTCTTCAATCAGTGCTATCCACAAAGGTAACGGTACCTCGGCATACAGGCATACATATCTGGGTCAATCTGAGGTCAAAGCTTAACTAAAAGAGGCAGCATGCAATAAGTACAAATGAAAGATATCACTATGATAGACAAAACTGATCTGCATTAATATGAACAAGCCTGACTGATAGTGAATACCTTTCTGAGACACAGGGTCAGGTTTGGTGCATCAACCAGACTGAGGGTCTGAATGAGATGCATTGCTGCAAGCAGCTCTTGGGCAAAAATCCCCGAATAGCTATGATCTCATAGAACAGACTTATCAGTTATGGTGATAAAGTCATCCCAAGAGTAACACTCTGTTACCCTTTTCAAATATTTTCTATCACTGTCAAAGGAAATGCTATTTCCTTCTTTGTTATAACTTTTGCCTCAAGATGAATACTTCAGTTTACTTCCATCAGTGAGGCTGGCTCTCCCATCCTATTCTTTCCTTTCTGTAATTTTTTTGCTATCAAGTAGATGTTCTTTAACAGGATTTGTGAGGTGTTTTTTGTTTTTGTTTTTTTGTCCAAGGTATAACTGTAGTGGAAATTTGTGTTTAGAGGGCACATTCTCAGGAAAAATACAGCAGAAGGTATTCCTGATGGGAACTTGACTTCTTTTCACATGTTTTTAACTGTAGATTTCCTGCTAATTTTAAGCCCATGTGGCCCAGTGGTGGGCCATGATTGTAGAGTTCTGACAAGCAGTAACTCTGTACAGGTTAACTCAAGGCAGACAGGGAGCAGTTGCTCCATGAGCCTCCCTGCGAGGCAGGTTGTCAGTGTAGCTCCCTGGGGGGGTTTAGAAATGGAGCCATTGTAAAAAAACTTGGGCCCAAAGCTTGGGTCTTAGTACTCAGCATCTGGCTGCAGGACTCAGCGCTAAGCTTAGCAGCCAGATTTGCAAGGAAGCACGCTGGAAAAATACCTCACCATTAGATAATAATAATAATAATAATACCAACAAAACAAAACAGTCAAAAGAGTCTGGATAAAAAATTATCGAACAGAGTGGGAGGCAGAATTTGTACCATATCTGATTTCATTTCCCATCATTTAATAGAGGTCTGGAGAATGAGGAAAGTAAGATGAAATATTAAACAGCAACACACAAGTCTTATGTAGTTGGAGTGCAAATGACTACTGACATAAGACGTTCCATTAAATGACGTCCATGAAAAGCAAGCACATAGTGAATCATCCATCCACATAGGTTTGCAATAAGAATGTTGCAGAACTCATCTCTGGACTGATATTGCTGCTATTTAATGTAGTTTCTAGCAAGTCATTTATCATATTTATGGCTACATCTACCCCTTTTTACTATGTTCTTTTTTCATGAGTTCTCCTAGAGAAAGGCTATTCCACAGCTTTATGAAGCCATGAACTGGAGAATAATGCATGACCTAAAGCAAATGGAGGTGAATGATGCCCACGTTATACTGGTTTTCCAGACCTGACAAAGAATTCCCAATACATCAAGTAGTGTTGACCAACTTTGCTTTGCCTATGGTCTCCAGAACAGGTAACAAAATGGAAACAAGGGTATGTTTACAAAGCTTCATTATGTTATTCTACATCATGATTTGCAGCAAATGTGAATACTAGTATTACTTCTTGCATCTGGAAGCGTCATCCTTATCTGTACACTACAAATCCAGGCTTTTCAACAACAGAATTGAAACACTGCTTAACTTCTGAATAACCATTTCCTCCAAGGTCATACTTAAAAAAAGATGTAGAATTTATTTAAAATATAGCTGGTCTTCCAACTACTTAGTGCCTTTAAATAATTTGGGTTGTTGAAAAAATACAATCACTAAGCAGCAGCTGCTGGACCACACACCATGTGAAAGAAAGAAGGCTGTGGTTCTGCTGAGAGGTTTCTCAGGATCTTCATGCCATGCAAATCCTTTTGCTTCAGCTAAATCCCTGGAGTATGTAATCCTGATATAGTTTAAGTGTTCTTGGATCATTTGTTTCCCTAGAAGCTTATTTTGCTACATGCTTGGTGTGCAGTTATTTATAGAGGAAGCCCTGGCCCTTTGCAGGCAGAAAACAGCTCAAGGTAACTCAGAAGACACTTGATCTGCATCTTTATACATATATATATACATTTCTTTTTTCATTGAAATGTTGCATAGATTCTCTGAGGAGGTAAGGAGCATAATAACAACGTAAGAACTGTTGTACTGGGTCAGACAGAAGTTTTCTTAATCCCCAGTATCCTGGATAAGCAGGGAAATATAAGAGCAGAGGAAGAAATAGAGTGATGCTTTCTCATCTTAAATTTCCTGAACGTGAGCCACATCTCTATGGTTAATTAATAGTCTTTCCTTAATGTTTTCAATTGCTTTGTGAACCCGTTAATATTTTGGCACTGACAATGTTTTGTGGCAATTAATTTCAGCAAAGAAATGAGCATCTTCAATTTCCTTAAGGGCTGTAAACTTGGAGAAAACCAAAACTTTCCTGGATTGGATCTTTAGGCTTCCTTCAATTTTATTTTCTTCTATTTCAAAATTTGGACAATGATACTTTGTCATCTGTCTCACTGGCATTAATCGTTCTACCAGTTATTTCATTAACATTTGTTAGTGAGACCTGTTGATTCAAGACAATGTGTTAATCTGCACTGAAGACATTTAGGAAAGGAGTTACTCATTTCTTGATTTTATTTTTAATTGGAGTTTCATGGTGACAGCTCAAGTTGTTCAAATCTCTAATACATTTAACAGCATACAAAGTATTTATTCATGCTGGCCAGTTTCCAAACCTTAGTTCATATGATGAGTCCCAAATATTAGTGGAGAAAGTTAGTGGAGTGCAATTGATTTAAAAGTTATTATTGCACTGTACGTATACTTTATTACAAGCAAGCTTGTTGATGTGCTTCTCTACCATCTATATACTTTTCTCATTTTCTGATGTCTTTAATATGCTTTTAATATTAAAGAGTCTTGAAAGAGTATTGTATTCATTATACCTCTCATCTAATTTTATAGATGCACGTGTTTCATGCAGGGTAGTCAACGACCCCATTGGAATCACAACTACAGCCACAAAAAATGTTCTGAACAATGCAGGACAAACAGTGAGATAAAATAATGAGATTATAAGAATACACTGAGAAAGAAAAAATGGTACTTCATTTCCCCCAAAGAATATGATGCTAACAAAAGTAAAACAGGAAGGCTATCTTTACTACAATTTTGCTTTCCTGTTACTTTATCTCTTTCCTGGAATTTGTATGATCTGAAGATTAGATTGAATCATACTAACTTAAGAGCTTGTTCTTTGAGTTTAGCAGATGATCCTAAATAAATATTGGGCTTCTTCCAATAGACCCATAGCAGCATCCCCTCGTTTAGGTCTAGAGGTGGTGGAGTGGAGTTAGGGTTAACACTGAGAAGTGTTAGCTTTGTCCACGGAGCTGTCTTGATCCAAACAGCAGGAAAATTCTGAGACCAATGCAGATGAAATCTGACATTTGCACTATGTAGGTTGCTCCAAAAGTAATACCACCTTTAAATCAAGAAAACCGAGTCACGGTGTTGAGATACCTCTAATTCTCTTTAAATCTATGATGCATATTTTGTTCAGAACCTCATATTTTTTTTCTATTACACTTCAATTTGTATCAGGGGAGTTCAGCTTGGTGAGTGATGTTCATTTGTCCGTACAACTGCTCTTCCACCAACTTGCATGTCATTTTGGAAATCATTCTTCTAGTGAGCATTTTATTAGAGGTGATATTCTGTTTGCTGCTGTCCTATTGACTACCACATGATTCTGCAGTGTTTTCAGAGATGTTTGCTAGCACTGACTTTCACAGATATCTATTAACCAGGCCTTAATCCGTTTAGTGCATGCTTCACCGATATTGCATTGTGCTGTCTTCAATCAGAAAGCCTGGCAATAAAATGTCAGATGCCTGACAAAGGGCTGTTTCACCAGAATGGACATATCAACCAAACTGGTAATTCCCACACATATAATTGAGGTTATTATGGAGCTATATTTATTGTTGTAATTAGCTGAACCTCGTGTTGTATTATTTTGTCTGGAACTGATTTTTCCAGAGACTGTACTACAGAGGCCTGTGTAACCTCATGACTCTTTAAGATTATTTTATTCTCCCAGGCAAAAATCTCTTCAAAGTAATTATTTGGCATTTTCAGGTGTGTTATCTGAGCCTGCTGATTTTAAACTATTTAAACAATGTACATCATCGTTTTTAAAATTACTTTCTCAACTCCTAACTGTGAAAGAAGTATTCCTCTTGCTTTGTTTTCAAAATAGAACAGGGAATTATTTACTCTATGCTCCTGCATTTCCTCCGAATTCTAATGACTCAATCTTCTATATCTAGTAATTACCTTGTATTATTTCTTGGATTTCATTTATTCGTAATATACTTTCTAAAAGCTCCTTATTTTACGTAGCCCAGAGACAAATCAATGATGTCATTAACCTTCATAAACTGTATTGATTGTTATCCAGTTCTTTCTTTTCTCTTCTGTTACCCTAAGTTGGATTTGCCCCATTTGTGAAGGCTTCTTTCTCTTCATTCCTGCAGAGCCAGTTACCCCCTTTTTGGGTTATGGAATCACATCTTTCTTGTGACATTGCAAACCTGGAAGCTTTCTAAATTGATGTTTACAAGCAAAGGTTTTCTCTTACGTTAGTTCTAATCTCTTTGAAAATTTGACTCCATCAAAAGCACCAACTGTTCTTGTCCCATGTTGGGTCTTGCCCTACTTTTTTGACACAATAAAGTAATCATGTCGTAACTTTAATCTCCGTACAACAAGAATCTTCCAGTACAGTGATTAATTCACCTTCACCTACAATTAAGAAAAAAAAAAATCATTTTGCGAAGGCTTCTGAATTAGAATATTTTAATTTTTAATTAAAAAAAAAAAAAAACTTAACAGTCTTGTACTACTGTGGAAGGAAGCCCTTAGAGCATATGCCCCCACAGTAAAAGTCTCTATTACTTACCAATCCTCCTTATCATTCTGCCTTAGGTTAGTTCTTTCCTGGCTGCTCCTGGTAGTATTTATGCAAAAAAAAAAAAAAAAGAAAAAAAAATCAGGTGCAAGCTTCAGATTGCTACCTCAGTCTCAGACAGCAATGGTAAATTGTGTGTAATGAGGTGTGGATGGAGGAATGAACAATGCTCCATCCAGTGCCACTTTAGTGTGGCAGCAATATAGTGCCATTTTCTCTGTTTCCTCTCCCTGCCTAGCTGTGCTCCTTGGAGGGCAATAGGGTGTGGAGTCATCTGCGGGGGGGGGGGGGGGGAGGGGAGAGAGAAAGAAGGGGAGCTTCATTATTTCCCTTGTGACTGTGTGATGATCTCTGTAAATATCAGGCTCTCTTAATTAGTAAGTAATGCAATTAGCATAAAATCATTCAAAAATTAAGAGGTCTTATCTATTGCAAGACCTGGGGACTCAATTATCCATGGTTGATCCACCTTTAGCTGAGGTCACACCATGTAACCTCATGTGAGTACTTTAGAGGGCTTTCTAATGTCAATATAATATCAAGTTTTATTATATCTGAGTGAGAGTTTATTTACTGCATATAATCAAGATATAAATGCTATCCCAGCATATTTACTTGTTTTATACCAGACTTTTGAACAAAAGTTACTAGTTATTTGGAACCAAACGTTCTACTTTGTCTTAGGCCTGAAGAAGGGGAAGATGATCTTGAAGTCCAAAATTACATTGCTTTCATCAAAATCAGAATTGGGATAATGGCAAGTAAACAAATTACATCATTAAGTTAGCATTAGCATGTGACAGTATTGGCAGAATGATGGGACCACAGCCCAGCCATTTTTCTCTGTAGTTCTAGTTGCTTAAAAAATATATCGTACACAGAGATTCAGCAGGCTATAATACCAGCTCTAATATTTAACACTGGCCTGCTTGTTGTTACAAATACCTTAATTTCAATCGGAAGCTTACAGATCAGGATCCCATTCCTGCAGGAGCAGTAAGAAAAAGTACTCAGTCTTCATTGCGTTAGCAGGTCTTCATGGATAGTGGTCCCCTGTAACAGCAAGCTGAGGGCAGGCATGCTTTTTCTATGCATTGAACTAGTTGCTGATCCAGATATTGCAGAATTAATGAAAATATCTCTGTAAATCTCAATAGCTTTAGATCAATCGTATGGTCAAACTGTTTGAATCAAACTTTTCATTCCTTTTCTACTTGTGGCAAAATGTCAGAACATTATTGTCTTAAACTGAGCAACAGTCTATAATTGTTACCCCAGCTAAATCTATCTCACATGATGATATTATACCAAAGCAAATAAAAGATGATATTTTGTAGTAGCCATGAGCAAAGAGAGGGGTGATGGAGGGCTCTAATGATGATTCTTGCTGGATTTTTTTCTGCTCTTTCTTCACATTTTAACCTCAAAAGTCCTTTCATCTGTATCAGTACCATTCAGTTTTGTAATCTGGAAATAGCCACCACTAAATAAAACTGACCCATTAATTCATCAGAATTTCAGTCCCCAATCCAGGCTTGTGGGATGCAGATTAGTTCAAAATATATTCGTTAATGCTGAAAGATGCACGTACAATTAAGTACCTTCTTTATTCAACTACCGTCTTCTTTTATGCAGAATATAGCCCATTATCATTTATATGGCTATTTTATGTAGCTATACAGTTAGATGGAAGTGTAAGACTCCCCCCCCCCCCTTGCCCAGCCTATTGGTGACATCCGTTGTTTAAAATATTTTTGAATGTTAATTAGGTTTTCACTGCCCCTGTCTTTAGTGTCTGCTAGAAGGCAGCTCCCATCCAGTAACCACCTTGAAGTTACCATAGATCTTGCTAATTATCTGTTTCCCCATAACTCCAATGGATAAAACCCTGTGCAATCTGTGACAAACGAGACCTAAATTATGCAGTAAGTGCCCCTGGATTCTCTGGTTTTCTAATGCAGTAAATTGGTAATACTGCAGCTTCAGGTAAATTTTAGAAATTGAGATTATTATTGCATTAAATATAAAATGAATAATCCATGAAAGAATTTCCTTGTTTTATTTGTCACAGTAAATTAAGCTTGTTTTACCCTACACACGCATTTCCCTCTACTTCTGAAGTGTACATGAAATAAGGAACTGAAGGGCAAGAACTTATCAGAGCAATTGACAGCAGCTTCAATAGCCACAAGACAATTTGGGATTTGGGGCACTAAGAAAGCCTTGAGAAATGATTTGAGACTCGGGATTCAGAACTCAGCACACATGTTCCAGCTTAGCAGACAAGCTTGCAAAAATCCTCTCTGGTTAACATTTAAGTGGCATTGAGAGAAGTGCTATTTCAGTTTGCCTACATGTGGGAAAAGAGTGCTGAGCTGCATGTAGCTGTTCTAAAGGACATTTGGCAGAATGTCTATGGCCAGAAAGCAACAGCTTTATGGCTATATCCACACAAGGACTTTTAATGTTGCATTGCTGAAGTTTCAGGATGGAAGAGTATGTGATTTGAGGCAATGCTGCTTCATTTCTTGCCTATTTTGGTAAGCCACTGGGTCAGACTGCAGGCAGGACGCACACTGTTCTTCCTCTACCAAATCTACCAAATGTGCTCATTTGGTGGATTCAAGTGGGCAAAGAGCTGTTGGTGGGCAAAGAGCTATGAGATGAGCCCCTGGGTGGCTGGCAGCTAGCTGCCCCATTGGTGACAGTTTCCACAAGGTCACATATACCAGGGGATTTCTGAAGGCTGAAACTTGAAAAGCCTTCAAGGCATCTCTCTATGGGTTAATAACTTAGACCTTTAATCTAATCCTGACCTGTGCCTCTGCAGAGCCTGTACAGAATAATTGCTGGTAAGGTGTGAACCTATCGAGAGGAATCCACTTGTAACTGGGGAGTGCATTCATTTGTTTCTTGAATGAAAACAAATTCATCTGCTGGAATTTGATTCTGCAGTGCAAACTGCAAAGGCTATGGGCATTAAACGATTCATTCTCTGAAGTGCAGTTTATTCTGGTGCAGCTGGTAAGACCTTTAGACACCAGAACTGTAGCTTTGATGTTGCTTCTGGGAGTGGTGTTGCAAGTGAGCTGCTCAGTTTGTCCTTTGCTCCAGGAGCTCTGTGCTGGACTGGAATACGCAGTCCATGCTCTAAGGACAGGTGAGCAGCGTCTTTAGGTAGGACTACAAAGATCCAGAGCAACGACAAAGTTCTCACTTGAAAATGGGAGTTTTACAGATCTATCGCTAAAACTGCCTGTCAAGCACCCCTCAAATAATGTGTCAGACAAATTATCCATAGCTGAGAAGAGCATTTCACAACTTCCAGATGTGAAGATGATCCATGCTCTCTAAACACATTTATATATTTGCAATTTAAAGCAGGTTAGACATTTTCAAGTTTTGTTTTTCCACATGTTGGAACCATCACCGAAATTTCATCTTGATCTGTGGCTTCCCCAGCTTCTCAGCAATCACCTTAAAAGTCAAACAGTTCCAATAAACAGTATGGGAGAACAATGGTATTTCCACCCACTGCCTCTCAACAAGAGTTTTGTCAGGCAGCTCTTAAAGTTGTCCTCAGACTGAGGTCTCTGGGGCTGACGCGGTACCCTGGTGGACTCCAAGATCATAGAATCAGAGAGACATGAAATGGCTTGTGTTGGAAGGAGCCCTTAAGATCACCTAGTTCCAATCACCCTGCTATTGACAATGACTCCTCCCACTAGACCAGGTTGCTCAGAGCCCATCCAGCCTGGCCTTGAATGCTTTCAGGGAGGGAGCATGCACAGCTATGCTGGGCAACCTGTTCCAATGTCTCACCACCCTCTTAGTAAAGAATTCCTTCCTAATATCTAGTCTAAATCTACCCTATTCCAGTTTAAAGGCATTTTCCCTTGTCCTGTCGCTACCTGCCCTTATAAAAAGTCCCTCCCCAACTTTCCTGCAAGCCCCCTTCAAGTACTGGAAGGCTGCTGCAAGTTCCCCCCAGAGCTTTTTCTTCTCTAGGCTGAAGAGCCCTAGCTCTCTCACGTGTCCTCATAATGGAGGTGCTCTATCCCTCTGATCATCTTCTTGGCCCTCCTCTGGACCCACTCGAACCCATGTCCTTCTTGTGCTGGGGGCCCTAGAACAGGATGCAGTGCTCCAGTTAGGGTTTCATGAGAGCAGAGGGGCAGAATCACCTTCCTTGACCTGCTGGTCACACTTCTCTTGATGCAACCTCACAAGAGCACATTCCCAGCTTGTATTGAGTCTTTCATCAGCCAACACTCTCAAGCCCTTCTCCTCAGGGTTGCTCTCAATCCATTCTCCACAAAATCTGTATTTGTGCTTGGGTTTGCCCCCCACTCAGGTGCAGAATCTTGCACTTGGCCTTGCTGAATTTCATGAGATTGGTATGGACCCACCTCTCAAATCTGTCCATGTCCCTCTGGATTGCATCCTTTCCCTCTAGCATGTCAGCTGCACCATTCAGCTTGGTGTCATCCGCAAACTTGCTGAGAGTGCACTCGATTCCACTGTTCATGTGGAATTCCTGCAGATTTGTATTTCTCAGCAAAAAGTCTGATGCACAATGAGAATTCTTGGGAATCACATGGCTGATACATTACAATAGGCTGCTTCTGGCTGGCTGTCGCCCTGTGTCCCAGCCAGCTGGTTCCTTGCTGGCCCCTGTCATAGCAGGAAGCTGCCTGTATGCACCACTTGGCTCTGTGTCCATCTGCCTGGCAGATTACAAAGGAGCACGTTGTGTTTTGGAGATTCTGCAATATCTCCACTTAAAAAAACATTTCTCTGTTTCCAAAATAAAAGCATTGTAGATTTTTTGCTTCTACAAAGGCTGTTAAATATTTGTCTTTTTTTTTTTTTTTTTTTTTCCATGATTATATGTAAAATATTCTAACCATTTCAGTTCTGTGCCTGACCAGCCCTTCAGGACCCAGTGGGGATTGTCTAGAGCCCAACTACATCTGTAGCTTAATCAAACTCTTCTGGCTTCAAGTACACTAATGAAAAAAAGGATTGTTTTGTTTCAAATTTTCTTTCAGTGCTCTTTCTCTGTTGAAGGATTAGCTGATTGAGGAGCAGATGTATAAATCACCTGGGCTGAATACTGGGGGCTTTTTCAAAAGGATGCATTATGTTTTGGCACTACTCAGAGTCGATGAGGATTAAGACTCCAAATGCCTTTTGTTCTCCTCAGTTCTGCCCAACATTAATTATTCAAACTGAGGATGACTTACTTTTCTGCCTAAATGATATCTAAAATGGAGGACTACAGCTCCTCTTCAGGGATGTAAGAAAAGATGGTAAAAGTGTCTGAAGTAATAATCACAGTGAGAAGATTCACTTTTGCCATTCAGCAGTTCTAAGTGTTATTAGCTTGTTCCTTTATGTGAAGTCTCCTCCCAACTCCCTTTTTTTTTTTTTTTTTTTTTGCAATAGAAATATGATTTGCATCATATCTTTTTCCCAAAAGGAAGATACTGGAGACCCCTCAGGATTTGATTAAGATTTCTCTTACTGAGTTCACATTTGTCATGTAATGATTTGTGAGTAGCTTAACTTGTTTGAAATACTAATGCTAGAAATTTGATATAATTGACTCAGCCCTGGATCTTTCATAAACTTCACAAATTCTTTCTTAATTTCTTTCATTACAATGATCTGTGTAAGAAGAAGATCAGCAATCATCATTAAAATGTCATTTATATTCTGTATGACATTATTCTCCAGGCTTCCTACAATTTATACCTGCAAGATGTGATTTATTTTATTTTATTTTATTTTATTTTTTAATTTCTGCAAGTTGGAAGACTACTGCAAAAAGGGGGCATATGCTGAAGATACAAGAGCTGTGATTAATTTTGACTCCAGCCAAAAAGATTTTGAAATGGAACCATATCTATTGATCTAGCACATAACATCATCCCATTATCCACAAAATCCAGGATTCCTCTTTAAATCACTTAATTCAGCTCCTTTTAAGACTTCCTCTGTATCACATGATAGTGGCATATATTCTATATTTTTATACCTCTTCATACACTATCTGCTAATTAACACCCTTGAAAACAATTTCTCTGGTCTCCACTAACTGATCAGGCAGCAGAGTCCAACCCATTAAATAGAACATTGGTGAGTGTTTTTACATCAATATTGAACAAGCAGACATACCTGTGAGACGGAAAATCAAATTTGTCTTTGTTAAGTTCCAAGTCAATTAAAGATAGGCTTCTATTGATTTTGAAATTTGCTGAGATTCCAGGAAACCAACTTAACAGGTTTGCAAGCAAAACCCTTATTGTATGTAGTGTCTTTGTTCCTGGCATATTTTTTTTTTTAGTCTTCTACCGTTTCCTCACAAATTCCTTCACATTTATTTCTGCTAAGCTTTTCTAACTGCTTTTCACTCAGGATTTGAATTACTGTGTTGTCAGCTGTTAACCTCTCCATAGAGTTTGATCTTTTAAAACTTCTTTATCCATCCTATCAGTTTTGCCTAAGTGGCAATAACCACTAGCAAACGAAGCACATTTTGTGATTATGCCTCTGAGGTATCCCTGTTTAACACCCCTCACAATATCCCTCCAACCATAGGAACTGGCCATTCTTTCTGCTTTGCTGAAGACTAATGGTGGTAATGGACTGATTAGAGAAAAAAATTTCAAACAGCTAAGGGAGATTAAAAAAAAAAAAAAAACAAACTGCTATCCTAATGATTTCTGTGTAGATATTCCTTGGCCAACTATTTTTTTCCCCTTTTTTACATTAGGGCTAAGTAGCTGGCCTATAAACTTGGTCACCCCCTGCTGGGCTTCTCAGGCACATGACACTGTAGATGTCGGCAGGCCATGCCTAACACACTGACGGAACTGCACATATCATAAAATAAGATGGACAGTCATCTGGGGATGGTCAAGTCTCCCAGGGAGTCCAAGACCTGTCTGCTTTCCCTTTTTAGTTTTGCCAGTGCCCAGGGATAAAAAAAAATCAAGGTTTATTGGGTTACAGAAAAAAAAAAGAAAGAAGGAATGCACCTTCTTTCCATATTTGTATGAGTACTTCTTCATGAAGGAGAAGACCAACATTTTAATTATTGCTTCTGGAACAATTTCTATGTTTTAAACCCTGACTTTTGAATAGAAAATTGAAAAGCAGTGTTGGAAATAGCAAAGGTCAGAAAAGTGGGCCTGAAAATCCTCATGTTTTTGCATTTTGTGGGCCAGTGCTGGAGCATGTGGTTGCACATGGTCATCTCCTCTTCTTGTACTCTAAGCTGTCGTATTTTTACAAGGAACAAAGAGGTATGCCTGCTGCTATTCAATAAAATGTGTTATAGAATCACTCAGGTTGGAAAAGACCTTAAAGATCATCAAGTCCAACCACAAGCCAACCACACTACCCTAACTCTAACAACCCTCCGCTAAATCATGTCCCTGAGCACCACATCCAAACGGTTTTTAAACACATCCAGGGATGGTGACTCAACCACCTCCCTGGGGAGACTGTTCCAGTGCTTAACAACCCTTTCTGTAAAGAAGTGTTTCCTGATATCCAACCTAAACAACTTAAGGCAACTTAAGTCATTATATCTCCAAGGCAGCACAAAGGCGGAAAACTCATGCCCCACTATGGCCGCATGGCACTCAGCTCCTTTACCTTCAGTGAGTACCAGTGCCTCACTCCAGAAAGCTTCTGGCTCGGTGTCTTAACATTTTGGGCTTGTCATTTTGGGGCACCTCTGTTCACAAATGCTGAGCATCTCCTCTCGGTTCTGGACACCTTTTCTCTCTGATCAGTTCTTCCTCTCATATTCTGCTGAACTCATTTATCGTCGAAACTATGAGATATGAGATACACAGAAACTATTTTTCACTACTTTTCACATTAAAAAATCCTTTAGGTGTTCACTGTCTTTTAACTAGCACAACATGGCATGTGGGAGAACAGAAAAGCCATGACACAAAAGTGAAAATACATAATTTGCAATGTATATGATGTGCTTCACTTACATATATCCGGGAAATTCTCTCTTCCTCTCTCAAGAGTTTCTTTTGTAGGAGTTTAACTTTTTTTTTTAAGAGTTTCTCATTCTTTATGTCAGTCTGGTCTGGGATTTCTTTCAATCCAATGTTATTTCTTTTCTCAATTCTCCAAATTATCTATTTTTCAGGATCTTGCTTTCAAGCTCCTGAAGTCTCTTATCTGTATCAGTAACTGTATCTGAATGCTTGTTTAAGCCTGCCTCAACTTCAGTCACTCTACCTTTTATTGCAATTCCCTGAAAGAGGCATGCATCAAAGCTTTCATTGATGTTAGCTCAGACAGTAATTCTCTAATGTCTGCCAATCTTCCTCTGTTGTACTCTGTTGTTGCAGAACAACGTTATGCCTCTGGGACCTCCTGGGGTCCCAGTGCTTCTCTCTGGCCACTTGCAAAACTATTGTTAATGTCAGAAGTGCACCTTTGCACAAGTGCACTGGCATTGGGGATTTCCACATATTTTCAGATGGGACTTTGGGATGTCCTACTTCTCTGAAAATCATTAAAATTGGCTTACTGATGACTTTTTAAAAACATTCTTCCTGTTCTGTACAGCTGTTTCTATCCATTTTTTCTTCTTTTAGTTCTCTGAAACTTTCAAGCTGTAATAGGATGAATTTAGCCTCTCTGGTCCAGGTTGGGATGCATCATTCAAGGCTGCACCTTCACAGTTCTCCTCCATGCAGATGATATAGAAGTACTAACAAAGAGGTACCTCCATTCCCCATTCCCCTGCTTTCTAAAGGTGATCACCCAAACATGGGTCTAAGGGCTCAAATTTCTCCTTTTGCCAACAAGTAAAATCCCATAGTCCGGCTTATTTCTCATTTATAACTTTCCTGTCATATGGATGTGAAAAAAAATGATTTACTGCATTCTGCATTTCTCTGAAGTTGGTCTGTGCCTTCATCCCTCAATAGAAGAAATGCCTATTTTGTTCCCCTGTTTTTTCTCCACAGCCTTCTATCTAGCACTGCAGAAAGTTATTCATTAGATCCTTGAAGCAGCTGCCCTCAGTCTGACATTGCTTTCTGCTCAGTTTATTTTGAAGGCAGATCCTGATGAATCTAAAACCAAATGCCCCATCTTGTGATGGGATTGCCTGATACGGTTTCCCTGGCTATTGTGAAAATGTATGCATACAGTCTGGTGATGTCAAAATGGTCAGGAAGAGATGTTGTAAACATGCACTTTCAGGAAATTCTGAGGATATAGATGAATCCTAAATCCCAGCTCTCTCTGTGTTTTGTATGTATCTGAGTGAATGACACAAAGCTGACTAACTTTTCCCCAAAGCACTTATCTGGAGATGGGTAACTACCACCTTCAAGTGGCCATCACTGAACCAGATTTGCCAACTCTGCCAAAAACACCACCAATGTTGTCTGCTATATGCATTACCCACTGCAGTGAAACAATGCTGGCACTAAGGACAGGGAGGGCTCTCACTTTGTGCAGAAATGCTCATAGCATGATGAGCACACCCCACACTGTGATTTGATGGACAGCCCAGATTCACACTCATTCTGAACTCACAGTGCTTTTTGGATTAGTTGATAAACCAGCCATGAACTTCATATACACAGAAAGGCAGACACTGGACACTCCAAGTAGCCTGTGCTATAGGAGCCCATTTTGACCTGGTGGAAATATGATGTTTCATGACAGCCTTGATGTTTACTGCAGCGAAGAACCTGGCTTTCCTGTGAGCTTGGGTTTGTGACAGTACTGCAATGAATCCTATAGATCCCAGGTTCCCCGTCACAGGAACTGCAGAGGCAGCCTACAAGAGAGAATTAATTTCCAATTATATTGGTCCCATCTAAATTAAAACATGGAAACCTCTGTCACTATCTCTGGAGATGAAGAAATCAATGAGCAATTCTTGCCCTCCAAGAACAGAAATCTGTGAAACTGTTTCCTTTGCTTTAATCTACAGGGATATCTGTACATTCTGCTCTTGCTTTCTGTTCAGTTCCCTGCAGGATTTCAAAACTCTGATTTAGGTGCTAATATGCTGCAGTGAGTTCCCATCCCCAGGCAGCTTCATCATCGCCAGACTATGTCAGCTTAAACTCTTAACCTGTCATAATACTGTGATTAAGACCCATCATACATTTGAGCAGTTCAAAAGCCCATCTCTGCTTCACCACTGGATGCTCCCTCTTGCACAGTAAAAGGCAAAATCAATTGCCCCCTATGTGAAACAGGGAGAAGCCAAGTGGGCAGTTTCCATGGCAGTTTCCAGCACTATAGTGGAGCTCCCTTGCCATGTTTATGCTATATCTTCAGTTCTGCTGTTTCCAACTTTCCGGGTCTTCATGTGAATTAAGCAGAATAATCTCCTTTTCTGTTTTTTCCTTCATCCTACTGATAATTCGGAGTGATTTTCAAATGATTATGAGCTTACATTGCAATATTACACAGGTCTGTATGAATTTTTGATCACACTGCACCACTTTAAATTATTCATGTTAAAATCCATATGTCACAGGTGTTCTCAATACCTTCTGTGTCGTATGGGTATTGCTAAGATAGCACCACTTCTAGCAGTAATCACAAAGACTGAAAAAATACACAGGGTCCAATTTAAGAAGATAAGACAGTGAGTCTTGAGACCATGAGAACTTAGTACAGTGCTGCAGATAGCACAGGGCCTGCCTGCAGAACGGATTTCTTGCTTTGTGCTGTGCAGTCTCTGAGGGTGTGTGTGTTAGTTATTTCTAACATCCCCATACAGTGGAATAAAAGCAGTTGAACAGTAGTAAGCCTGGATGCTTACTGCCAGACAACAGCTTAAATCAAAACAAAAGAGGAAAGCCGTGGTTCTGAACTAGGCACAGACAATGGATATGCTAAACCAGAATATTTGCAGGAGTCAAGCAAAAATAACTGCGTATGTAAAAAGCCTTCTTTTTTTTGCAGTTCATATCAGTCCGATTCCTATCTTGCCTTCAGTGATCAGGAAGAAAAGAGCCCCATTGTTTAGTGACATTTCCGAATATTTATAGTTCTCTAGTAGTAACCTTTTGTTTGGTAGATAGTGGGGTTTGCTCAGCATGCTGAGTATGTCATTAAACATTTGCCTGAAGATCTGAGTGTTAGCATCAATGACAGAGTTTCCTAAACATGTCACATTTTCTTTGGCTGTCATGAAAAATTATAGCTACTGTGACTCACACTTTAATAGCAGCTATTTGTGATATTTTAACCTAATGTACAGCCCCAGAGGAGAAACAACAGACACAATAAAGCATCTGCCAGTGACTTGCTTGAACGAAGGGACTCTGAGCATTATTAGGATGCCAAATTAAAGAGAAAAGGCTCTTGTGTCAAATGCCAAAGGGTCTCGGTGTTTGTTAACTTCACTGTAATTTATGTCTTATCTCTGAAAGCCTATGAAAAGAAAGAGAAGAAATATTCCTTTCCTCTCTGTTGTCCTTTTCTTTGTACTAAGTGACATAGTTTTTGTGATAGAAAGAGTTAAATATTTTTAAAAAATAATGCATCATTAAGCATTCTATTTTTTACTAGTAAATTACCTTGTGGGCAAGATTACCTTCCTGTAGATCATAATAATGTTTTTGTTTTCTTCAAAATTAGTTTTAACAAATAACACAAGCATGTAATGATGCAGGTATTATGGATGTCACGTGATAAAAAAACAAATCGCATTACATTTTCCCATCTTTTTTCTCAAACATCTTTTTTGGATTTTCCTGTAAGAGAATGTGAAAAAGTGAATATTTCAGGTATCTGTAGAGGAAAACTTTCTGTTCCTGTTCATCCAGACTCTTTCTTTCTTTTTTTTTTTTTTTTTTTTTTTTTTCCAAATCGTTACACAGATCAGGAAATTCATCGATGCCTTAATTTGTCCACTTGTAAAATAAGAATAGAAATATTTGCCTCCTTTGTAGTTAAATTCAGCCTTGCTTGGAAGTATTTTAAGGACTTGGAGGGAAGATGATATAATTGCACAGATGATACATTTTTGATTGATATAAGTTCAGAAATGAATCCCACATGATTTGGATGACAATCCCAAAAGCTGAGCTCCAGAGGAAATGCAAACAACTACCACTAACTGCATCCAGTGATGGAGCTCCCAAGTCTACCTTAAAAGCATGGATGAATACATCATTCTGTTGCAGTATCATCAGCTGCATAGACCTCTTCACCTTGGAGTAAAGGATCCACTGCAGGATTTATAACAAAGGACCAAGCTCTGCAGTCCCATGTGTGACTTCACTATATATCATTTTCTTTAAAGTGTTTGTTTCCCCACAGGAAAAAAAAAAAAAAAGTCCATGAAATGTGATGTTGCTTTTGCTTGTCAGTGTGGACATTCTGTAAATCAGACCATATTATGGCAGCTATGTACACATTTCACATAAAACTGTGATAGCACCTAACCAGCTTGGTGAAATACGCTCTCAGTAAATAGAGCTGAGAAGTAAAGTTGCTTAACACATTAAGAAGCAAAATAATTTTATGTAAACTTGGATTTCCCTTTCAAACCTAAATGTCCAATGGATTGCATCTGTTAGCTGACAACCACAAATTTAGAAGTTACCATAGAAAATTTGTAGATGGCACTCTTTAAGTGCACCACCTAAGCAAGATTTGCAGGAAAGGAAGTCTGCTTGAGGTAGGTATTTTCAAAACAAGTGTTTCAACACTTGATTAAAAAAATGAATAACAGGAATTTTGCACTTAAATCTAATGGATACAAAAATACAGTCAAGCAAAGCAGAAGATGTCCTGGCACAGTACTCTTCTTTTTGTCTCAGTGCCTGGGCAGATAACCAATTACATCAACAACGTGATCTCATGCTGGTAATGGCTTGGGCTGGGATGATGTCCACATCAGGGACTGCAAATATTTGTCAGAAGACATCATCAGTATGGCCTTGCACGTGCAGGGTCACTGAAATTCAGACATTTGGAAACAAAGTTTGGCAAGCTATAGTGCATAGCTCAGCAGCAAAGTGCAAATGCAATGTGAGTTAATATTGTTTCAAAACTTTCTGTGACATTGTCCTGTCAAGACAAGAATGAAAATAGATGTAACAGAACATTCAGCCCATCCTATAAACTATGCTGTTCCTTTTTTAAGGCATTTAGGTGGTGTGGGAAGGGATGTGTGGATGTAAGCTGAGTTACTAGTGAAGGACAAGGGAAGGGGGAGAAGGTGGGAGGGAGGTTACAGAAGGAAAAGCAATCAACAACAAGGTAGAAGAAAGCATAAAACATCCTGATTTATACTTTTTCTCCACCCCTTCTGTTGATTGCTTTTCCTTCTAGAGACACATCTTTTCTCTTCTTCTACAAGGTGTGATGGGAGCTGATTTACACTGCCTTTCCAACAGATAGTTAACCTACCCTCCTATTCAAGAAAAAAAAAACATTAAAAAAATTAATAAACTTTGCCTTGTTCAGCTAGTTTAATATGTCTTTATTGGCTTTTTTATTTCATGCCAATCAGCTGTATTGGCAATACATAAAACACAGTTGAATTTGTTGCCATAACAAGCAATAATAATAAGTATGCTTGCAGTGCCTTAAAGGAACCATGCAACAGTAGGTACTTGGACAGAAGGGAGCCCTGGGTTGTTCAGCAGATAGCGGTGTTGTGTAGACTGCGCATCAGTTATATAACTGATAGAACAGTATAGCAGATAAAGCCCATTCTTTCCTTGTTTATCTGCTCTGATGTTGATACACATTGCTAATCCTTTTTTGCAGGAGCTGCTTATTGAGTGGTGTCAAGAAGGGGCAAATGGGTTCACAGAGATCCAGGCAGCCATGCTAGTATTTCAGTGCTGAGCAAGAGTATGAAGGGGAAAAGCACATCCTTACAGACAATACCTTTTTTGTCCCTTCCCTAAAGAAACAAAATCAGCCCTGTGATCCACTGTGGGGTGAGGTGGGCAGGACAGTGAGGAAGAGCAAGGACAGCCACAGCCTGGGCCTAGAACAAGCCAAGTGGTGTAGGATCTCATTCTTGGAAAGGTGAGGTTGATCCATTGCACATTTGAAACTTCTTGTTTATTTGTAACAGGCAGTTTACATAACTCTGCATATAAAATCTTCAGAGATGTAAGGAGGAGTAACCGCTTGTGACACATGTGAGAAGTAAATTTCCAAAATTAAAGGCAAAACAGCGGATCCATTGCCAAATAATTTTGCAAGGATGACATCAGGACAGTGTTGCAAAGTAGAGAAAAAAAAAAAAACATTTTGATATTTTCAATCAAACATTTCTGAGAAATTCTTCAGTTGTATCATAACGTTTTTAATGCAGTATAAACATCTGAGAAGCACAGATGTTATGCAATCAGTGTTATAATTGTTTCCAGTAGTGAATTCCAACCAGCATTGTATTGTACTAAAAAATGGTGTCCCTTATGGGCGCTCATTGCGCTGAAGTGGCCAACAGATGCTTTCCTGCGCATCGTATTCCTCGTGTAAACAACAACTTTCCATTTCTCACAGACCCCTCTCATGTTTCAGATCTCACAGCAGAAGTGAAGAGTAGTACAGCAACCTGCAGTTGTCATTTGCAGGGCAATATGAACAGCAGTTTCCCATTTACATGGATTCAGGTGGTAGGCTGAGGTTTCATTCAGAAGAAACATGCCACCCTACAGATTTAGGCAGTGATCTTGTGGCTTTCCTGATTTCTTGCAATTTTTATCCAGGCCGATGGCTTCTGTGAACCACCACAGCTGTCTTCATTACACTTGCAGGAAACTTCAGTGCCTTCAGCTTGCTTCCATGTGCAGATGAACTGCTTTGGACTTGGCTTTTTTGGACCTATTGAGGCCTCACATCATTATATCAGAGCCCCTGCTTGTTGCTGGTGCTGGAAGAAAGGACCTGGATGGCTCTTGCTTTCAGTCCTGGTAGGAGCAGTGGCATTTTCCACATCACCTGCTGTGTCCTGATGCCCTTTTAATGCGAGGTCCTTCGAAGCAGTAACTCTGTGACAAAGATTTATTACAGCACCCAGCAGACAGAGATGTACTGTCTGCTAGAGGGCTCCAGGATTACAGCTGAAGTGCTAATATCAGCTGCTAGGAGCTTTAGAGCAAGTTCAATAGGATTTCATGTCTGATGCGTGCATTGAAACAAAGACAGCTTTTCAAAGGTCCCTTTCCCACACCTAAGTGACCTGTCAGGGTTTCATCTCAACTTGACGTTTTGGCAGTACTCTTTGGGTAAGAACTGAGAAGGCTGAATTTTGTCAGAATTTGACTTGAAAGCATTTTTAACAGTCTTGCTTCTTATTCCCTTCTGGCAAGAAAAGAAATGGTTTACATGTGGGAATCTCGTGAAGCAGAAAATTCTGCTGCGCTTCCTTTTGTGACAAAGGCCACATGAGTGTCTTAGTGAGTGGTCTATACCATGGCCTCCACTTCGTTCACACTTAGAAGAGGGACTGTTTCCTGTCCCTGCAAGAATGCTGCACTGTGTCTTAGACTGCCTTTACACAGCTATTATACTAAAGCTGCTATATTCATTTCTGAGTCTGCCTAAAACTCGGAACAAAGATAGTACACTTTTAATATGAAATAGATGCCCTTCTTTGCCATTGGGTGATAGAATAAAAGGTAAACAGGTAATATAACATTTCTTTTATATTCTATATTATAGCATAAACCATCAAAAACAATGACTGGCACAATGGTATTGAAACCTTTGACAATGGTTTTGTGCTGGCTCACCTAGTATATTTTTCTTTGCTGTGAAGCCACTTAGGAGGAAATGAGTTCTGGAGGCAGTTAATCATTTGTGCAAGTGCAAGGTGTGGGATGGGAGATAGGATTCACAGGCAGCAAACAGCAGGAAGACTCTGAGAGAATGTGTATTCTGAGTGCCATTAATTTGCATTGAGTACACTGGGCTAGGAAAAGTGGCCTAGTTAATTAAACCATCTCACTGAAATGGATTCAAAATACATTTAGTTTGGCATTAAAATCAGCTTTAGCCTCCATTCCACATGAGTTGTATTGAGATAATTTACACTGTATCTGAAGAAGTTCAGATATAGAATATGCAGTACAGTTGTATTTTACATAGCAAAGTTGCTTGTGTAAATGTTCCACAACATCTGTATGCCTACACCTCATTCACTTGAAAATGTCAGTATAGACAAAAAAGTAAAGGCTGAGATTCTTGAAAGACTGGCTGATATGAGTGACCATTGGAGCTGCGCATAATTTTTCACTTACAGATATCTGCAACAAAAAAAACTTGAAGTTTAATAACTTCTGCTTATTCCTTTGTGTTCACTCAGTAAATCACAATGCAAGCCATTATGGTTAGCTCAGGCTTAGAATATTGAGAGTGATGTATGTCTGTATTGAAGTACACTGATGAGCCAAGTAGAGGAAGTCAAACTCAAATAACATCTGTTTGATCAACACCTGGCTCTATTCACTTTTATTATCTTCATCACATTCCCCATACAACAAAATGGGTGTTATTTGCGCAGATAATACATAAGGGAGAGGAGTCCACTATGTACACAGATGGTAGACCTTCATCTCAAATTAAAATTATCATCTTTTGGTAGCCCAAAATTTGTTTAAATGAAAGCAATAATGCCCACAGGAGTGCAAAGAACAACTGCATTGTTGTACGACTTCCCTATTTTCTTAAACAATGAAAGATTATCTTTAATTTAAATATTTTTAAAATTTTAATTTTGTCTGAGCTTTTACCATCTGTGTGTGCTGAACTCCTCCCTCTTTGTGAAGCTTTGTGAAGCTCTTAGTCTCTCAGCTGAGAGGTCCAGAGATGAGACAGGCTGGAGAGACGTTCAGCAGAACAAAGCAAAATTTATTTTAAAGAGAAATTTTAATAACTGGAAGGATAAAACTATTCAAAGTGAAGTTGTATAAGCTCAAGTTTTGCATTTTATGAAGTATTTCACTAAAGAAGAATGTATACCATAAATACAGTAGGGTACTCAGTCAGTAATTCCATGAGATGTTACAATTAAAAAAAAAAAAGCCTATCTCAACACAGAAACTATTGCCTAAAATCTCATACTCACACAATCAGATTTATCATCAAGGGAATAACAATATTTCCAACCCTTCAATGCAGAGGAATTGGAAACATTTGAATGAATAAGATTATACTTGTGAGAATTTGTAAGACAAGTTACTGAGAAGCTATAGTCATAGAATCATATTATAGAGTGGCTTAGGTTGGAAGTGACCAGAAAATTCATCTAGTTCCAATTCCCTTGTCATGGACAAGGTTGTCAGCCGCCAGATCAGGCTGGCCAGAGACCCATCCAACCTGGCCTTGAACACCTACAGGGATGGAGCATCCACAGCTTCTCTGGGCAGCCTGTGCCCACGCCTCGCCAAGTTCTGAGTAAAAAATCTCCTTCTATTATCTAATCTAAGTCTTTCTTCTTTTAGTTTAAAACCATTTCCCCTTGTCACTATCAGACCATGTAAAAAGCTTCTCTCCCTCCTGTTTATAAGCTCCCTTTAAGTATTGGAGGTCTGCAGTGAGATCTCTCCAGAGCCTTTTCTTCTCCAGGATGAACAAGCTCTGCTCTCTCAGCCTTTCTTCATAGGAGTGCTCTAGGATTGAAGATGTCAAAACCATAAGACATTGATGGATTTCTACATGCTGGACTGATGGTTTTCTACATGTTGGTAGTTTTTGCATGAAAGTTTTATCTTGGTTTTGTTGTTCAAGTTATGAGAGAGTGCAGAGTCAAACAGGAATTAGATTTCTGGTGTGCTTGTTACCAAGCATTTGGATTATTCCTGAGCATAACGCCTATAGGCAGAGAGAAGTGTGGACACTTCAGCAACCCATAGGAAATCAAGTTTGAGACTTTTAGTAAGTGTGTGAAAATGTTATCATTACCTTCACAGCTTGTAGCCATTCTGTGACACAGCTTACTTCATGTCATGAGTTGTATTTATACAACATACCCTTTATAATCAACGCGAGTAAATTGCAAACAAGTGAGATTGTGATATCAGCACATCAAAAAAGGCTCCTAAACTCCACATGACAACAACACATGAAAATGGGATATTGTGAAAGAAATTCTCATTCGGATCAAATAGGTGGAAAAGAAGTGATCTATAATATAATGATTGAGAATATATATTTCAAATTTCCATCAAACAGCATGTATTACTTTTCAAGATATAGTTTCTGCACGCTATTTCACTGCACATATAACTCCTAATAAGAAACTATATTTTAAAAGAAGACATGTAAATTCAGATGCAAGTTAGTTGACAGGCCACAAAATGTAAAACAACCATAAAATAAGAATCTCCTCTACTTCTCATTATGTTTCCTTCACATGTAACAACTGATTTTAGTATCCAGAAATAGAAGGTAAAATGGTACCTACAAAGCTGACTGCAGATAGGTGAAGTGTCACTAATTAAGCAATAATACCATTTGAAACTTATCATTATGAGCGGATTTTGGTTATGAGCCTTTATTATTTTAACTAGAAGGTCATTAGTAGCAATAATAACAAATCCTAAGGGGATAATTTCTAGAGTAAACTATTTTCTATTACTTTTTACCTTCAGAAAAGCATGGTCAGTTTTTAGTTTTGTTTCCTTGAAATGTCTCTACATGAAGAAGTGTTTCTATTCACACAGAAATAGAAGATTTGCAGCAAGTGCACAAGACAACTTGGATGGAATTTGTTCAAGAGAGTGTATGGCAAAAGGTCTCCCCTGCCTGTATTATTATATTTGTGATATTGATTCTTAGTCATGGCTGCTCTTATCTGCCTTCTTTCTTTTCTGATGACTACACTATAGCTTGCCTTGATCAAGAGGACCTGAGACACATCTGTCGTAGCCTCAAACAGCATCTCTTGCAACAGGCTCTCACTCTGTTTTGATTTAGCTAGGTAGGTACAATTACTCTCAGATGAGTCTTTGAGGGGCAGAGATATAGTTTAGGCCAGGCAATATTATTTTTGTGCCTGTGCACAGAGTAAGCCTAATATTTAGACTCATTCTCTCTATATCTGTTAAAATGCAAGAATTTATTTTATAGATATCTCCCCCAATAAGGTTAAATCATACAACTCAGGAGAAATAAGTTGACACAGAAATGTATATTTCATGAGAATAGTCCCAGGTCTGTATCACATTCACATGAATATAGCTAGAGATAGGAAAGACAGATAAGAAAGATAAGACATAAAGAGCATCTTACCTCTCTGGAAAGCAGAGATCACTTTCCCTCAGGAGACACTGTATTTCCTAACTTTGATCCTATCAGGCTGGTCAGGAAAGAAGTGGTATCTCTTTTATGGCACTCCAGGATCCCCATCTCTAAGTTTCTACTGGAAATCTATCTTTTAAAGCACACAATACTTTATTTTACTAAAAAAAAAAAAAAGCAACAGACAAAATCCTGGCCTCATTACTTTTATGAGTAGGCAAGAGGGACAGGGACAAATGTTGTCCAGAAAGTCAAACCAGAAGAAGACAGATAGCATCAAGGCAAACTACACCAGATTTGTTAATATTTTCCTCTCATCCTTCATTATGTTCTGTCTCTTTAAATGACTGTTTTCCCAAATACATGTATTTACAGAACTCTTAGTAACAGTCTTCCATTTCCGGAGACATACAACAATGCCACCTTTCAGATGTGATGATTACTTTAAATGTTTCACTAAGTCTTCTGGTAGGCAGCTTTAATACGAAGGCCCTGTCTCACAACATTTCAGTACAAGATGTCTCTTGTGTTTTGTCTGACAATTTCTGAAGGCAGAATTGCTGCCAAATGCAACCCAACAGCACAGTGGGTGAGGCTGCTGAGGAGTCAGCTGAGTAATCCCGGACACTTCAGCAGCTCGGAGTGGATGATTTCACACAAAAATGGGATGTAGTGTCACCTTCCTCATTCTTTATTTCCCCCTGACAGACAGGACACCTGCGGTCTCTTTCACAGACACTGTGTATACAAAAATTTGGCATAATCTGTCCTCTAAGCCCTGCCTGTGTGCAATTTTGAATGTGGTTTCCAACTATTACTTGGTATAGTAGATCTGTTAAAATCAAAAAGACATTGAACAGAAAATATGCATATATATTTACTGGCACTTTACACGCTTCCTCAAAAGACCAGGTGATATCAACGTCTAGCAGCAAATTCACAACTTTATTCACTGTGTCCAGTCGTCAGTGCTTCACTTCTTCCGAAAGATAAGGTACTCACCCAGAACTTGAGAGGGGTCTGTTCCCAGCTGTCTCCCCATTTGTTCCTTTTTTACAACACTGTCTGTCTCTTCATGATTCCTGCTCCAACTGCCCTTTATTAACTTCTTTTTCTTCTTTTGCAAGGATAATAGCTACGTTTTCATACAGAAGCAAATCAGCAAATTCACAGATAACAGATGATGTATGAGAGATTTATAAATTAACAGATAACAGTCATATAGCTACCCAGTAATTATTACAATGAGGAAATGGGTCATTTAAGGTACTGCTAATTAGACAAGAAATTTCACATCTAGATTATTAGTTACAGTTCTGCCAAGTTAGTAGCAACTGAAGGGCATTTCCTTGTCCTCTTTGGACAAGCTGGTGGCATGCACTAAAGTGCTGACGGACAAATTCAATAATAGGCTTTCACATTTTTAGAAGAGGGAGAAAGCACAAAATAATTTCATTCTTTCTTCTTCCACTAGGAAATCATAGAATCATAGAATGGCTTGAGTTGGAAAGGACCTCAGAAATCATCTAGTTCCAAGACTCCTGCCATAGTCAGGGTATCCAGCCACTAAATCAGACTTTCCAGTTACCTATCAAGCCTGACCTTGAATACCTCCAGGGATGGAGCATCCACAACTTATCTGGGCAGATGTCAAAACTCATGCCATTCCTGTGCATACATTCTTCTGCTTTATAAGAGAAACCTTTTTTTTAAAGAAAGAATTTGTTTTCAGGCCAAGAAACTTAATTGCGGAGAAGGAGATATGGGCTCAGTGTTACTCCCAGGGTTTTTGCATTTCCCAGAGGACTGGCCATGGTTTCACTCCCGACTCTCATATGTGTTACTGACCCATGATCATAAAGAGTAAATATAGGTGGGCAATTTCAGCAAACATAACAAAAACAGGATCAAAGAATCTCATTGCTGAAGTTCATTCCTTCGAATTAATGGTAGTAACATATAAGGAACAATCAGAAAGTGACTGTACAATACCTAGAGGTGGCAGAATAGAGAAACAGAAATAGACAGGGAGAGACAAGGGTAGCAGTGAAATCTGGCTTCTGTTCGTTCTCTTTTTACTGGATAGAAGAGGATCTGAGTTGCCGTGGCTGCCATGGTAAAACTCACTAAAAATAACTCATTGCTCAGAAAGACTCAGATCTTATAGAGGAGGGAATTCCCTCTATTTCTTACCCTTGTTCAGGACACATCTTCCAGAAACACCCCCAAAACACATAGGACTTAAAAGAGGTGGTTGCTTTCATGGTGATTTACACCAGCACTCCATCACACACATGCTCACTTCCTCCCATGAAAAGATCCCTGGAAACAGGAAATAATTTTACAACAGACATTGGCAACCCATTCTAAGCTTAGCCTCAGGAGGTCTTTTTCACCTCACTCTATACATTAAGTTTAGTCAGAAAAAGTATTACATATTTGACTAGAAAGGATCAGGATTTAACTCAAGAATAAAAAGGGTGGTAAGTAGGTATAAATAAGAAATAAGACTTAAAATGTATACATGATATAGTTACACCAATAAATCTTGTCCTGTGATATCAATCTCTTCAAGGACACCTCTGTGCAGCACCACAGCAGCAGTGCTAAATGTCCCTGCAAGATGTCTTGAGATCTGCAGAGAAAAGACATGTCTGTTGGTGCAGCATATTCTCATTATGAGTATCTCTGTTAGACTCCATGGGTGGGGATTTCAGTGCACAGTGGCAAAGTAAACAGAATTTCCAATTTTCTTTTTAGTTCACCTTTACAATGATGCTGTCAACTAGAAATGAAAAAAGAAGGAGGCAATGAAGCAAGAATATTCAACCACAGCTAGGCAAGGAAAAAGTAAGAATAAATGCCAGCTGCAAGTATAGCTGAAAAGAAAAGTACAGTTATAAATATATCAACGAGGAAAAAAAATTAGGGAAGAATGCAAGCAAGAAATAGGTACTTTAAAAATAACCAGGCACAAAAATCCCTGTGATGCTGAAATATACTCTTGTTTTTTAATCTATCTTTTTACAATGGAATAACAGAGCACCATAGCTGGAGTGTGGGGTAGTACAATTCAGAGATGGTACCTAGAGACCCATCTGTTCATACATGATTTCAATGTAATCTGTAACTACATTGCCTTTGTAAAGACATTACTTAAAAAGGGAAGAGAATACTTGTTAGAAACATGAGCTGTGTCTAATTCACAAGAGCTAGAAGAAAACTTTCAGTTAAAATGACAGTCTATCCATGCTACCTTTTGCACGCCTCAGAATACTCTTCTCATATGATGGCATAAACCCGTTTTATAAAGACATTATGCAGTTTGCTGAGGACATTTGAGCAGCCTGGGGCTTAAGAGAAAACTGGATGCATTCCATTACTAATGATCCACCCTAGCAGATCTCCTCATCTTTTTTTCTTCTATCCCACCTTCCCACTTTGTTATACAGTTTCCACAACTTTGAAATTGTCTGATCCTGATGCCGGTAATTAGAGCAGAAGCAAAGCCCTGCATTTTTATTACTTCATTTTCCTTCTGTCAGTTAGTAGTCTAAATATGTGGTGGTATGTTTGCTGAGAGAAAAAAAAAAAAAGTTGCTAAGTACCTATTAACCTTACATAAAGACTTCTTGAAAAATATACATCTTATGCAGAAAAAAAAGGAAAAAATGTTCTTCAACAACATAATTATATTAGCAAAAAAATATTTAAAAAAAAAATTTTTTTCTGTCAGTAAAGATCTGTGCATGATTGGATTCTGTGCTGCTTAGTGAGGTGACTTTTCAGCCAGATGTTCTGCCATGTTAGCAAAACCTGTAAATCCACAACAACGTAGTGAGTGAGCATTCAGACTAGACTTGTGTAGAAGTAAGCTAAAAGCAAAAGTAGAGCAATAGAGCATCTGAAAGGAAAGAGCACTGCCTGACAGTGCAGACAGTGCAGTGCAGAGGGCTTGGGGTGCAGGGGAAGGGGGCACCGACTGAAGGGAGATGCGCAGATCCACAGAGTGCTATTGTAGGACCAATATTTACTCACTGCCCGTATCATGAAGATAACTGAATAAAACCACGTTCATTAAATTTGCAGATGATCCTAAATTGGGAGATATTATACAAGTCAGGACCAAGAAATGTAATATAAAGCAGCTCAGAGAAATACAGGCTTAGAATGGCCAAATGAGATTCAGCTTGTAAAAATGCAAGCTAATGCATGCCACAGGGGAAGAATAACTTGGGCTGGGGGAAGCCACAAATTCAACAGAAGGGAAAAACCTCAAGGCGACAGTGGGCAACAAATTATACATGAGCATTCCCTGAAGGATGGGTGCAAAAGGGTAACACAATTGTGGGATGGATAGGCAGAGGCTCGTGGAACAGAAAGGAAAAGAACAGAGAGATTCAGGCTGTGGGGTTTTACTCAGGATAGCAATTTAGCTTTAAGACAAATACATGTGACATTCACTCAGATGCATTCATGAGATGAAATTTCTATGGACAGCCTGTGGTGTGTAAATCGTCTCTGGTGTGCAGAATGCAGGATCTGAAGACTGGCAAGGTGGAGTGAGCTTGAAAAGAACCACAGTAATTCAAAAGTGGTAGAGAGTGACAAACAAAGTACAAGTACATGAGCCAACAGTGTGTAAAAATGAGGGAAGGATCTACATGTGCCTGAAAAAGTAGCAACCATATCCTGCAAAGGGAATCATGGATAGTCCCACTGTCATACTGATTAAGGCACAAGAGAAAAAAAAAATAGTCATTTACAGCAGTGGAATATTTGTAGCCCTTAAGAGGTGGAGGGTCTTACTTGTGGATCTTTTTGATAAGGATGGATAGCAAAATCACTCAAGAGAAATACTGCAATGACAAGAATGTGATGATGCAAAAAGCCTTTTACTCCATTGATAACTCTTGTACTAACATCATAGGACCTCTTTCACAGATGTGTTCTCTGATATCTATTTCTTAGAAGCAGATGGTAATTCAGGGAAATAAAGCCAAAAGGCAGTGCAAGAGGGCATTTCTAAAGGATCAGCATCCAAACACAGCAATAAAGTGAAAAAACAATGTCAACAAAATTAATAGGTCAGGTGTTGATAACTAAAACTAAATTGAACTGATTACAAGAACGAAAAATGAATATATTGAATTGCTTCAGAATTTTTGAAAGAAAATCAGAAAGCTGAGGGGAAGGATACATAAGGAAATATGATCCAAGACGAATTCATATTCTATGTACCCAAAGGTTATACATGCCATCTCACAATAGATAAAGCAAGAGTGAAAAAGGCCACCAGAGATGAAAAGAAAATTGTTGAAATAGGAGGATATTTGAAAAGTGTAATTTACCCTATCTGAAGAACTGTGTGAAAAAATCTAACGGATTCTTAACAAATGTTCAGGTCAAGAAAGCGGGTTAGTACAGAATGCTAAATGCAGAAGTAGCCAAGAATGTTTATGAGCATCCTTTGGTCTCTAATCAAGTTAATCAGGTACATGAAAATAAGATATGGAGACAAATTTCTCCTGGACTTTCAAGCTCACTAATGTCAAGAGCTGCAGTGAAGCTGGACAAATTGTGAGGAAAAAAGTCATATATGGACAAATGCTGTTTAGATTTGTCTGAGGCTATTTATGCCTCTCCTGACTTTCTGCATTACATGAAAAATTCCGCAAGCAAATCTCAACTGGAAAATCCTACCTTAAACATTTTTTTTCTCAGATATTCTTGGCTTATAGATTTGACAATTTAATTTTAAAATACAAACTGTTAGCACTTCTGGACTCAGCAGTATACATATGAGAACCCCAAGGCTGATTATGCATTATGCTTCTGCTTAAATTTATACTCTACAAGTCATCCCACCACCTTCAGTACCAAAAGCAACTTATCAAGAGCTATCAGCAGTGCATGAAGACAAACTGAGAAATTAATCCCTGCAGGAACAGGGAGCCTCCAGCCTGACAGTGAAGTTGGTCTGGCTCAATACATCTTCAGGCAATTTCCCTGTAGGACAGAACCCTTCCAAATGCAGCTCACCACCAAAAGCCCACCCTGGGGGGAAAAAATCAACCTGTTATCTGTTTTCCAGATAGTCAAAAGCAACTGCAGTTCATTAAACAGTGGAAGGAATTTCTGCAGAATTCATCTAATTTGTATACAGCATATGACGATGAGGCTATAACAGTGCCTGATACCTCCTGAACATCGTCAGTGAAATATTCTCTAAGCTCATCTGCCTTTACCTAGAGAACCAGCAGTGCTAAGGAGGCTGCAGAGGTGTCACTGAGGGCACGGACTGGAACCAATGTCTTACAGTCATCTCAAGGGACCTCATTGCTGCTGCTGGTAGGTGAAATGAAGGGATGATAAGGCTGACAGCAAGAGCCCACAGTGAGTTTCTGGGAATGGCAGTTACAATATACTTCCTTTTTATTGCAAGCTAGGTCTACCTGATAAAAAGACAGTAACGTGGAGCTATTTTTACAAAGATTTTCAGAATAGAGTTGAATTTAACTGCACCTCATACAAAACCCACCACCTCCTCCAAAATCTTCTAATGGTTTTCAGCTGCTGCATGGGTTCCTTATGAAGCTGGATCACAACTTAGTCATAGCTATGAGTCAGGGTCATTAATGTCTGTGTGAGCTTTAAAGAGCCCACTACTCTCTACTCTGGAATGTAATCTGAAGTATCTTAGCTGTGAAAAGATAACTAGGGGTTATGATTCAGTAGTCTGATTGGAGGAGGGTCAGCCAAAACTTTTGCTTTGAGGTCATAAACAGCGAGATGTAGGGTGGGAGTTCATAGGAGAAGGCCCTGCTGGAGGAAGTTTTTGTGGGGAAGGGAAGAAGGAAGCAGATTGATGTTCCCCTCCACACATGTGATGTATTTTCATGTACATATTCCTAGTAGGTAAAGAATACTATCTAACTTGAGTGATCTAGTAATTTATAGCACAGGAACTTTAAACTCTGATCCTACTATACTGAAGCCCAGAAGATTATCATATTCATCTGCAAGACTGGACTCATGTTCGGTGAAGACCTCATACACATCACTCTTACTTTCTCCATGATGTCAGAGCTCCTTTAGGAAAGATGTTGGACTATTTACTTTGCCTGACATCAGTCACAAATGCTTTACCCCAAGGGATGATGCAATATATATGATACACTTCCCCCAGGGGAAGTGGGGAGGAGAAAGACACCTGAGACCTGGATCAGTGCACTTGAGAAGTAAGAGTGCCCTTGAGTACTGTATTAAGTGCATTCTTTATAAAGTGCATCCAACTTTGAGGTTGGACTTGGTGGTCTTGAAGGTTATTTCCAATCTGAGCAATTCTATAATTCTACGATCCTATGATTCTTTAGATACTCCTAGGTTTTTCAACAGAGTAGCTTTAGAGTCACTCCCAGAGGTTTGTCAACTGGATAGTGCCCAGATTTGAAATTTGGCCTTAGTATTCTCAGTAATTAGATTTAAAAATACTAAGTGCAAGCTCAGGCCTACACTGTGGTTCAGAAGGCCACAATTTCCTTGTCTTCCTTTTAAAAATTGCTTACAACTTGGTGGACACCCTATCTAAAACCATCTTCATTTCCACATTAAACAGTAGGCGGGAGAATCCCACAGGCAATTACAAGTATCTCACAAGAATCTTCCACAATAGAAAGACAGGTTCCCATCATCTCCATCAGGATCAACTGCTTTGAGAAAGACTGAGATTACCAAGAGTTCTCTGAATTATTCTTATCTTAGTGGTAAACCTATGTACAATGCACTAATTCACGTGCAATTATATGTAAACATGACCTCTATACAGTAACATGATTCAGCAAGAAGCAAGTCCTTAGGAGGAAGAATGTAATACTGGTTTTACGATTATTACAATTGCTGTTATTTTTGCTTTTATTATTTTATGATGATGATGATGATTACTTTTTTACTGATTGTTCTTATTGTGTATATTTGGAAACAGAAAAAATTACTGCCATGCTCACCCGGAAAAATCATCAAGAGAACTTTTGGAAATAATGATAAAATTACTTTCCGTTTCTTGATGTTTCTTTCTTACAACACTAGTCACACATTGGATTGCACTTGGACCTATGAAAGTAGCTTATGGCTTATGAAGTGAAACACTCATTCAGAACTGGGAGAGACAAGGAAAGAGGGAGATAGAGAAAATCTTGTTCATTCACATCTGAAAGTTGCTTCATTCTCTTTACAACCTGGCACACCAGAATCAATATCCATCACAGACTTCCTTCTTCCTATGTAGGTTTCTGCCTTAATGAAGAGGGTTCATTATGACTTGCTATGACAATGCCTCATTTTTACCTACTGTTGCACTGCTTTTTTGACTCCTTTGATTAAAAGGATCATGCTCCAGTGTCTCTCGTGATAACCATATTAGTCGAGGTAAGTAACTGATCTATTACCATAGGATAATATAGTTTGAAGGTATTTTAATAGGGGCTGGCAGATTTCAATATTATTTGAGGGTCATGGAGTGTCTGACATTTCAATTTGTTATCAGGCCACTCATATCACTAGGGCAATCATTAAGCATAGACTCTAATAAGCTTTCTGTTATGTAGGGTCATTCATTATTGACAAGGAGGAGAGAAATGAATACCTTCCCAGGGACAGCCACAGCATGTAATACAGTAAAAATCATACGGAGCCTGGAACCACATTTTCTAGATTTGCTAGCAAACAAAGCATTATATGTTCAAATCAAAATAAATAGATACTGAAAAAATATGAATACCTAAATTTAATCTTTACATATTGATGGAACACGCATTGTAATCACATCTATGAAATATTTGATAATTAGATCACAACTTGGCTCATTTTACTGTTATGATGGGAGCTAATAACCCACTCATGTCATTTTTGGCTTTATGAGGTCTGGACGCCTGGGACTGACTTTGCATATTACAATTAATCATCATATATCTTCACCTTTCAGCCATCTAGACCTGTGGTTTAGCTTGAAAACAAAAGAACTAAATTCTTAATGAAGGATTGCTAATGTTTTTTACTGTTAAAGTAATGCGTGGATTATTGGGGATAGGCTTTAAAGTTCCTTTTTTTTTTTTTTTTTTTTTTTAATTTCAGATTTTCCTCAAATAACCTCGAGCTCATGTACATTTCAGTTTTATTTTATTTTTTAATTACATGTGTTGTGCTTTAAAATCAAACTGAGATGAAGGATAACGAAAGAGTAGCTTGGAAAAAAAGGAAAAAGGAGTTGTTAGAAACACAGCAAAAGTGACTTAAGCAGAGAAAATTACTTTTGGAAATTTAGTTTGAGTATTGATTTTTTTTTTTTTTTTATGAAACATGCTTTCAGTTACTTGGAAATAGAAATAAATTTCCAGCAAGTAGAAGCATTAAGATACACTTCAATATTTGCTGAATAAACTGTGGTGCAAATCAGAAAGGACCTAATCCTGCAATTACATATTCTCTCAAACAATCCTGAAGTCATGGCCCAAATTTCATTTAGAACAATAGATTTTTTTTTCCCTGATACCTATCTAGAATGCATTAGGCCCAAAAGGGCAGTTCAAGAGAGATTCAGGCACAGGAAAAATGAGTTGGTTTAATTTACTGTTAAAAATGATGAATTTGCAACACCCGTTGTGACAGTGAATTAACATACAGAATTTCTTCCAGGCTTAATATTACAAACTATTATTAATAACTCAGGTAATACAACATTTCCCACAATTCAATAAGGTGATTTTGTCTTTTTAATTCATGAAAAGAGTTTAATTGGATCAGAACAGCAACCAGCAGACAAGTAAATTGATAAAAGAAATTCATTCAGCTAGTGTAGTGAGAAGGAATTTTATTGACAGTTATTTATTCAACCTTACTTCCATCTCGGGTATCAGCTTAGTCAGCTCCAACACAGCAGCTTCTCTCCAATTCATCTTTGGGAGTCCCCCACAAATAATCATTCAGATCTTAATAGTACTGTAACTTGGCTCAGTGGAGCAAGATACTGTCATCCGTTTTCAGACCTCTCTGATCAGGAAGAGCAACTTTTGATAAGTCAAGCAAGAGATGCAAAAAGTCCTTCCTCCAAGCTACCATGGGATATGACAGGGGATGCAGCAAAGGATGACTTCAGATATGAAGCAGTACTTGCTTAAAATGGGATAACACTGGCAAATTATTCTGTTGCCTTTTATAGTCAGGTCATCACAAACATACGTAATATTTAGCTCGTATTTCTGTATAATTTTCTGCATACTATCAGAGGCTATACATATGTATATACATATATATATACTATGCAGTACAGGCAAATGAAGGTTTATGGTGTTTATCATGATATAAATTAAGTATTCGATACCATGATTCAGATGTTCATTTAGTCACTGTTTCATTCAAAATAATTTACCTTATGTCGAGTTACTAGACAATGGTGGTTACACTGCTGTCTTTAAAGAAATACATATTTCTGTATGATTACCACTGGCAATTTAGAATTTTCAGACCTTGACAGCATAGAAATTTGTATTATAAAAGGTTTTTCATAATGTGAGATACACTAAAGATGCAGAAATTTCCGTCATTACAGAATTACATAATCACAGAATAGCTGAGGTTGGAAGAGATCTCTGGAGATCATCAAGTCCAAACCCTCTTCTCAAAGCAGTGTCAGCTAAAACAGGTTGCTCAAGGCCATCTTGAGGCAGGCATTGTGTATCTTCTAAGATGAACACCCCGTAACCTCTCCGGGCAACCTGTTCCAGTGTTTAATCACTCCCAATGTAGAAAAACATTTATCTTATGTTTAAAAGGAATTTATTGTATTTCAATTTTTGCCCATTGCCCCTTGTTCATTAACTGGATCCCACTGAGAAGACTCTAGATTGATACAGAAACTCCCATCACGCGAATTATCTACTACACATGACACTCTTTGATCCTTCTCTTCTTTAGGCTGAAGAATCCTCTATCTCTGTTTTTCCTCACAAGAGGCATGATCCAGTCCCTTAATAATTTCTGTGGCTTTACAGTGCATCCAAGTTTCTCTTTTACTAGGGGGCCCAGAACTGGACACAGTAGACCAGCTGTGCCCTGACCACTGTTGAGTAGATAGGAAGGATCACTTTTCTCAATATGTTGAAAATGCTCTTCCAATTAGAGCCCAGGAAATTATTCCTTTGCTGCAAAAACACAGTGGTGTCCTATGCTCAATCTGATGCCCGCTGACACCTCAGATAATTTTTTTCCAAGCTGCTTTCTAGCTGGTGTGCCCCCAAACTGTAATGATACCTGGGGTTATTCCCACGCAGTTGAAATACTTTGCACTTCTCCTTGTTGAACTTCAGGGGATATCTACCAACCCACTTCTCCAGCCTGGAGTTCCCACTGAATGACAGCTCAACCGTCTGTTCTATCGACCGCTCTTTTGAGTTTTGAATTATCTGCAACCATGCTGAAGATGCACTTTGCTCCATCATCCAGATGATTAATGAAGATGTGAAACAATACTGGCCTTGCTATCAGTCCTGGGCGTTCACAGCTGGTGACGGGTCTCCAAGTGGACATATGCAGCTCATCATTAGTTTTAAGTCCTCCTCATTGTCCACTTAACTTGTTTGTACTTTATTAGTGAATATCTATGAAGATATTATGGGAGACAGTGTTGAAAGCCTTACTGAAGTCAAGATAAGAAACAACTACTATTCTCACCTCATTCACAGAGCCAGTAGCTTTGTAGAAGGCTATCAGGTGGGTCAGACATGATTTCCTCCTCCTAAATCCATGTTGCTTATTTCCATTCACCTTCATATCTTTCATACATAAGGAAATTGTTCCCAGGATCATTTGTTCCATCAGCGTAGTATGGAAACTGAAAGAAAAAACACGTACATTCGCATAAAATTTCTTGGAAAATGGGACAACGCAATGCTTGCAAAGACAGAGAAATATAAGAATAAGATTAATAGTTTTCTTGACCTTGTCACTCTAATGATTGAAAGCCTTGTGAGGAATTTCAGTAAGTGCTTTTCAGATGTTCTGACAGGACTCAGTCTGAAAAAAGTTGTTGCAGACTCAGAAGGTTTCAATGTCTGATAGTGTCTCTTTCTAATTAATTAGATGTAGCTTAACTATAGTTAAGTGAGTTCTCAAATCTCCATGTACTCCAGAGGAAAATGAAATATTAGGTGAAAATGTAGGATCTGAGTCAGTTTTCATTCAGAATCATCAAGAACCCTACATCAATTTCTCTGGAGGCAAGATCAGGACCTTGATGTTTAAGCTTCTTACATTCTGTTAAGGAATGTTGTATGAAATGTGTAACTGTTTTTGCAGTCATTAGATTATATCCTGTTTTCTATTTGTTAGCTGACAGATTATGATATAGAATACTCATTGTTGAAGTGTGAATGTATTTTCTATTAACATGGACAATCTCAAAGTAGCACCCTACTTGTTGAGGAGAATATATATGTCTCCATGAAACATCAATCCAAAGCCACCATGAAAGGGACAGCTATCAGATCTCAGCAATAAAAACGAGTGTAGCATTTTAGCCTGAGGAAATAATTCTGCAGATATATTAATCCAAGTCCATATCCCTAATTTAATATGCACGAATCGGAAGAAGAAGGAAGAAGTGGCTAACATCTTAGCATTAGCTGCCATTTGCAGTGCAATTATTGTTAAAAAATACAGAAAGTGATTGTAAGAATTTTTATATCAATGAAATATAAATGAAATGAATATCAGTGAAATATCAAAGAAATTTTATATCAATGGCTACTAATTTATCAGTAAAAGCAACTTGTGTCAGAACTGTTAGTTTCAGTTGAAAATACATCACCTCTTCATGCTTATTGGAGATGGATTTACTATGGTCAGCTATTTATTTCAGAAATAAGGAATTTTAATTCATAGAGTTACATAGCATTTCCAGGGTAGCAGCGTTCTAAGCCTCCATAATCCCAAAGAATAGACATCAGCATCATTGTAATATCAAAACTATTAATTTTCTGTTCCATTATGCATTATTTTCTGTATGTTAGCCTATCCCACTTCACTTCTCTTAGTCTTGCTGTCTTTGTCTCTAATCTACACCAGAAGCCTTTCAGATAGTAGAAACTCTGCTACTTAGATTTTTTTCTGCTCTCCGTTACTGGGGAAAAGCAAGCGAAAGTGGATCATGCCTTATTTCCTGGGATTATCTACTTCAGCCAAAGGAAATCGTTTTCCTATACAAAAACGTGCAGAAGAGCAGTATTACCACCCAGATGTGATGCTCGTGATCTATGGGTCTAGGAAAATTAGTTTTCTCTGATGTAAAAAAGCATTCATCAAGAGCATTCTCAGGTAAAATCTCCTTAGACATGACAAATACAGGAAAGGCCTGAGCAGATTTAAAGAATATTCAGCCCACAGTATTGAGATCTGTGCAAGTATGGTGCGAGAGATCTGCACAGTGCCTGAATCCAGCAGGTGCTGGTCAATCAAGCAGAGCAATTCAGTTCTCTTTGCTTCACTGCCAAAATAAATTCAGCTAAATGAAATGGGTCTGTTTTAATGTCCGTAAGAATGTCTGTAATGGGGGTTAATGTGATTTATCAAACTCATCTTAACCAATATTTCAGTTTATTCAGATGTACTTGTCTAGCTCTTCCCACATAGTAGAACTCTTGGGAAACTCAATGTCACCGAGCTGAGGTTTAGTCTCCCTATCATCAGTGCAGTTCCAGAGAGTGGCTAAGGCCAAAATTCTTCCGTGTGTATGGTGCACATTAAGAGTTCCAGTGTTCCCTTCCAGTGTTACTCATCTCTGTAACATATATTTCAATGGGCTTCCAAAGCAGTCTTTCTGTATTTGAGAGGAACAAATTATTGTAGGACATTAGTATGTGCTAAAAAGCTGTCACATCCATTGCAGTGTCACAGACAACTGGTTGCTGGATCTGAGACAAAAGCCAGTGCCATCTACTGTTCATTTTTTTTTTTCAATTCCCATCCCATTACCCTACCCAAAGTCCTTTAAATTACAACAATGTGCAACATGAGGATGAGGACATGAAGATGGCTCATGAATTATGTCTCTTCACACTTTATCTTGTAGCTGAGCCATTCACTGATGGCTCTTGGCTAAAGAATGTGAAGGCAGAGAATTCAGAGTGTGGAAGAATTTGGAAAGACTATGAATTCAAGTATAATATGAGATCATATACAATAATACATAGCAAAAGTTCAAAAAAGGCACTGCAGTTGGAAGTCATTAGACAGTTCTTATTCACAAATGGGAGAGTCATTTTGGAGGTAAAAATATAAAAATTGTATGAACTTGGTTTAGCTTTCTCCTCCTGAATAGCTCTGACATTTCTTGATTCTCTACATTACACCTGAAATTAAATATGTCAAAGAAATATTATCAAAGGAAGACTCTTACAGCAAATTTCCTTGGAGGTCAAGTTGAAGTTTCAAATTCTGTTGGAGCTGTATGGGAGAAAAAGATCTTTAATGGCATGCAGAAACTGCTCTGACAACAGAAGAGACCTTTCCGTGAACTACACCTATTCAATATACTCTACAAAAAAACAGCTCACTTTCTATACAGCATTCACCTGTGCATCCCACCCAGGGGGACAGCTAACACAACCATCTATTTACCAGCCCTCTGATGGCTGAAACAAATGTGTTTCTTCACTCATGTAATCACCAGATTTCTTCCCATAACTAACTCTTTACTTATGAACGTGCTAACTAGGGCTGATCAGATCCGTGAGTAGGAAATGTAATTTTGTTCTCCAATTGCCCTATTCATTATCCTCCTCAGCATTTACATTCTGCACAACATTAGGATGCTGCATATAATGCGATCATTTACTATGTGGCTGTGACTGCCAAACGCAATGGATAAAATAGAGTCTTCAGGGAGAGTTATTCTACATACAGGAAAAACACAGTTTGTTTTAATGGGGTTTAGAAGTGATCAAGTATAGTGCAGTGTTTGCATAATGCACAGTCTTTGTTATCAGTCTTCTTTTATATATAGAATAAAGTTGGTTAATATTTACATAAGTCAAATGATTCATGAGGCAACACGCTGCTTCTCAGACCAGTGTGTGTCAGAGTGTAATGTCATACTCCGTTATTTGTTTGCTCTTTTAGTTATAAATCCATGAATAGGCAGAAAGAAGAGGATTTGTATTTCTTTCCTATTCATCTCATTTTATATATTTAAGTATTATCAGGTTCTGGACACAAGGGAAACACAAAACGTGTGGTTTTGCCCCCCAAAAAAGGCTGCTTTGATCCACCTTTGTTTGAAACAGGAAACAAGATTTCAGAGGAACTTGGGCTTTTCAGAAGCTTCTTTCTCCCCTTCCCTTCCCTTCCCTTCCCTTCCCTTCCCTTCCCTTCCCTTCCCTTCCCTTCCCTTCCCTTCCCTTCCCTTCCCTTCCCTTCCCTTCCCTTCCCTTCCCTTCCCTTCCCTTCCCTTCCCTTCCCTTCCCTTCCCTTCCCTTCCCTTCCCTTCCCTTCCCTTCCCTTCCCTTCCCTTCCCTTCCCTTCCCTTCCCTTCCCTTCCCTTCCCTTCCCTCCCCTTCCCTCCCCTTCCCTCCCCTTCCCTCCCCTTCCCTTCCCTCCCCTTCCCTTCCCTTCCCATTTTTCCCTCTTCTTCTTCCTGCTCTGCCTCTCTTTCTGCATAAATTGTTGTCAACTTTTAGAAACTTCATAACCCTGGACTGCTTGATGCAACACATTTTTGTGAAAATATCATGTTTATGAAGAGATCCCTTCTTATGTTAAGAGTACGGGCGTTAAGACACAGACACATGATCACAGCTGTGATTGACAGCTTGGGTCAAAAAAGGTGTTCTCAAAAGGGTCCAGATTTTCCTGAAGAGCAACAGTTTTTCTGCCATGTGCACCTGCATAACAGAAAACATATGGATGCATCGACTATTATGCTGGAGAAAAATGCACAACTCATTTGCTTTTTATGTAAGTGATTCTCCTTCTAAAAAATAGATATGGAATTACTGATGTCATGTAAATGGGATAAGACTTTAGAGAAATGTAGGTTTTGCAGCCTAGTCAGAAGTACTTAGTCCTGTAGAAAAATAACTAATTTTTCTCCAAGCTTGCAAGGGTGCCCTCATGTTTTCCAGGAAGGACATCTGTCCCACTCCACACAGCAGAAGCTGTGGGATGCCACCTGACCCAGCAATCCAGGGGCCTCTCTGCTCAAGGAACGTTTGGATATTGTGCTGAGGGACATGGTTAATGAGAACTATTGGTACTAGTTGGATGGTTGGATTGGATGATCTTGTAAGTCTTTTTCAACCTTTGTGTTTCCGTGATTCATGATTCCGTGAAGACTGCCTCCTCCAAGAAAGAAAGGAGAGTGGTAGTTGTAGGCTGGAGAGCTGGGCTGAAGCCAAAGGAATGAGTTTCAACAAGGCCAAATGCCGGGTCCTGCACTTCGGCTACAACAACCCCAGGCGACGCTACAGGCTTGGGGCGGTGTGGCTGGAGGACTGCGTAGAGGAAATGGACCTGGGGGTATTGATTGATGCTCGGCTGAACATGAGCCGACAGTGTGCCCAGGTGGCCAAGAAGGCCAATGGCATCCTGGCTTGCATCAGAAACAGTGTTGCAAGCAGGAGCAGAGAGGTGATTGTTCCCCTATATTCAGCACTAGTGAGGCCGCACCTCGAGTACTGTGTCCAGTTTTGGGCCCCTCACTGCAAGAAAGACATTGAGGCCCTGGAACGTGTTCAGAGGAGGGCAACAAAGCTGGTGAGGGGTCTGGAACACAGGACATAGGAGGAGAGGCTGAAGGAGCTGGGAATGTTCAGCCTGGAGAAGAGGAGGCTCAGGGGAGACCTCATTGCTCTCTATAACTTCCTGAAGGGAGGCTGTAGTGAGCTGGGGGTCGGCCTCTTCTCTTGTGTCATTAGTGATAGGACCAGAGGGAATGGCTTCAAGCTACGGCAGGGGAGATTCAGGCTGGGCATTAGGAAGTATTACTTTTCAGAAAGGGTGGTCAGGCACTGGAATGGACTGCCCAGGGAGGTGGTGGAGTCACCGAGCCTGGGGGTGTTCAAGGAAAGGCTGGATGTTGTGTTGAGGGACATGGTTTAGTGGGAGCTATTGGGAATAGGTGAACGGTTGGACTGGATGATCTTTTAGGTCTTTTCCAACCTTGGTGATTCTATGATTCTATGATTCTATGATTCTATGATTCTGCGATTCTTTGATTATCTACTCTCTGTGAAACTAAATCAAATGTACCTCTTGCAATGTTGCAGATATCTACCCGCTTGGGAAAGTCTGGATCTCTTGCACAGAGTTTTTCTTTTCATGGGACTTTTCCTTCCCAACTTTCTTTTCTGTATTTAAGTAACACTGAAAGCAAAGAAAAGGGAAAAATCCTCACTTGGTGAATAAAGAAAGGCAACTTATAAAAAGTATCATACTATATCTGGCTATGTAAATGTTCTGTTAAGTCAGTGTTATATAGGGGGCATTCAGTGTAAAGCATTAATCTTTGGAACACAAAAAATTACCTCTATATAATCTATTTGTACAGCTCCATTGATCAATAATTCCTGTTTAACCCAGAGAAAGTGTCACACTTGAAAGGAATGTTCTCATCTTAGTTACTCTGTATCTGAACAGTGTAGAAATGGGATTGGACAAATATATTGCTTTGAAATGGAAAAGGAAATTTGGTATATTGGGCAGCAGGAGAAGTATTATTGTTGTGATTGAAGACTTCTTTTTCCCTTTAAATTTGTGTTTGCTGGATGTTATTTATCACTAGAAGATGCCAGATTATTAGATTTTCCAAGATCATTCTGGTATTTTTTTTATTATTATGTCCTTCTAAGTTTTTCCCAGATACACTATTTTTTGTACAGCAGAGGAATTTCAATTGCTTATGTACATTAGAAAAATAAACACATTGTTACTATTTCCATTATTGAAAAATAAAAATTAGAGTTCATTGAGAAGTATTTTCTTCTTCTGAAATGACAGAACTTTTGGAAATGTAAAGGTAAAAAGTAAACACAGATGCTGTCTTTTCTAATTTGGGAAGTTTTGAAGCTCTCATTAAACAATGAAGTATTCAGAGATCTCTGCCTGTTTTGTGCTTTTGTGATTTTCTTGCCACCTCTTTTTTTTCTTTCAGGCTGCTTATTTTTTATCTGATATTTTTCTTTGTATTCAGTCATACAGCAGTAGGAACAGCTCTAATGGTCTAATTTTAAATGACAACTTAGGAATATCACTAGATGTTATTTGTGCTCACACAATAAGCCTTTGAAGCTCTTGCCAGATGGAGCAAACAAATCATTAGAAGTTATCCAGCAGACACTAGTGTCAGAGAGCTATAGATTTATCTCTTTCATTTGCCTTTGGGTAAGAAAACACAGAACATTTTCTGTCAAAGCCTGTTTTGACAGAACTGACCAAAAACATTTTGATGAACAGTCTTCTGTCAGAGACCAGTTACATTTCCACTCAAACACTCTGTGACAACACATCCATTTTGAGCACTTCCTCTCTCTTTTCTTTTTTTTAATGGGCAATTTTTGAACTGAAAAGGTATGCCTTTCCCATTTTATTTTGTGATGATTTTAAGCTAGTGCATTTTACTTTGCAACCGAAGTGGCCAAATAGTATGTATCCAGTCATACGTCACTGATCAGTGGACATGTAGAATCTGGATAAACTGTAGGAGTTTGACTACATATGAGCTCAGAGCCTTTGTCTGCGATTCTGGACGGTCAAGGTTTCAAACCACTGTCTTCACATCAGCCAGGACATGAAATGCTCTCATCCTGGAGAGATGAGAAAGGCAAGACCTGTGTATCTGGGAGAGGGGCACAGCCTTTTCCCCTGGTACTGGAGCCAATCTCTGCTCTTCTTCCAGGTAAGATTTACCAAGATGTGTTTCTCACTTTTAGGTGAAATTGCCAGGAAGAAATTGAGAACATGTCTCTCCATCCCTACAAGGGAGTTACATACCAGCCTGTCCCAAGTTTTCAGTTTAAGTCTCCCACCATCAATGAAGGAGTGGGAAGAGAAAGGGCTCCCTAACATGAGACTCCATTCATATGAGGAACTAGAAACTGTAAATGTATTTCTACATTTGAAATGAAAAGTTCAGTGAAAGTGAAGTGAAGCAAAAATTACAAGTGAAAAAACACTAAGTCCTGCTGTTGGAAGAGAGAGGTAAAATCTGATTCTGAATTAGTTCTGGTAGCCCTGAGCAGCCTGACTGCAGCAAGGGAGGTGGGAAAGTATTGTTGGCAGCATGAGGTGGCAGAGGCAGCTGTGAATGAGCAGGCCTAAAGGAATGCCACAAGTTGGGCTCTGGAGAGCCATCGTGACGCTGCTGTCACTGGATGCAATGAACTGAGGGGCTTCTGTGCGAGTGTAAGTCCCTAAATCCCAGTGAAGGCCATGGGGCTTCTAAGTAGGCTGTTTTCTCCCCAAAAGCAGATTTTGCAATCTGTTCTGGCTCCTGTGTGTATGTGTTTGGAGGGGAATCACAGTGAGCATGATAAAAGAAAGCAGAAAGAATCAGCTATGGTGCTACTTGCATGCAATGTTAAAGAGTCCTGTTATCTCTTTATCTATTTCCAACCACATGCAAATCCATTTAATATTAAAAGAAGTGCTCCTAACCTTTGACACTGATAATCATTTAATTTTTCAAATATATTTGTAACTAAAAGTTTAAGTGCCAGTAAATCTTTTCCGAGAAGCAAAAAGTACAGGAGAGAAAAAGAGACATAAAGGCACCGCAGAAAGATAACAAGGTTGATAACAAAAAGGTCTGCAGACAAACTTGTGTGTTTATGAGAAAAGTAGGAGTGGCCTTCCAAGGCATTTCTGTAATCAGCCATTTTACTGCAGAATGCAGAATCCCACTATTACAGAACTGAAAAATAAAAGAGAAGGGAAAACTTGGGAATAAAGCTAGGGGAGGGATAAGCTGAGGGCACAGCTCCTGCCTTTTCCTGTCTCTCTCTGTTCTGCTGTCTCATCCTCCTCCCTCCTGATAAAGGCTTAACCCCAATGTATTTATGGTGCTTAAACAGTTTTTGCTTTATTTTTCCTTTATTGCTCTCAGAATGGTACCCTGGTTGATGGTGTGTCTATGTTTTTATCATCCATATAATCTGTATCTATATCAGATTAGCCTTGCCTGCAAGAAGAAATTAAAAAAAGAGACTTGCCATCCAATGCACAGAACAAATGATCAAGGCAGGAACCGCTTTTGATAGCCTGTGAAGCAGATTGCTTTCCATTCTCCACTCTCTCCATCCCTGATGGTGGTCCTGCATGCAGTATGGCTTTTCTAAGCTGTTGTGGCTTAACCTGGCGGGTGGCTTAGCACCATGCACTCACTCCCCCATTTCCTAGTGGGAAACGGAATGGGGGAGAGAATCAGAAAAAATAATAATTAAAAAAAAAAATAGTAGAATTGATGGTTTGAGATAAAGCTATTTACTAAGATGGAGAAAAGGAAAAGGAAAATAGTGATGACTATATATATATATACATATATATACACACATATTTAACAAGTGATGTACAAGTAATTGCTCACCACCCCTCTTTTGATGCCCTGCTAGCTTCCCAGGCATCAGAAGAGGGAGGGATGAACACTCATCACGTTCAAAACTCCTTCCACTTTGTGTCATATGATATGCAATAGCCTTATGCTATTGAGGTTATGTCAGCTGCCCTGATTCTGTTCCCTCCCAGTTCCTTGGGCCCTTCACTGTGAATGGCCTTGGCCCTATACAGCACTGCTTAATTGCAACTATAAATGTTGATGTGTTATCAGCACTGTTTTTCTCCTAGAAGCAAAGTATGGCATCATACCAGGCACCCTGAAGAAAACAATTCTGCCACAGCTGAAAAAAAGATATAAGCCAGGGTTCAACTCTTTTCTGAATGTGGCACCAGTGTGGAACTAATTAGATGTGCTCCCTTTCATGGCAGACAGATTAATTTCTTTACTTCCTCTCCCATCCCTGCCTCCCCTGCACCACTCCCAGATTCTTGTTCTGTTTATCACACTGATATTGCCACAAATTCATTTAAGTGCCTTCCAATTTAATTCCATCTTCCTGGCTGTCATGTCAAAGCAGGGGTGAGTTGAATGACTCCCTCCTGATTTTGTTATAGGGCCAGTTTTCTCATAACAGATTATCTCTGTGACTGAAATTACAACAAATTGCCTAGTAATGTGTCCAGTTTAGGCTTGAGCATCTATGCAAATGAGGCTTTTGGCAGTGGGTACCCATTTTGCTTGTCTTCTCCCTCAGGTGTCAGTTCACTGGTTGAGTTGCCGTTCTCTATCACAAGGAATGATGGCTTCTTACAGTTTAATTTAGAATTGCCCATTTGTTTAGATCCATATATGTGAGGCATCATGGATATTTATTATTTAAGGCAACACAAACTGACTGTTTGCTTTGCAAAAATATCCCTGCTTTCTACAGAAGACAGATGCGGGATTTATAAAATCATATGCAGGGAGACAATACCAAAAATTGCATGGGCAACCTGGGGTTGGTATGGCTACTTAGTTACAATTTCAAAATGTAAAGAACAGCCCACAAAGTTAAGTTTTGAAAATTTCTTTTTACAGATAATGATGTGGAGTGAACTTCCAGATTGTATCTATTAGGAGCACGGAACGAATTGTGAAGAGGCAAGGTTTAGGGGCTTCAATTTATCTCCTCACTTTGAGTGGCACGTGCCATGTGCAATAGCTGTTCCCTGAGGTTGAGAGCACACATCCTCTCTGTGGAGGGAGTGAGCTCCTCAGGCTGATACATTAGCCAAAGGCAAGCAAGGATTTATTAAACCTACTCAGAAGAAGAGCAATGAGATGAGCAGGCTTTCTTTCACAGGGCCAGTGTTATGAGCACTAGGCCAGATAATCAACCCCATTGCTAGTTTTTAGGAATGAGAAATACAGAGCTACTCCAAACTCTCTTTGGAGAAATAAATACTCAAATGCTATTACCATCAGGGTTAATGAAACCAGGGTACTGTCACTGCAAATGATTTTTTCATGTGTGTCAACGCAGGAACACAGAAACAGAAGTGCGTGTGAGAAAGTGTCTGTCTCTCAGACAATTTCTTTGCCTCTGGCAATGCAGCCTTCACTGCACCACCCATTGCAGATTGAGTGTTTGTGTGATGGGGAGCTGGTAGCAGCCACCCTGTATGCTATGTCCTCATCACAACAGCTCTTCTCCTGACCCTCCTGAGCTGGGCCAGACAGGGTGTAAAGTGTTTCCAAGGGGTAAGAGTAGGGAGCAGGCATAGGTGTTCAGCTCCCTCTGCCTTAAAATTATGTACTTCTTTCCTCCCCTAAATCTGAGCATGTTTGGGGTCAAACTTCAGAGGGTGACACCAGTTCTGAAGCTGCAGTCACTCCTCCACGCACACTTGTGTCAGAGAGTATTCAAAAGACATTGGCTCCTCAAGATTAACAAGCCACAACTGTTTCAGACTTGTAAATTAAATGCTTCCTCTGGAAAGCTGGAGTGATGGGGCATCGCATCCAGAAAAGTGGAAAAAAAATCCCCAAAATTCTCTATCCACTCTCCAGCTCTGGATTCCTGTATGACTTCTGACTAAACATGCTGCATGAGAGTCAGATACTGAGCACTAATGACATTTTAAATCCAGTCTTTTCCTAAAGCAAGTGCAGATTTATGCAGAGCATATGTTTCAAGAGCTTCCACTGTAGAGGAAAGCATTACTCCACTATGATCAAAGTGTAATCTGGCCAGCATATGATGATACGCTATGTTGGAACTTCAAATTCATAAGCCAGCATTCTCTGCAGGCGAACTCAGTACTAAAAGAAGTCACACTGAGATAACTTCAGTTCCATATTCATTGTGTTAAATCTCAGGACAACGGATGTTTGCAAACTGTTATGCCAGTTAGAGACAGCAGCATCCCTCCCCTCCTGTAACCACTCTTCAGACTGTTTCAATAACTTCCATAGCTCAGCTGAGGCTGCCTCATCTGATTCCAACGTGGCTGCATTACTATGATACGCTGGTGGTTTCAGCTGGTCTTTCTGGTTGCTTCTGGTCAGATATGGGCTATCTACCCTATATATATGAGGAAGCAGTAACTTCTTTCTTGTGGGTAGTGAGGAGATGTGAGTGTGGAGCTCTTTCCCACATTAACCAGATCTGGAAAGGGATATATTGGTCTATGGCCTCAATTTTAATTTCATGACTGTATGATAAAAATTTTCTTAATTCAACACCTCTTACCATTGCAGAAGATTCAACTTCCTCTCGAAGAATAAACATATAAACCTGCAGTTAACCAGTGTGTCCAGAAAAGGTAGGAGATAATTTGTTCTAATGACACAACATCACCCTAGGCTCTTATCTGAAACTATATGGAAAAAACAAGTATTTCACATAGATGAGACACTGGTTAGTGAGCCACTATAGCACATGTTTATAGAATATTCCACTACGCATCTCCACTAAAACAAGTTTCCCTTTCATAAGATTATCTTTTTCTCCATACTGAAATAAATATCAACATGGAAACGTTATTCTTTCTTATTTTTATTTCTCATAAAATATGTGCATTATATTAGTGCCCAGAAGCTCTGCTAGCAGTATCAATGTAGTTAATTTATATTGAATATTATTGACTAAATTGGTATTCTGGAACAGAATAGGATTTGCATATTATATTTACCACGAGCACATTTTGTACTCATGATAATCTGGAGTGCTTCAACATTAGTCACAAATGCAGTGACTAAACAGGCAATACAACAGTATGTACTTTGTAGTAATTCATACGTAGCCAAAGGAGCCAAAAAACTGATTGCATCAAAGGTTAGCACATTAGTCTCTGACAGTACAGCTATTTTTTTCCAAAAAATGTTGGGTACTTCTTCATTAAAACATGTACAATTTAAAGATTCCTATATGATTTTTGTATTCAAAAAAGAAGTGGGAGCTTCCCTAGAAAAATAAATGAAATTTAGACTAAGTGTGAAGCTCCTATTACTGCTACTCTTCTTTCTCAAGCAGCTTCAAACAAGTTCTTCTCTCCTCACCATCTTCATGCTTAAAAATGAACTAAAGAAAGAGAACGGTGGGGGAGGGAGGGGAGTTACTGAATGAATTGAAGACAGCATCCACACCTAGTTCTGATTACAAGCATCAAGTCTTTTCTGAAATATTTCAGAAGGGTGGAAGTCCACATAGATTTATGAATGTACATACTCTCCTGTTTTTTATTGGAAGTGTATATATATGAGCAAAGATTAAAAGCCAAAACAAATGTCTAAATCATAGTATACTGCTGGTACAGTGGGGTAAATACAGCACAGACCTCAGGATTCTAAGTAATGTTGATTGTAAAAGATAATTTCATCCTTGCGTTCAGCTTGCTGAGACTCGGAAAAAAATGCCTTAAGAATTATGAGAACAATTTCCCCTGTACTGTTATCTCCTCTCAATCCTCACAGTGTTCATTTCCTGTATTGACGAGGATCACATTAAAAAGAGTATGTACTGTAGATCTGGAAGCGTTTTTTACTTAATACAGCATACCAGCAGAAGGTAGTCGTACCACATGCCAAAAGCCAGAACTTTCTGAGAAGGAAATACCACCCCCTAAACGACGGTATCAGTACTAAAAATACTGCCTTCTGTTATCAGAGCAACTCCCATCTGACACATCCCAAGGTGGTATGCATATGGGAATCATTTCAGCACCATCAAAATACAGCTGTGATTGCATATTAGCAAAATACTGTCATGAAGTTTTTCTAAGGAGAATGTTGGATATTAATTTAGAAAATTTTGATTATGAAAGGTAATGTTAAGACAGACCACTTGCAAACCAAACGATGAACATCAGCAAATCTATAAAAAGTAATTCTTCAGTGACTACAAACAGTGGGGATCATATTTTACACCTCTTCCAGCTGTTATAAATTGGATTTATGTATATACAGAATATTGTTTGAAGCTTCTCTTGCATGAATTCTAGACATAAATAAGATCAGTCAATAGCATCCTTCTATCCAGAGAATTAACCTTACTAAATCCAACTTTTTAATCTATTCCTTGCTGACAAACAAATATTTAGTGATCCCATCTGTATTTTAAGCAACCCCATTGTCAACTAATACACGTAGAAACATTTGCTGAGCGTACCAGCACAAGTTCTTCAGTTTTATCATACAAGAAAAGCACAAAAAGGGGACTTTCCAGCTAATCAATATCTAGGGGAGATGACAGTGATTATACTTGCAATTGCACTAGGATCTCAACAAATATTTCTGAACTTTTCCCCAATCCCACAGGAAATACCAAGCATAGATAACACGCGATTTATGACTTAAGCAATTGCCAACCGTGTTTGTTTCCTGCAATCTGGCAGGTACTGTATATCCTCTACAAATAACAGTTGTATCTGACTAATCTCCACACGCCTGTACTGAAGTTGTTCTGACCTGATCACATGCCTACCCACGCATAACTAAATCTTTAGACCTTTTTCTCCACGTAACTGAAATTTAAAAAGAGGATTAGTAAAGCACCTGGAGTTAGTGCCATCACGTTGTTCCCAGAAGAGCTATTGGTGAAATATGCTCCCTTATTTCCTACCACAGTACTGGTGTATCTTTGTAAAACCAGTGAAATTACCAACTGCTTGATGGGGCAGGATTGAAAAATACATACAAAGGAAGTTTGGATTTGGTTCAGCTACTGTCCCTTCAGGAAGCTTGAGAACTAGTGATATCTTGTGATCCATTTTTGAGAGTTAGCAGCATTTTCTGGATCTAACACACTTCTGATCTCTCTGAAATGTAGTGGTTCCTGTACCAATGCAAGCAGATATCAGTGGAGCCCATGCTTATTTACATTTCTTGCTTGTAATCTTCATTATTCAAAAGTTATCTCAGTCAAAGAAAAAGACTTCATTTATTTTATCAAAAGTTCTATGTGTGTAGAAATGGTTAGCAGGAGGTTTCTTCTTTACACGTCCAGTGCTCTTGTAGCGTTGATTATGGACATGAAAGATACTCTGCCTCCCTTGCATAGGATAATAAAACACAAAATTAGAAGCTTCAGTAACCTAACAGATTTTGATAACATTAACAGAATTAGCAGCTTATCTGCCCCACCAGGAGACTGTTAAAAACAGAACCCACAGCAACAAGAAAAATAAACATAAAAGAAAGGTGAAAAGAGACCTATATTTATGGCCAAACCTGGTTGTATTTCTCACATTTGATAGCAAAGAAGCAATTGTGATTTCTTTTGGTCTCTCATAAAATTATATAACTCCATTTTAAAACAATAGAAGAAACTGTGTCCATTATTTCTGCTTGTTCAGATTTCATGGGTAATTAAAACTGGACAAAGGCAGTGCCCGATCACACAGTAACAGCCAGAACCAAGAGAGTTCAGCAGCAACCTGGTGCTGATAAACAGAAATACTAGAAGGCCGATAAGCAAAGAGCTGTCATTATCCAGGAGAGAATTTACTAGCCTGTGTTCAGTTTGTATTCTTGGCTCCAAATCAGGATCATTTCTGTAAAAAATATATTGTTTTAATTGTTCTTTAGTATGCCCACTTTCAACAGGTCTTGAAAACAATCAGATTTCCATTGGAGTCACCAGGACTGGACTGCACTGGGGATAAAAAGAAAAAAATTCTGCATGTTTTCCTTTCACCACCAGTGCAACATTCAAGTGAAGTACACCCCAAACTGATCTTTTTACTCCTTGTCCTCAAAAAACAAAACAAAACAACAATAACAGCAACACAGCAACATAAAACATGACAAAGGAGTCTGAATTTTACCACTTCTGAACAAAAAACAAGTGGCACTAAAAAAGATGTCACTGAAGATGTTGAGAAGTGTGTAAGATGGGAATGTGTCCCACTCTCAGTCTGGCTGAGTGAAACCAAAGCAGAATTTAGAAGCTCCTACAAAAATAACTCCTGCTGACTTTGTATGTTGAAGTGTGAGGAAGCTAGTGAGAAAGGTGACATTTTCCTCTAGGATGTAGAGAAGCAGCAGCTATTCTAGGAGCAATGCAGTATCTTTCACAGCTGATTTGCACCTCTTGACAGCATGAAGAGCAGCTAGATCAGCATTGCCAAGGATCCATCGATGTGATGCCCGGCCACAGCCCTGACACTGTCTTTTCTCTTAGTTAAAAAAATAGCATTATTGTGAGAAGAACCTGCATATTCCATGTGTGTATTCCTGGTATCCAATGTGCTCCTTAGCCTCCAGAGTTGCACTGCCCTCATTTTTAAGTCAGATTTCCCCTTCTGGGGCCCTGGAACAGGGATGAGACCACAATCCATCAATTACGGTAATAGTAAGGTTACTGCTGATGTGCTAATAAGAATGGTTTATGTTGCTGGCACATTGGACTACATGTGGAAGAACTGAAGACACAAGATGGAACAAATAACCTTATAGGACATTTACACCCAAAGCTAGATATTGATGGCCTGATTTGTGCACCTAAGTGGAATCTAGAAATAATTTTCCGAAGTTATACTGGAGACAGAACACTGTGTTCTTCTTGACTGTCTCCAAAAAAAAATGCCCTAGAAGCTAAGAAAAAAGGAAAAAGCAAGTTTTGGGGAAAGGTGCAGGGAGAGCCAGAGCAGCCTGATTGTGCACTGGGTATGTAAGCTTTAGCTCACCTACCACCTGTGTAGTCTGGGGAGCCTCAGAGCCAAGAAACCAATTCAGTTTGCACAAGGCAGCCACCTAAGTCTTATATAAAGGAAACTCAACCCAACAACAAAAAAAAATAAGCAAAAAAAAAAGGATCAAGGGCTAAGGTTAGAGTTCCTTGTGGTGACCAGGACTCTGAGATGACTCACCTAGTCTCCACAAGTGTGGACCCCAGCAGGAATAATAATCATCAATGCCATTCTGTGCAGATGTCCCAAGGATATCTTAAACAGGTATCTGTGATTAGGCAACTGAATATGAGTTTGATTCACTAGTGATCTTGAACAGGCACCAGAAAAGCCCCTTGCATAGCTAATGTTATCTTTGTAGACTAGTAAGCACTAGTAAGAGCACAAGCTCAGCACATTTACAAAAACTGACACAATGAAATCCCATTGGACTCCACCTCACAGTTGGATAGAGCAGAGAAAGCCTGAAAACCAGTCCGCGTCCAGACCCAGGAGACCTCAAGATGTTGACCTTACCCTGCCACAGGTGCTATCTGTCTTCCAGTCAAGCATCTGATAGAGGGCAAAAAGGTTCCCTGATCATTTGCTCCAAAGAACAAAATTAGGACAAGGTTAACATACCACAGGTTCCTTTGGAGAGGTAGGGTGTTGTAAGTGCAAAGTTTGAAGTTAATCATCTTTTAAATTATATTCACCTGTCTTTTTTGGTAGTTTTAGCTCTATGGAAGATTTGTACAAGCCTGATTATTCTTGACATCTCTAATTATATTTTCCCCAGTTTCAAATCAACATATTGTAACAAGGGCTCAGAAGCTTAGAAGAAAACAGTAAAATAAGATTAATTTTTACCTTGATGTAAAGACTTGTGAATAAGTCTAATAGAACTATAATGACTCATTAGCCTAATTCATTAGGTATTGCTAGCTATTAACATTTGTAACTGCAGGATGTAATGTACATATGTACACAATCTCCAGTGGTCGATATATGGTATGTGAGTAGTTACAATGAAAACTCAAATTATGCAGCAGGCTTTCCAGCTCCCCCTTGGTATGAAAAATATTACTAAATATCTGTGTACTACTCTGTAACTTTATTATCATTGAACATAATGATCAGACAAAAATTAAAACCAAATTAAAATATATATTTTAAAAAATATGTGCATTTCAAAGGTGTTAGTCTATGTTCTGAAATATTTTCTCTTTTCCATAATCATTAAAACACCTCCTGGATCTCATTTCACACAGCTCACAGTTCTGTAGATTAAGTTCTGGATTTGTTAAAATATAAATTCCTAGTCTATGAGTGATATCTTATAATCTGTCCCAGTAAAATCTCTTGTTTTAGCTTGAGTACTCATGAGTCAATCAAGAAGAATCTGGTAATTCATTATTTTGAGGGAAATCGACTTGTATGAAATTTGTTTCTAACATAATAATATTATATCTATTTCTGATATGTCTGCTGTTCAATAAGGATTGCTGAGATAACTTTCATTATTCACTGTTACAGTACATTTTTATTATAGTAATGCCAGAAGACCCCTACAAGGTTTGCAATCCCATTCTAGTAGGTGATGAATACATACAGGGGAAAAAAAATTCCTGGATGACTTGCAGTTGTTAAATATTTGTTCAGTTGCTTAGAGAAAGTGTTTTCTGCATAGGAGTTGTTTGAAGCTACTCTTTTCATTTGTCCACTGCAAGAGTTTCTCTGTGCCCTGCATCACAAACTACTTTGTTCCCGAAATGTATGACAAATTTTTTAAGCAATAGGAAGACGGATGATGAACTACAAGCAGTACATTTCCTAGAGGAATTTTTTGGTCAAAAGATCACCAGTGCAAAAATGGTGAAACTCTGAGGACTCAAATACTCACACAAATATTTGACAGTTTTCCAAATGTTTGTTAGAGTGTACAGACACAGTGTCCAGCAGAGCATGCTTCTAAGTGCTTTCTGCTCTTTGAAGATCTCCTGCCCTTTGAATTTTTTTTAATCTTCCTTCTTAAAATAAGGAAATATTGTCACATATCCCACTGTCATACAGTTTTCTGAAAACAGCAGAAGCACACTCGGCTCAAGATAGGGTTTTCCAGTGATACTATACATTTCAAATGGAATACCAAGCAGGAGAGATACGGCAGGGTAGCATCTTTATGGGGATCTCCCACAGAGATGGTCTGGAATGGAAATTCTTCTCAGGAGAGGTATAATTCCACAAATGTTATCGTAAACCCCTTGACAGCCATTGCCATTAAGGAGAAATGTGCAGTAAAATTCCAGTCCCTTCTAGAGACATCTACACACAGATACCCACTTTTTCTGAATATGTCCAGAAAACAACTGTAGCCAACACAGCCCCTTGTGTATCCAAGTAATTAAACCCACTGCAATTAGAAATAGGCCATTTAAGATAATAGCAATTTTCAGAGATGAAGAAAAGCCACAGGTGGTAAATTGTGCACTGAAAAGATCTGCTAAGTACACCAGAAGACCAAAGATTTCTAATTGCATACTTTCTTGATTGAACAGTGGGGCTATAAACACATCTTCTTCAAAGGGCTTGACAACAAAAAAGGTAAAGAATAATTTGAGATGTCAGTGTAACACAATCCCATCTCTGAATAGAATGAATCAGCTGGTTATTAACAGTACAAGTAAAAGAGGAAATAACTTCTCAGCTTCCTACAATGTATTACTAATTATATCAAAATAGAATTGGTTTGGTGAAAAATTATCTCCTAAATTGTTACTAAAAACAGAATAAAATTTTGAAAAGCAAAATGCCAGTCCTTCCTAATTTTACTTCCAGCTCTGATGCAGAATGACTGCCTACTATTTATATGGTACCACAAATCTGTACGGTTCTTTGCTGTGATATACAAGCAATTTCCCACCTTAAAGAGCATACAATCTAAGCGTCAGCTATATCAAATACTGCCATCAGTCAGAGTTTACTGAGTACTCCCCTTTTGAAACTCACCCTTAACTCACCTACTGCTCCTGTCCTGACAGTGTTAATGAAAAAATGACGCACAGACCATTCTTCAAATGATGCTCTGATTTTACAACAGTCATCATTCTGTGTGAGAATTTAAGTAATTAATACTATTTCCAAGGTTGGAAGCTACATTGTCCCATCAGGCTGTTGAAATACATGGTGATCGTTTTTTTTATTCAGTGAAACTTTCAATAACATTTGTTGTTAAATGCAATAGCAGAACCTTTTTCTCCTCTTACGTATCTGTGTTAAGCAGAGTGACAAAACATGCATTGTATTTCTGAAATAAAACCCTAATCTAAACCTAAAATGCTCTTCTGTGCTTTACACAAAAAGAAAACGGGATTTTCCAGAGCAACATGGAAGATCCAGGTTCAGCCCATTAGCTGCACCAGCAGATGCTGGAATCTTGTAAAATAGGGAGGATAAATAAACAGAGAAATGAGTATAAATTCTTAAAAGTGAAAAAATCAAAAGAACTGAATGTTCCTGTCAATCAGATATTATTTAAATGTAGATGAACACAACACTGAAAACTAATTTACTGCATAGAACAGTAGAGTCACATCCATAGATCTGAGTGATTGTTATCACTCTTCTCAAAGCTCTTTGGAGTTTTATCCAGTGCTATTCATTCCTTCTTTATCTGTATTTCATTTTTATGCCTTTTGTTGTTTGTTGTTGTTTTCAAATGAAGCTTCAGATAATTTTGTCTTTGAGAATGCCTGGTAACTGACATCATAAAAAGAGAATTCTCATGGACATCTGGACATAAACCGCAGGGAAGCTAGAGAAAAAAGCTACCTGAATCAGGTTTTAAATTCAATTCACTTATGAAGAAGTGTTGATATTATCTGCTCCTTGAAAAGAGTTTTCTGTGCAGATCAGAAATTGGAGGAAGTAGAAAACCTTCTGACTACTAAATGTTTCCCGTTTATGGTGGTTTCTGTGATATGCTGGCAGAGATTGATTTATAAAGCCAGTGGTCCTTAGTAGTTGCTAGGAAACAGTGCTCTGCACTTGATCCACACACAAGGGGATGTGCAGCCAGAAAGTGCAGTTTCTAATGGAGTAATTCTTCTGATTTTAAACCCATACAGAGAAATTTCAGTGTATGGCTTCCCAAAACAGCACAAGCAAGTCTCATTCTTGTGTGCAAATATTATTGCTTAAACTAGTAGCAGTTATCCTTAGCTACTAACTCTTCCAGGTACAATAAGCATTTCCAAGTGCAGCATTTTCTCATTTTAGAAATGTAAAAAGTCACAGATAAGCTGGGAGGAACTTTTTGGGTTCCAAAATATCCTGTCCTTCAATACTTCTGGCAACCTGCAAAATCTCCTTCACCATTTATCAAGGTGCATCTTAAAAGTGGATGGGATTTCATCCACAGCAAAGTGCACAGTAAATAGTAACTTCTTTATAATTTCTACAGCAAATTTATTCCTGAGCTTTTGTGTGTATGTGTTGATTTTGTCCCTTTCAAACAACCTGCTTTCTCCTCCTTTGTTTTTGCCCCTTGGTATGCACATAGGCAGGAATCCTATCCCCTCTGTTTTTGGTTTGAATAGCAAAATCCAACAAAATACCCTTAGTCCTGTATGATAAGTCCTAAATCCTATATAATTTTTTCCTGCTTTATTGTTATGTAGCACTTTCCTGCACCTCTTTGTTTGAATTCTTTTTTCTTGAATGCAGGCAACCAGAAACATGCATTGAGGTTCCAGGTGACATATTGCAGAGCATCAGTGCTTCCATCTCTGTACTGGAATTACCTCTCTTGTTATTCCCTAGAATCCTTTCTTCTAAGATACATTATGTCTCACCAATGGCTCAAAGACATCCTGTGTCTGACAAATAAAAAACCATCTTCTTTTCCATTTAATTTTCCATTTTCCTTGGGTAGTAACCATTCTTGTTATCAGTTCTTAAGTGTTTCACCTTGGACTTTGTCCTAGTTCAGCCAACCCCACCCTTTTACCACAAGCCTGAAAATAATCAGTCCTACTGAATTTGCCCTGTTGATATGGGTGGGTGCTTCCCAATTGTGTGCCTTTGACAAACTTAATTAGTGCACATACAGTTCCTGGTCATTAATGACAGTATCTAAGGCACTTCATTTGGAATCTCACTCTAGAGTGCTGGTGCAGCATAATCCATCACTGTCTGACCTTTGGACAGTTCCTTGCACTAATTCTCATCTCACAGAACACCTAGCAGTTACATGAAAAATTTTATTGAAGAATGGGTAGTGTACAGATATTGTGTTACCGTGCTTCCCTTGGCAAAATAGGTCTGTTATTGGAGTAGCCTGAAACTTAGTCTCCTTAGTAAATCAACATTACATTTTAAGACATCCTTTATTTCTCCTAGTGTCTTTCATTTTCCCTAAAATCCTGCATTTCAGAAGGCTGATCTTTGGTTTCAAGACTTATCCCTTAGCACACTCTTTTAACTGAAATTGTTACACTTGCTCATGTCCATTCAGGTGGGCATATCTTCCTGATGAGTTCTGCTCTAAACTCGATGGGGCCACTTCCACTTTCTGCAATCATATTTCCCATGCCAGTCCTGTTACTGCATCTGTGTTCCACACATTCACCTTCAGAGGCAGACAAAAGTATCAGTTGTTTTGTGGGGCTTCCCTAAAAACCGCTTAGAATAGCATCCCTATTTTTTTCCTAATCCTTTATCTACTATAGGTAGAGAATCTTTAACCCTTTCTTCTCATCTCTCAAGGTCTATATTGTTCAAGACCTGCCTGGATGCCTACCTGTGCGACCTGGTGTAGGGAACCTGCTTTGGCAGGGGGGTTGGACTCGATGATCTCTGGAGGTCCCTTCCAACCCCTACAATTCTGTGATTCTGTGATTCATATTCTGACCTTTCACATTCCGTCCTCCAAATTCTGGTTTAGTTGTTTAGAGAGATTTGATGTCCTCTTGCCTGGGAACATGAATCACAAACCAGCACATCACGTCATTTCAGTGCCTTCGCTCTTCAGATTGCTTCACTATGTTATAACCTACCCTTTTATAGACAAAATAAAGCTTTAGCTACCATCATGTCTTTGTATATACTGCTGCATATTGAAAGTGAAATTTGGTTAGTACTGCCATCCCTTCAGAGTATATTATTTTCTCTTCTAGTTTTTCTATAAGATCTTTGCTACTTGTCTATCACCAACTTAAAATACTATAATCTCTTTTGGGTTCAACTTCTACTTTCAAAAATTACCATGATTGTAGCATCTCTTCATCAATCTCTGACTGTGAAATTTCAAGTCTCCCATAATTATACAATCCCCTAGTAGCTTATCTCTCATGATACTAAAGCAATCTCAGGTCTGATGTTTCCTGTAGAGCCCAATGCCTTTTCCTCTACATTCTCTTTCAGAATTCTTTCCTAACACATTTTGATGCAGATTGATCCTCTTCATATTACAAATTAAAATTTCTTTTCTGTCAGACATACTTTTTATACATAATGCTACCACATCTTAACAATTCCTGCTTTCTTTTAACAGTATGCACCCTGCAGTACCAGTACGCCAGTTGGAATTAGTATTCTATCATGTTTCTCCTATCTCTCGAATATTCTGTTTCATGTCATGCTCCAATAAACCTAACTCTTTTACCTTCATGTGCAAGTTGCTTTTTTGCATGTTTTTGCTGCCTCACTTCACCTGGTCTCCTAGCTAGGTTAAGTTCAGTATCTGCACTGTTTCATTATGTACCTAGTTACTGGGGCTTGGGTGTGCTTTTTCTCGTGGCTTCCAGCTTAAAGTCCTTCCTTTTGATTGTAGCATACGTTGTCCCAGGAAAGTCACAGTCCAAAGACTCAGAGGGAACCACTCTCTAGAAAAGTCTCTTTCTCCCAGAAAGGTCCCCTCAGCTCAATGAATTACCTCTACTATTGGTACCATTATATTTTTAATTGGGGAGGATTTTTCTTCGTTTGCTAGTTTTCTTTAAAACTTTATCTGAGTGTTCATTAAAACTTCTATTTTCCGTTCTCTTCATTCTATTTAAGTATTTATATTATGCTCATCACCTTGGGATCTGGATCTGTGTAGGCAACCAGAATGCCTTATCAGAAAAATTAACATCACAAAACACTTTTTCACATGGCTTTTGTCTCAGACAAAAATAGAGTACATTTTATGAGTGCTCCTTGCTTCTTGGTTTCCATGTTTCCAGTAAGATATTAAATGTCTTTTTCACTTACATTACAGGTATTTTTAGTCAGGATGATCTAAGGACATAGCCAGGAGAATAAACATGACTAAATACAGAAAATGTATTAAGGAGTACAAATTTAATATTGGAAAGCACTCTGGAGTATCATCTACCTGTCCACTGCAACGTGGTCATCTGTGACTACAAAGCAAGTTTGGAAGAAAAAAAAAGAAAAAAAAAAAAACAACAAGGATAATAAAATGTAGAGGACTTCCAGAACAATAAGAAAAGAATTAGGGAATATAAAAACACATCCAGATGCAATCTCCAAACACAGTGCATAGCCTATACAATAGGTTACAATAGTGCTATACAGTATTGTGGAAGAAAAATGGCAAACCAAGTCAGCATAGGGGATATGCAAGATAATACCAGGAGCAAGGCACTGGCCTAGACAGGTGTCAGTTACAACACCTTTCCTATGGATGAGGAGATTTTCATCTGTTGGATGGTCAGTTGCTCCCATTCCATCTGTAGTAAGCAGTGCACAGTTTTCATCTAAGAACTGATTATTACAGGGCGATGCAAATGGGACAATGCTGCATGAAGGTCAAGATGATTCAAGATGGTTCAAAGAATGTAAAATAATAACAACTATGATAATTATATGAACATACAATCCAGGAACCATGTAGAACTCCGGGTTTATTAGAGAATGAGTGAGAACTGACGCTGTCAGGAAAGGAAAAGGATTTGCAATTCCAGATAGGAGAAACAAGTATGTTAGTAGAACAAACATAGTGTTTCACTGCACAGAGCACTGGAAAGCCGTCTCCAGCCCATTGTATGACTTTTAATGGCTCTCAGACAGGAACAGGTGCAGATGACAATCAGGGAATGGAGAGTCAAGAGCTTGTCTGATAAACCTGGGAAAATAACAGCTGAGAAAGGTATCATGTCCCCCTGTAAATACATCCAGTAAGTGCACGCCAGAGAAAGGAAGAGCTGTTCAGTCTAAAAGCCAATATTGGCACAAGTACAAATAGGCCTAAAGTGACTGTGAGCACATTCACACTTTAATAATCCCCAGAGAAGTGAGGTTCAGAAACAGCCATTGAGAGCATCATTGAAATGAAAACCCAACAGACTCTCCAAGATGAGCCTAGTCAGCTCATTAACTAACACTGATGTGAAATCTCTTCTGTTCAAGAGAATGGATTCAGTGCCCCACCACACCAGTCCTGGTCCTATGTTCCTTCTTAAATACCTAGTAATTAACAAACTTTGTCTTTTCAAAAACTGCTTCGGTAACCACTGGCCACTGCTATGATGTCTTTGTAGGAAAGGACAAGAATAAACACTGACTTCTGTTTAGAAGTATCTACAAAACAAATACATGCCTGTTGCTGCTTGCAACTATTCTACATAAGGATGAACCTGAACATATATTTTAAAGGTTTATTCAGTTAGGACTTCAGCCTGTATGCTCCTCAGGGCACGGGATCTGCCTCAGCATTTATGTTTGTAAAAAACAAAATGCACACCTATACAACTCATCGCATTTTTAGATAACTACTTGGTGTAATATCTTGAACCTCAGGAGTGGAAGTGATTATCATCAGGTACTGAAGTCTTTTTGAACAGTAAGACATCTGAAATACTGTGCTGAAACCACAGCAGAGGTGTAAATATTCACAGGCATTTGAGCATCACTTAAGCAACAGCAATAAAGATCCTGAGCATTCTGTGTGAATTAATGACTGCCTGAGAGTGTTAATAGCCTGAAGTGGAACTTTGGTTCATTAACCCCCACTGGCCATTAAACTTCAGGAAAGGTCTAAGGCTGAGGTCATGAGGACAGTTATGAATTCTGGAGGGAAGGTGTATTTATATACGTTGATTTAACACTTTTTCATTAGTACTGTTGTAGATCATAGCTACAGATAAGACATGAGACTACAGAGATCTAGATACTGGTGACAACCTCCAACCATTCTTCATCACAGAGGACTGCAAATACCAACATATTAGAGAATTCCCAGACAAGCTGGAAACATTTTTAGCATTTGTGAAAAAATCACTAAGGCCAGTGTCATGGTTTTATGTTTTTTGGTTTTCAGAATTCCAAATCATAACATCATGTAGTGCACTGAGAGTTAAAGTGTTAATGCACCAATTCCAGGTACCTATTCCCCTATACATTATGGAAGTCATGGGATCTGGCCCTTACGGGTGAGGCGCTCTCTTACTGCCTTGCAGTGGGTGCTGGAGAGTGCTTTCCTGGCCATTCCAAGCTTTTCAGGTTTGACTCGGTCTCAGGAACTCTCTATCTCTCCTATCTTATTTGATTTATTAGTCTCAATTTCAATTAGACTGTATTACATTATGTTATCTTGCATTCTGATATCACAGTAAAATAAGTTTTCCTCCATAGATCGTTGCCGCTATTTTTTTCCTTCCTTGAGCCCAGCTCCCATCTCCCTATCCCTTTTCCCTTTCCATTCCCATTTTGTGGGGCTGGGGGGGAGGGGAGGAGAGAGCAGGGGCCTACTCCCCCCCTGTCACGGGTATAGATTGATCTAATTAACTTTGTGACAGTCAGTAGGCAGTTCTAGAAATCAGAATCAAACCAGCCTGCTCCCTGTTATGCAAGGGCTCAAATACATGCCAGGGGAAGAAAGGTGAGTTGGATATAGGCTCATATAAAGGCCATGGAGCATCTCCGCAGGAATGTCAGGGCTGTAAAAAGGACACATAGACTAGGACATCCAGATAGTCTTCACTGAAGAGATGTGAAAATGCCTTGATCTACTGGAAGTATCTGAAAGTGCTGGTTTGTGTGGCAGTGGAGTTCTGTAAGAGCCTGATGCACCTTGGAGAACTTCCCAGCACCCACACTTGCTTTTCCTCCATCTCCTGCCTCCATTGCTTTGCCCTCCCTGACAACTTGATGAACCCTGGCAGAAAACCGGAGGGATGGGGAATTGTATCTCTTCTTGTCTCTATATTTGTGATTTATTTTTGTTTGGTTTGGTTACTTTTGGTTTTGGTTTTACTGCATGAGGGTGTCAGTGGGAGGACATAGATAGGTATTGGGATGCCAGGCTTTTAGACTGGTTCATCCTGACTGATACTTGATATCCCACAGCCAGAAAGAAGTACTAAGCTACAGTTATTTGGAAAGCTTATTCATTAGAGCAGAGAATTTCCACAGATATGTCTGGCCCCAAGAAAGACAATAGCCAGATTCCCTCCAGTTTCAACGGAGACAGCAATTCACAGACATTCTCTGCAACATCTTGCAGAACACTTTCTGTTAGTTTCTAGAAGAGAACTGAAGAAAATAAAAATACTTTAGGAAGAAAAAAAATAGATAAGTAAATGTTAATCTCAGCTCTCTGGAACAATTAAAATATAAAGAGATGTACTGTTTTAGATGCCTATACAGGTGCTTAAAAGAAAAGCTGCTCACAATATATCTAATTCCCCAGCTGTTTTCTCCACAGCAGAATTAGGTACCAGGTATAAAGCGGTGTATTGGCAAGGAGCCAGTGCATTCCTGGATCACACATATGTTAGATGCGCCTGGCATTTATTACAACAGTACAAGAGCACCTCTATAGTCAGGGGTCAGTGAGCATTTCCATTATAAACAAAGAAGTTAAGGCTCTAATAGCTCGTCTGTTTCAGAAGTCTCAGTAAAGAATTGCAAAAAATATATATATGTATAGAAAATCTGATGATAAATGCTACCAGGCAATTTTGTTTCAGAGATCTTCCAACCCCAATTTTTCCAGAGCTTGGAAAAAAAGTAGCCTGCAATATTGTTTTTCTAAGCGTTCAGTTTGCAAGCAGTTCTGGAGGTAGTGTGTGGTGTTTTATCTGTGGTTTTGACCCATGTACAGCTGAGGAATCACTGTAGTCTCTGCCCTTGGGGTTCTTTTCTTAGGCAGGAATCACAAAGCACGGCAGCAGGTTTGGAGCAGGAGGTTATGGTGCATTCTTTCTGCAGAGGGACTGCCAAAGGTTAATACACCTGCTAGACACGTCCTGCTAGACGAGCATTATTTTGCCTTCACAGGTCAGCAAGCTACCTCCCTATCAACCGCATTTTAAACCGCAATTGCACAATGCCACGGCAAGCGTGTCCAGCCATGAATGATTGAATATTAATGTCCTCGGCTGCCTCTAACAAAATCAACATGCCCCGTTTGAGCCAACACGGCCACAGGGCTGTCCCAGAACACCAGACCCTGCACTGGGGTCAGATGCTGCCTGCACCAAATGAAACAGGTGCCTGAGACTGTACCCGTGTCTTGATTTAAATGGGAGTTATTTTGTTATTTTCAGCTAAAAATGCGACGAAGAAATGCTTCACAGTGTAGCTCAGAACTACGATGACTTGAAGTTGCTGATGCACCGGTATGTTTAAAGGAACTAATCAGGATTTTACCACTTACCTACCTGCTTTCCCCTAAAACATTAACCCACATTGTTACAAGGGATAGAAATGTTACCCTAGTTCTACTGAGAAGAAGTCTATTTGTAAAATAGACTCCACTGCCTTTGAAGTAAAACCAGATATGCTGTTCTTGTAGATACAGCACCATGCCACTCAAAATCCATGCTTTCAGAGATATTTGTCATCAAATCTAAAAATACTGGTACATTAAGTTATTGGAATCATATTTTAAAGAGTGAGCTGAATACTCGAACATTCATATTTTTCATGAGAAGGAGAGGATGGGGACAGTTGCTGTGCAGCCTCTCCCATTAGCAAGAGCTGTGCACCAGTTTCACACATGCTAAGGGACCTTTCCTTCTCAGGGGCAGTTTTAAGAACATGTTAGTTGGTTGTCATTAGTAGGAGCAATAGCATACCATAAACCCTAGCTGAGACAGGGCAAGCACATGCTCCCTGTGGACTCCTCACGGCCAGAAGAGGAGGAATGGCTTTGAAAGTCCCAATCTGCCCAGCAGAGCCTGATCGTGAAGAAATACTACAGCTAATGGTCTGTGGTTTGTAGCTATCTACTAGTTCTTTACAACCAGGGAATGCCACATATACCACAAGCTGAGTGCAAGATGAAGCAATTAAAACAGATCCTTAAACGCAGCCTGTGAACACTTTGCTTGGAGCCATCCATTACAGCAAACAATCTATCAGACATTCTTCATTATCAGGAATCTGTCCTGCAGGTTCTGGAATTTCTCCTGCTTGCTTTATATTGGGCAGAAAGCTGAATTTTTCCCTGTAGTCCCATACAAAGGATCTTACAGCACTTCCCGCTGAGAGTCATAAACATATGCTGAGAGACCAGCATCTGAACTTTGAGTAAGATTTATTAATAGGTTCAGGCACTCCAGCTAAGTGTGACCGTGAGTGACCTCATGGGGATAATTAGCTACGGCTTACAGCAAATCAACCATTTGTATTAGCCAGTACCAACTTCTGGTTTCCTTTTACCTATGCAATATTGTCAACAGCGTATCTTTGGACTGATGAACCAGTATAAGAAGCCACCAGAGTGGCTGCAGAGGTATTTGATTCGTACAGTGTTTCCTTGGTCTGGGTCTCCCACATTGCACTCACCCCCTCTGGTCGATGTCAGGTGGCAGAGCCCGAGGTTGTGGCAATTCCTCTGGAGAGGAAGTTTGATTTATTTTCTCTATGACCTCTCTGTGTTGTAATAGATATAAAGATTCAGAATCCTAAACAGAAGAAATATTATCCTATCACATCTAAATCAGGGAAGGTTCAAAGCATTGATTGACCTGCATTTTGGGACTTTTCAGTAGTTTCTTCAAGAAAAATATCTATTTGCCACAAAAATATCACTCCTTACCACTAGTTTTGTGTATTCTGTGGTTAGGACTAAAACCTTTTCTGAAGAGATCTATTTTTGTGTAAAAAGAAATAGCTACTTTCCTTAGCTATAAATATCCTGGTAAACTCCCTGATATTAACCATGATTCAGATGTAAGGCTCAGAGCACTTCCCACTGAACATGCCTTGGTTTCCCTTGTTTTAGCTGCGTGCTGCTGGAAGCACAGGGTGGTCTTACGCACTCCAGATGAGCATATTCAGAATGGCTTTGGTCTGAAAGAAGTGGAATAACCTTTATTTTCCTCTCTTCCTTGGCTTTCATAATTACCCTTTCCACATCAGTTCCCATCTTCGGATCGAAATTACTGTGGTTCTTTGGACACGCCTTTGGCCCTTCCAGCCTGGTGTGTGGGTGGCAGTGAGTGAGCCTGATGGAGGACTGCTGTTAAAGAGCACAGTCAGGAGCCAGAGCACTCACATGTCCTTAGAGCATCAGCCCCAGCCACATAAAGCAAAAGTCCTGCTGTAGGGTTGGAAGTGAGGAGTGGGTATGTGGTGCTCAGGCTGTGCACTGCTGATGGTTGCTTAGCAATGAAATGTGCGGCACATAGTGATAGTGTTAAGATACCACAGCCTTTAGCTTTTTAAAGAAAAAAGAGAAGAAAAAAGAAGGTCACACTAATGATCACTAGTGAAAGGGGAACGTTATCAGATGGAGCAGCAGGAGAGGAGGTCATAGCCCCCAAGCCTGTCTGTGAAATCTTTCCTTCCTTAATTTCAACACTGTGGGAAAGAAGAGCACGTAAATTCGAAGTGCTTTGTCCCTACTCATGCCTTACTGTTAGCATCCCATTACACTTTAATACAACATTATTTTATTTTTTTTCCAAATGAGATCTGTTCTTAGGTTAAACACAAGAAGGCAAAGAATCTTCCACATTACACTGAAATAATGGATTTAGAAAGAAATACATGTATTAGAGCAGATGAAAACACAAATGTTATTTTCAGGCAAGAGCAAGGCATTCCATTAATAATGATTTAGCAAGGATCCCAGAGGCAGCTAAATAAAACAAGAAGGCCTGGCTGAGCTAGGCAAACTGCTTATGATTACAACTATACTCCAGCCTCAGTGGGGAAAAAAAAATGAAGAAAGAGAACTAAAATCCTTCACAAAGCAGAGTACAGAAGAAACGTGACTTGTGGCCTTTTGCTCATACAGTATCAATTTTAATTGAACCTCCAGGCTTTGATTCGAGTCAATATATCTGGAGCTTCCTGGAACAATAAATCTTGATGTTAACCACAGTGGAGGTCAATCTCTGTCTAATATATGCTTTGTAATGCATTTAAAGTAGAGATATAGTATGTAGATGGTGAATTATTCATACATACAAACTATTAATGAATAAGTCAATATACAGACAGGATTTGGGACCTTTGATATCAAAGTTAACTCTGTGGGAGTGCAGATTCTCAACAAAGATCTCACACCATGACTTACCTGTGCATATGTTGTGACTATTTCTAACAATGTCATCTGATCCTGCTTCTAACTTGAAAATCTGCATTTTGAGACTGCAGTTTGGACCTTTCCCATGACCTCCCAGCAATGGATTGAGATCTCTGTACAGCCTGGAGCAAGTCTGTGTTCACAGAGCTGCCCTGCCTGAGGTTGCTGGGGACATGGTGACCTCTAGTCTGGCACCAGCTTGCTCCCCCACCTCTCCCCTGTCTGTATGGTACCAGCAGCAAAGGATGGCAGTCTTCACATCTCCCATTGCCTCAGGAGATGTAGACAGAGGACTGGAGTGGAAGCTACTCTCCTCCTGCCTGTAGTAGACCACAGGCACTAAAGCTGCCAGAAATGAGTTCATTTCACATCCTCCTGGGATGGGCCTACTGGACTCACAAATTCAGTAACCACAAAGTGAGGTATCTTTGGCTATAGCTACTTCATCATGTCTGAGAGTGGGAGACCAACCACAGACAGTCTCTACCCAAGAAGTATGATGGTAGGCCAGGATGGGCCTCAGGTGAATGAGTGTTAGGCTTGGTAGGTCAGCCATTTCTGTAGATAGTCTAGGTTTTCTTTAATCAAGGAAAGAACATTCTTAGATTTCAAGAGCTCCATTTATAGTCTTTCCTAGCATGCCTATCACTAGTGCCACATGTTTCCCAGGTGACTTCTTCTCTCCTAAGTCCTGTGGTAACCTTACCCTTCTGAGGTGTTTTGTTGGACAGGAGTATCTCTTTTCTTTTAGAAGAGTCTTCTCTCTTCTGTTTTACTTTACTTCTCCAAGATTAAATTTATTTTGCCATAAATGCCAGAATATCTACTCTCCACCCCTTGAACTCCAAAATTCTTTCTCTCACCAAGGAAATGAATTGAAACAGAAAAGCTATCATTGGCAACATGTAGTTATTTGTGAGTTTTTTTAGTCTCCAAGAACACTGCTCCTTACCAGAATATATCGCAAAGAATCACTGAATTCTTTTGATATATGAAAAAGAATACCCAATTAAACTGGTGGCATTTAAACAACTGTCATTTTATAATGTAGCCTGCTGCTTCAGCAGTGCATTAACTGTAAAATCAAAGTAAATCTAAAAGCATACAGTTACAATTAAAAATTTTGAAAATAAAAAAAAAAACCTCTGCAGTTCTCTTCCAATCCCTCTGTGATACACAGCCAGCCCCAGCTCATACATATTGCAAAAGAATATTACACAGAAATCTCTGCCCTCCCTTACGAAAATTGCACTGAAACCATTTTTCCTGGAAAGAAAGTTATAATGGTGAAACATGGCACAGAAAAAAAACAAAGGAAAACATTAAGATAGAATTTTAAGCAACACATTACTCAAGAAACTCAGTCACAGATGATGAGTACAGAAGATGAGCAAGCCTGTGGCACTCAGCTGTAGGAAGAAATGTGCTAGAACATGTGCAACCAGAATGAGAGATCTGCTTTAAATGAGCTATCTTTCTTTTATTCCTCAATGAGCATGTATCTTTTCCAATAACATTCAAGAAGTTAGTAAGAGCATCAGTAAGAGAACGTGGCTGTGTTTGCCAAATGTCAGTCAGCCCTGGGAGAGATTTAACCATTTAACACAGCTCCCCTGCCCCATTCAATCACTGAACTTGTTTGTTACAGCTGCCAGGCCTGGAACAAGCGACTTGACAGAAGCGTCTCCACTGGTATTGCTCTGCAATCAGTTAGAGTGTCTTATCAAAGCAGAAATAAAATTAGGAATGCAAACTTCATATCCCAAATGGCAAGAACTTGCCATGGTGACTAGAAGCTGGAGAACTTCATTTCTCAAGCCTTCACTAGATTTAAACAAGCTTTAATGATTTCACCTGAGTATAAATCCTAACTACGGATTTAGTCAGCCTCAGTTTTTTGTAACGTATTCTGTTTTTTCTATAATACAATCCAAACCACTGTAAAAACTTAATAGAGGAGAATAACTGCAGAGCTCAAACAAAAGAAGCATTCTTCTTCGACTTCTTGGAAAACATATGCTGTCCCATCCTTCCATTTCCTATTCCATGTGTCGGGACACAGAACTGCCCATGAAGTTCTGCGAGTATCTTCCAAACAGTAGCTTTGGTCCTCTCCTCTCTTCTGTAGGTCTCTATCAAAAACATTTCCAGCTTGAGAGATAAAGGATTCATCTACCTAGTAGGGCACAAGGGCATAGGGTGGTTTGTGACAGCCTCTTACCTGTTTCTGTGTAAAGTCACCTAATCACTGCTGTTTATAAGAGCAAAATACATAGAAATTGCTGGAAAACTTCTGAAAGGCATATATATGTGTCTGCTGCATGTTCTGCTCGCAGTATCTGTAGTCAAGACACTTAGACTGCAGTCAAGAGCCCTTATACTCTGAGCCTTTCTGTGTTAATTGCTCTTCCATAAACTGCCAGGGAACAAAACCACTGCTGTACATCAGCGATCATGCTTAGCTAAGTGCCAGTATGGGTGTTCTCCAGTTACTCAGCCTCTCCTTGTATCTAGTCACAATGAAGAGAAGCATAACCCTCCAAGAAATTCAACACCGTTAATATCTAAACTTCTAGTCCCAAGCATTTGTTGTACTTCTTTTTCTCCTAAAATACAGCAGGAAGAAGAGATGCAGATTGTGTCTCTCCTGTTCTGACACAGCACAGACCATCTCCCAGCCGGATCACACACCAGCTGCTCTACCCAGAATCCCGATACTGAACGATTCCCAGTGTCAACTTCTCACTTCATACAAGTTTTCAGTATTGTCTCCAATGATCCTGAAAGCTCTGACGAGGGGAGAAAAAAAAAAAAAGACCCTCTTCCTTCACTTGAGTGATTTTCTTATTCCTTAAAAATCCTTTTATCAATAACTCTCGACAGAGTAGTCATTATCAGCCGTCTTGTATCTTTTCTCAGGGTGTTTATAGCTAACAAGATTTGCTACAGCTATTTAACACTCTCACTAGTCAGCCATTATCTAGACCAACTGCCAGCTTCACAGTTAAATATTATTACTGAAATATAGAACTTGGATTTTCAGTCATTTGACTTACGGAAGTGGTATATTTGATAAACTCTTAATTAATAAGTTAAGATGAGATAGACAGGAAGCAGTTGCCATGTTAAGCATGAAGCAAATGTTTAAAAGCATTATGTATTTCTGGGAACACAGTTCTGCAAAAGACCACGTGGATTACCAAGTCCCCAGCAATCGCAGGCAATATGGAATAACTCTTTGGACTGCCAAAAACATTCTAAGGCTACAAAAAGTTTGGGTCCTTCCAGTTCTGCTGATCCTGGAACATCTGGCTCACCCACCCCTGCTCACCACTGACAACAAAGTACTTCTCAACACTCTGTAGCAAACTAAAAACTAAAAGACCAAAGGTGCCTGAATGTGCTACAGGTAAATGAAAGGAAAGATCACAGATATGAGAAAAACCCAAAGTCCCACATGAAAATCCCTAACCATCCCATGAATTACACTGTGGTTGACGAGTAGATCGTGCAAAATCCAAGCAAGATAAAATGCTATCTCAGCCTAATTGATTTTCTTTTTTTTTTTTTTCCTGAACACCATTAATTTAATGATAACTCCACCTGGCAATACTTAAAGACTTTCAGGAGTCAAATGTAAGGGGATTTTTTCCTTTGAAGATTAGTAACACTGCTAACCTTGAGGGATTTGGAAAGTCAATTCATTTTAAAATCATGTGGAATTAGGCAACCTAGCCTCCAGAAGGTTTTGAAAGTCCCCAGTAAAAATCCACAGCTCTAATTTTAATCAGTGGAGAAAGGTAGTTGCTACACCTAAACAGAGCACATCACAGCTCAACCCATGTCCTTCCTCTGGTCGAGGAGGGCCTGGCAGCCCTGGCCAGCAGAGCCAGTTCCTCCTAAGGCTCCATGCTGACTGCCAAGGTCGTCCTCACGTGCCACAGGCAGATGTGTGAGTACAGTTTTGTTTCTAGCTCCTGTTTTGCTCCAGAAATGTTGTGGTTTCTCTGCATTTGTCTGAGCCCATCTCTCAGAACCAGCAGATAGAATTGCTGCAAGAACTTTGTTTCTTTCCTATCCTATGTTACGCCTTCTGATTGGGATTTTTCAGAAACACCCCAACATAATCATTCAGGCACACTGGCAAATGACACCCTCAGTTTTGGTTTGCCAAAACCACAATTTTCTAAACAGTGAAAACAAAAATGTGAAAATTACACTTCATATTCTTTCTAAAGTTCTCCATAAATTGCTGAATTTGTTGGACTTTTTGTCTCCATTGATAGAATATTTCTAAACAACAAAAATATTTTTGTTGCTGGAATAATCTTTTATTTGAAGTTACCAAACCCCAGCAGACACTTCTTTTTTCTTCAGCAATAGCAGACTATTTAAGCTCCACAGGCTCTAGAGCCCTACCCCTGGCTTTGTCTGCCAGACTGGTGGGCTAACTTGGGTCATCCTCCCTCTCATGGAGGAAGCAGAATGCTGAACTTTTATTTTCGTATCTTGATTTATTTGTGCATGCTTACCCATGTGAGAATATGTTCCATACACAGCCCCTGTTGGAGTATCAAAATCACAGGCCCTCTTGAGGAGTGCTAAGGCCTTTCACTTGTAGGTCAGTAGCTGGAATTTAATCCAATCTGGTAGCTACTGAAAATTGCTAGTGTTTAATGGTTTTACTGTGGCCTGCTGGTACATGAAATAAGCTGATGGCTTCCTGGGCTAGATCCTGCTGGTGAGGCTCATGGAGCCCTGACAACATCTTTGCCATTGGCAATCTGAGCAGACCTGCTAAAAAGCTAGAGGATTGCAATGACTGATTTTCTCCTTTTCCAGCTCAGTCTGGAAGAAGAGACCTACCAGCTGTCTCTTACAGGAAAATTTAATCTTGAAAAGTCTAGCTGCTGTGTCTTGTAGGTGGGTTTGCAGAACAGTAACAATACTTCCAAATTTAAATGATGCTTGTAAAAACCTGGCTGCGTGCTAGTGGCCAAACAAAGGGGCTTAGGGCTTTAAAAGGGGGTTGTAAGCTCCCAGGCTGCTTCAATGAGGCACAAGTAGGCTGGCAGGACTCCCACTGGCATCCCAGAAGTGCACACCACATCAGAGACACCAGTGAACCCCTGCTGTCCCTTGCCCTTCATTTGGCAGTTTCTGTTATCACTACCCTCCAGCTGAGCTGACAGAGCTTGGGCTGTTTGCTCTCAGCTGGATGCAAGCATTTAAGAAACCAGTGAAGCTTTTTCCAGGCATTGCAGTCAGGCTCTTACCTCTGCTCGTGCATTTTATTTGATCGTGTCACGCAGGCCCTCATAGCATTTCCATCTCTCCCATTGCAGCAGAGAATTAGCTTCCTGGCTGCCTGTGCAGAGCAGCCTGCTGGCAGACACAGGTCAGTGGGTGAGATAACTAGCTGCCCCTCACTGAGACAGAGGAAAAAGGACAGGTCTGATGGGAGTTATACATATGCATCTCCACACCAAGCACATTATGCTACTCAGTAGGTTTCCTGTTCTTGCCTCTGAGCCTCTCTTTTCAGTTTTGCTGGCATCCACCTCTGTCTTTTCCATACGTCTTGCCTTTTGCACTCCCAGAGGCTTGCTGCATAAATGCCTCTTTTCAGAGCCGCTGTTTCCACAAATGGGCTGTTAAAAGTGCAACGATTGCCAGTCCAACACTGCAAAGGTTCAACAGGTGCTTTGCTGAAATATTTTTCTCTTGTCCACAAGGGTGATCCTTGGATTCCCACACTGCTCAACAACCACGCACATTCTCCTCTGGCTCATCTCCACAGGGCTCCTTTTGTAAATCTCCCCCAGTAACTGCCATTGCCACTTTTCAGAATTTGTTGTTGCTCTGAACTTTTCTTCCTTGGATTCGTGGCAATTGTTGTAGTACTTCTGCCATTAGCAGTCTGAAAAAAGCTTTTGCTGTCCTCAAAAACCAGGTGTCAGTTCAGCTCCACTGGCCTTACAGGTCCAAATTTTTCTTTCCTCTAGAGAAGTACAAATGAACTCTCTCCCCTTCCTACCACAACCCTCTTTATTTGTATTACAGAAATATTCAGCTCATGATGCAACTGGTGTCCATCTACACAAGATCCCTGAGCATAAAATGACCCACATTACTAATCAGTTAGCTCACTCAGTGGCTTGGAGATCCCTAGGAGTTTGTGGACAGCTTCTGAAGACTTTTAAAGAGGTGACAAAGAAAAACTGATTTTTATATGCTGTAATAAAAGCTGCATACGTGAAACGTTTACAGAGATCCACACCTCTACTGAGTCTGCACCTCTGAAGAACTGAAAACCACTGCAAGATACAAAGGGGAAAACACAACAGGCAAGGGAGGGGTGATTTTCAATACTTCTGGTGTCGAGGATTAATTTTCAATCATATCATAGTCCATCCAGGATTTAGTAATGAAAATTAATCACAGTGCCATCTCACAAACTCCCATCTAGGATTTAATATCTTTTTAAATAAGAGTGCAAGGAGATGAGAAGAAAATCTCCAGAGCCATCTGGAGCAGCCATTATCCTCAGACCTTTCTCAAGCCATGAAGAAAAGATCTCCTATTTTGGGCGGACAAACACCTGCATTTACAATCACATTCCTCTTGCAGGACAAGTTCTTCATCTACTACTCATTCTGTTTGCAATGTGAAAGAAAACACTTGAGGTGTCACTGACATCTTCTCGGATCCAATAAGTTTCAAGGGTCATTATGGGTAAACATCCTTTAACATGAGTCAGCCATCTCTGCCATGACTCACTGAATACACAGTTAGCTCTTTGTTTGGCAAAGCCTGCAGTAAATACTACTTTCTTAGTTACTAACAAAATCATTAACAAAACTTTTCTACCAGTGGTAAGCTATCCATGAAGGCTATTATCATCAAACAGCCAACAGTTAAGTGGTTTAGCAATCAAAGAAGAGCTGCTGACCTATTCTGTTTTTCAGAACTCTCCAGATTCTGCAGTTGTTGCCATAAAGCATCTTTGGACCTTGGAAGAACACCTTTAATATAACCAAGGTGAACTTAAGAAAAAGTTATGTGTTCCCACCTTTTGTTGTTGTTGTTACTTTCATGGTAAAGAGTTGTTTAGAAACATCTTTGGTATCAAAAATCAAAAAGTTAGGAAAGAATATATAATATTACTAATAAGAACTTGAAATGACGTTGACAGGAAAGTGGAATGATGTGAAAAGTTTCTTCACTCCTTCATCCTCAGACAAGGTTAACAACAAAGTTCTTCTAGTTTTGGGGGCTTCCAGATTCTTCAAGTTTTCTGGATGCCCAAAGTCTGGATACTCATTTCACACTGCTGTCTGTGATTAACTGGAAGATTAGATGTTTTCCTAATAGATGCATGGATAGAACAGCACTTCAATTTAGAAATAAAACACGTATACTGAAAATAGTTAAACTTGCCAATATCACCCACTTGCTTAGCAGCTTACATGGTAAACTCTTAGATACTGTATGAGAGAGATTAAACACAATAGAGCTAATACAAATCTTCAGAAGAGAAAAAGCTAAATGTCAAATGGGAAATTATTTATTAAAGAGGCAAAGACAGGCATTAATATCAGAATTCTGTACTGCATAGCTAACTAGACAGCTGAAGGAGAGGTGATGCAGTTTTTAATGAAAGATGAACTGCTGGGTTGGAGGGAATCTCATTCATGAACAAGGCACAGAAAAACAAGGACACTGCTAAAATTTGCTGAGGTATCCTTTGTAGAAGATATTCAGAGTGCAGTGCCACACTGCAGGGACTGTGTAACCTTGAAGACTTACATATTAAAGGGAATTTAACAATAAACAAGAAAGGTCATGCTGTAAAGATATTCTATTATGGAAGTTTTTGTTGAAAGCTGGGAGCACCCCTATTAGAAATAAGAGAGAAAATGTATGACCTGAATACACACTAGGTAAGGGCGTGGTTACTGTGAGGTGCTGATATATCATAGCTATAAGATGACAAAAAAAAAAAAAAAAAAAAAAAAAAAAAAGAGAAATCTGAGGATACAGCAATATTTCCATCAAGGAATATTGAAATCTCAGTGAACAGAAAGCCCATCTGCAGATAGGTTGTGTGTGAAGAAGTCTGGCCATGGCAATCCACTACTGAAAGGCTGAGAGATTGTATGATTTCTCTGTAAATCCTTCTGAAAGAAACAGGAATTATTTTACATAGGCATGAGATAGACTCAGGGGAAAAAAAAAAAAAAAAAAAAAAAAAAATGGTATTTACTGGCCAAAATAAACTTAGTACAGAAATCTAAATACTTCTGATTATTAGAGAAGTGAATTTCTGGTATGAGACATGAATAAAATAACAGCAGTAATAAACATCTCAGCTATTTTTAAGATGCCATGTTCAGCTCCACAGTTGGATTAGTCAGAGCTTTGGAAGGTCAATGATGACAGGATACTATGCTCAATGCCAGATGCTCATCTGAATCCCCTGCCCCTTGTTCTATACATCATAGCACATATTTATGATTGCTGCCTCCTGCTGCTTTGACTCCTGTTGTACTTGAAGCACTATGTAGAACAAATCCTTTCCTCAAATTCAAGGTTGAGATAGAATCAGAGAATCACAGGGGCTGGAAGGGACCTCAAGAGATCATCGAGTCCAACCTCCTGCTAAAGCAGGTGCTCTACAATAGATCACACTGGTAGGCATTCAAACTGGTCTTGAAAATCTCCGTAGAAGGAGACTCAACAACGTCTCTGGAGCTCCAGTGCTCCATCACCTTTACCATAAAGAAGTTCTTCTGCAAGTTTGCATGGAACTTCCTATGATAGTTTCATCAGCTCTGGTTTCTTATACAAGCTCCACGTCACTCAAATTATGAGAGTATTGAGAGAAGAGTCAGAACTGTAAGAAGAAAAGCAAACAAACAAGCCACTTTTGTGGGACTGGATCAGGAGGCTGGAAGTCACTAAGTGGACATTCATCAGTACTTAGCTCATATTAGTAACATATTTTTGAAGTTAACTTTCTAGTTGCCCCTACTAAAGCATGCTTAACTTTGTGCAGATTTACCATACACAAGCATGGGCAGGATTTAATTCAGATGCAACAAAACCAGAGGATGCAGTTCAGAAAAGCACCTAATGTTCTCCAGCTATTAATCAGTGTTCAGACCTCTCAGAGGAACCTAACCCAAAATATTCTACAGGAAAACTACAAAATGTGAATAGTGTGGAAGCTGAATCTGCAGCACCAACTAATCTGTTTTCTAGATCTATTCCTATTGTGCCTCAGCACTTGCTTATGTAGATGAAGCTACAATATTCTTGGGGGACAAAATTGACCACGACCCTCAGAAAACATGAAATCAGTGTAAAACTTTTTCTCAGCAGTTCTTTGCAATGCTGCTCTGACTTTTCAACAAAGTACTAATCAAAGTGCTTACTACAAAGCCAACTGAAGATTGATCTTTTTCTTTCCTAGAAGGAATTTAGATTAGGAAGTCTGATGCAGTATGTAAACAGGAACTCCATGGGAACTGACTTTTCTCAAATGCTTTTCAAATTCTCCCCTCTGGAAACCTCAATGTCATATGTGAATTTCAGGTCAGTTTATAGTCCAGCCTGTGTTCATGATGACAGATCTACTGTTTTGATCTGTAAGGCTCTTACCAGGCAACATCATCTGCATTCTGTTGTTTCCTATTTCTGCTTCTAACTATTCTCCTCTTGGGGAAAAAAAAAGATCAACAAAATAGACCATTTTGCTTTATACTCCATTGGCTTTGGAAATTCAGAGATTCTCTCTCCTGTGTCAGACAGTTTCTATCTGCAAATTCTGATCCTCCAACTAATACAGTATAAAATTAAGCTGAATTCTATAAAGCACAAAATGGGCAAATGTGTTCACCCTGGGTCATTCGCTGTTTCTGCCCAATGCTGTGGAATCTCCAACAGATGACTGCACAGTGTGTATTGCTGAATTATGCAGATAACAGATGAATTTTAGGGAAGAGGTTGCCTTAAGCAAACAATATCTTGCCATTGTTGTTTAATATTGCAACTATTTTGTCACCTTTCTGTGTTTCATCCTCTTATTTTAAAAACAGCAGTATTTGTTTGCAGTGGCATTGTAATGCCCTCATAATCTTAAACCATAATGCCAATAAACCACCACTGACACTGTAATGGCTCCCATTACCATATCATTATAGATGTAAAAGTCAGTCCCATATACTTCCTACAACATCAGTATTGGTGAGGCAGCCATTAAGATGTCAGTGGTAGAGCAGAGAATCACCATTATGAGCTTAGTCAAGATAATAAAACATTGCTAAAGGTAGCTACAGGGCCATGATCAGCAGCTGTTTCCAAATATAAACCTCTCAGCAGTTTAAAAGTAAATTCTAAATTAGCAAAATGCTGATATCCACATTATAAACTGATGTTAATGTCAGCAAAAAAAAGTCCTATTTACAACTACCAGAGGTCGGGGTTTTCGTTAACGTTTATTGTGAAAAGATGTCTTTTAAAAGAGTGTCCTGGTATAATTTTAAATCTTTGGAAAATCAGGGGACTGGAATTTTTAAACTCTTATTTCAGCTGTGCAAGTCTTTGTTGACAGCAATGAAAGAGCTGTGCTTAAAATGAAAGCATACCCAGGCTGTATATATCAAGATTTCATCTAGTATAGCTGAATCCAATTGTGAAATATTCTGCCCATAGGAATTTATATTCCAGAGCATACACATTGGTTGCATTCAAGCTTTTCATTGCCATTAGTATAATTCAAAGTAATACCAGATTTATCTTTTGCTTTCGATTATTTAAAGCAGTACAATATGAAAGAGATTAATGTAAAGCAGTTAACTGAAATTCTAGTAAAGGGAGAATTTACTTTAATTTGGAAAGTATATAAGACTGAGATTGGCATGCACAAATGGGAGTGAGAGAACATAATGCACGCCAACCCAAATACAAAGGAAAACAAAAGCATTCATGGCAATAGCAGCTTACATTTATTGACATAGCACTCGGGAACGTGTTAAGATTATGTTATACAAGCATCATCATGCGTCTGAGTTTTTTGTACCTTGTGAATAAAAGTTCAAGGTGACTCTTTTGAAGTCAGTTTTAACCATCCAGACAATACATTAAAAAAAGAAAAGAATGGCCATTACTGGAGACTCTATTAACTAAACTTTGGGAAGAGGCACTGGAGCCTTCACCTGTGTTGATAAGTCTATACTGAAGCAGGAAACACCCTTATTTCATAGAAAACCTCCTAGTTATTTGACAGGACAGGTATGTTCTTGATATTGTCCCTTCATCTCACAGCATGTAGTAAAGCATGTACAGAGTATGATTAATAAGAAAACCCTCAAGGCTACCCTCAGGAATTTTTTATGAAAAATTATATCCTTAAACAGAGTATTTGACAAAGTTAAACTTTTGACAATCCGTAAATATTTTGCAAAAACTATGAAAATGCTTAATTTCAAACAATTTCTCTTAAGATCATTGTGAAATGCATGCAACAAATTCTCAAACTTGCTTTTTCAGAAGTTCTTAATGGGATGGGACAGTTTTTTAGCAATAACCCAGACCTAAGAGGAAAAAGATTAGCAAGATTGCTTGAAACTAACACCTCCTATTTTATCACATGGACCATGACATCAGAGGTGGATGTTGGTGGTATGTAAGTAGAGGCCAAACCTTCCCACCAATATTCCGCTATATTTTCAAGACCTACCAAAAAAACATGAGTCTGAAGGTGACAGTTTCCTGGATCACACCATTACTGATGGCAAAACATGGTATCACCTCTATGAGCAGGATTCCAAAGGGCAGTCTGTGGAGAGGAGACATGAATTTCCAACTAAAGTAGAAGTTTAAGACATAGTCCTCAGTGAGTAAAGTGACGTGCACTGTCTTTTGGGATAGGAAGCAGGTGATCTTTCTGGATTTCCTAGAACCTGGACAAGTCATCGACTCTTACCACTACATCATGATGCTAACTAAGCTGGTGGCTCCAAAGTCAGGACACAAAGGAAGACAACCTTTCTCTTGCAACACAGTAAGACCAGGCCCCAGGCCAGTTTGAAGATTATTGAGCACGTGTCCAGTTTTGGCTGGATTGTCCTCTCACACTCACTGTAACATCAGATTTAGTGCCTTCAGATTTCCATCTGTTCAGGCTAATGAAAGATGGACTGTATGGGCAATACTATCCTAGCAACAACACCGTTATAGCAGCTGTGAAAAAGTGGGCCACTTCCACTGGTGCAGAATTTTACAAGTATAGTATGCAAGCTCTCATTCATCTTTGGAAAAAAAAACGTATAGCTAATAGTGGTGACAACACTGAAAATAGGGTTTCATAGCTGAGAATTTGCTCTATCAAATAGTGTTATTCTGCTCTTTGTATCTGTTGTAGTTTCCATGGAAATAAATAAGAGGCATTATTTTCAGGTACCTACTTATTATTGACTCTTTTACTAAGTTAATGTGATATTTATGCTTTATTGAAGAATGCTACAACTACTGTTTTTTACATTACTTATGTTCTATTTAGATTAATATTGTCCTCTTCTGGTTGACAATAGTTATGACTTTAATTTGGAAAATGAATGGAGCATGATAGTCTTCAATTATACCTAAATTTATTTTTGTGCCCATATAACCTGTGAATACACATTTGAATGGTCATGCATTCTGTTGGATGCATATTTAGGAAGAAAGGCAAAACAGATACTAGACCTAATCGTTTGCCTGTAAGAACAGCAAGAGTTTTACTAGTCTGGACATTTAAACACATTACTTTGCTTTTATTTCCTAGACAGTAAGACTGTCATTAATATAAGTTACTCAAAGTAGTTTAAGCATACTCTATTCTATCATAACATCAAATCTTAATGCTACTCAATTAACAATTTTTTTTTTTTTTCCAAGCAGTTCCAGCTTCGGAAACATTTCAGCACATAACATTTCTTCTTCAGTCACATAGTGCTTTACACAGTGTAATGTCAAGTGAAGTTAGCAAATGAGGGTCAAACAGATTGGAATACGGAGTCTGACTCTTCCATGTCTTTCCCTCAAAGGGTATAAACATTTAGAGACTTTTCATCATTATCTGTTGTGCAAATGCCATAAGATTTAATAACAGCAAGAGCAGCTTTCTGAATACACCAGCACAAAAAGCTACTTACAAATTAGATTCTCTGGTGGATAATCTTAAGAAATACAAGTATTTTTTAAATAACTATTTGAGATGACTCCAAATATATGAAGAGAGTTTTTTTATGTCTTTGTAAGATGGAAGTCACGTAGACTGGAAAGCAGTTGCTTTCCAAAGCATTACTCAATTTCACGTATGGATACATGAAACTATCTGATATCTTTTAGAAAGTTCTAGTGAGATTTTTTTAAGTTATGTTTCATAAATTGCTAAATAGTCAGCAAACATTCACACAGAGCTCTAATGCTTGGATAGCTATGGTTATTTCCCAAACTAGATAAAAGCAACCAGGACTTCTCAGGAGATACGCTGACATTTGGAGGACGCATTTGGTAGCTTTCCAGTTACAGAGGAGTATGAGCCTTTCTATCTGTGATGTCCCAGAATGAAGGTCTCTGGGGTCAGCAATGAGCTTATTATGGAGGAGTTAATTGAAATGGATCTAAGAGTAAAAAATTAGTACAGTCAAGTAAGGGATGTAGCAACAATAGAGAGCACCAAACTCACCCATGTTTCTGTAGTTAGTATCCTTCTGATAACAGTTAAGGGTCCTTTCTCTTCTCACCTGGAATATCTTTATAGTTTTGTGGGTTGGTTTTTTTTTTTTTTAGCTACATGGGATTTTATCATCTTTTTCACTTTTTCAGCTAGTGCTAGCCTGACTTCACAGTTAATTGTATTCTAATCTATCCAATTAGTCCCCTATTCCCACAAAGACTTACACATGTGGTTAATTTAAAGTTTAGCACAAGTGTGAAACTCTTCTGTGCCTGAGCTTCCCTCCTTCTAATGAGTGAAAAAGCAAATGCTTTTCTTCCTCAAATCCCTCCTCGAGAGCCCCAGCTTTCTCTCAGCCTTTCATCGTTAATCTCAGCTCTAGTGTTATGCACTAGCTCACCCATGCCCAATTATTAAACATAATAAAACAAAGTGAAAAACAAATCCAAAATAACAGCCAAAGGGAATCAAATTACCTGATGTCTGTGCTTTGTAAATAATGGTCCTTTCATGAGACAAATTTGCTTTCTTTTGCTTTCTGTCATTTCCTTTCCTCTTTCACCTCCTCTCTGACCCTTCTTAGCCTGTGTCATAATTCATTGTGTCATCTGTCTTGTAAGCATCTTAGGGCAGAGACTTCGTCATCTCAGTAGTCTGCACAGCACCACACACCTCCGGAGGAGCATATAAATATTAATAAACACATATTCACATTCAGTGAAATCAAAAGCTCTGTTTTTCTGAATCAATAACCTCTTCTCTTTGGGTATGAAACAGTAGTAATCCATGGCCATGGGCTTTAATCCTTTTGAGAAGTACTTTCAAATGGGACTTTCATGAGCGGTATAAAGAACGCAAATGACTGTTCAGCACAGCTGGTAAGCACTGGTTTCTGCATGAGCATTGTTTATTGGCTTCCACCCACAAGGAAAAATGCTGTCCTCTGTTGCCCCTCTGCCCACTCCCAACAATGTTAAATAAACACTATTTGGAAAAGAGTTTTTTTCTATCTGGCCTTCCAAACATTTGGATCCACTTAGACTGTCATTTCTCCCTTTCCTGGCCATCCCCTCAATTAAAACATTGTTAAAACACTACCAAAATGATAATAAAACTATTGCAAAAATTACAAAATAGAAGATTCTCCTATGCAACCTCAGTTTCTTCTCCCTCCTGCCTGTGCCTCGTGTCACAAGCTTCAGCTGCAAAGCTGCACATAGATTTTTACAAAAGCCATCTAACATCTGGAAGCTGAGAGGAGGGGATTTTATGAACCAACCCCCAGTGAGTGCAGATGAGGTGCTAAATCTGATGGTGAGGATCATGCCTGTTGCATACTCAGACTGATGAATGAACTACATTCTTTTTAGGGAAGCTCTCTATTTGTTCTTGCCTTGATTCACTATTATTCTCTGCACTGCATGAACCCTGGGTCCTCTGGGAAAAAAAAAATGCCCCTGACTGTGTCATTGTTACCAAGCAGGCAGCCAAGTTTCAAGGGCTTGGTGGGTTACTTCTGTTAGAAGAAGTAGAAGAAGCCGAAGAGAGAGCTAGATGTTTGTGTGAACTGAGTTTCTTTAGGAGAAAAAATAATCCCAGATTTTCCTATTTCTGTGAACATATACAGGTGCAAATACCTATTCCAGTCTTCTTTTTCACTATGTGAAAAGTCCCCACAATATCACCTAAATTCTGTACCAGGGTCACATAGTGTTTTACTCGCTGGCTTGAAATTGTCTTTTCTTTTTTTTAATACAAAGCATTTCTTACATTGGGTGTGGTGTCCTTGCAGCAGCCTTACATCCATTGACAAACCTGTGCAGAAAAAGACTTGAGTTGAAGTAAGACAAACTCAGTGCCCCTTTTTGCTGAACAGGGAGAGCCACCATCACAGCATATGATAGCAGAAAGTGTATGGCATCTTCACAGCCATCCTTGGTGTGTCTTCCCCCTGCCCCCCTAAGAATTACTTAGGCAGGAAGGAAAAAACACAAATAGGAAAAGCAGTGCATGAGAGAAAGTAATTCCCAGGATTTGGCTGTCCTGTTTTGTTGGCGAAGTGAGTGCTGGGAATTTTTGGTGCAATTGCTTCCACTCTCCTTCACACTGACTCTGAATGATGTAGATCTTTAACAGTGATCAAAAAGTTAAGGAAATGTGTTATAGTGCAGATGTGCACTTGCGTGTCAAGAAGGGGTATGTTACCTGCTACCTGAACTCACAGAAATGGGCAAAGGGTACCCACAAAGCAGCACAGAAGAAAATTGGAAGGCTCTCCTGACTTGCTATTTGCTCTGATGGCCTCATCTTCTTAGTACTATTTTTGCAATGGATAATCTATCCATAATCTATTCATTCTCATATTGCATCATATTGTCCTCTCAATTATCCGCTATAAGCACACACCCATTCACAAAAGTCTACTACAAAATTTTCTGTTGAGAATATTGGCTACATCAACTAAAAAGTGCTAGAATAATCACTGTTTCTATGTATAAAGCAAACAACGTTCTTCCTCTTTTCTCATACACCCACGTCCCTGAGACATTAAACCATAAAACTGAAAATGCTTTTGAAAGCACAGTTACTATAGATCAGACAGCCTGCAGTAAGTGTGGCTATTTTCTGGGAATTTCAATAGAGAAGAATTTGTGGGAGGAGAGAGAATGTTGCACTGACTGGTCTTCCAGACATGTGGCAATTTGTGGGAAAACCTATTCAGTAGCTTCATCTGACTACTCAGAAACCTGGCAGCCCCAGGCTACGTGTGACGCACAGATGGCTCATGCACACACACTAAGTGTGATGTGAACTGGAAGTGTCAGAATAGCTGTGCACAGAGACAGTCCATGAAATCCCACAGAAACATCACCTGAGATCACCTGGCTCAGGGTCAGTGCCGGGTTTGAAGGTAGAATTGGGCACTCAGATGCGATATTGCGTCTTCTTTTCATTCCATAAAGGAGCGAGATCCATTTGCTAATGATTCTGAATTAATAAGGCTTCACTCCCAGTGTCATGCTACTAAATACCATGTCATACTGTTGTGGGTCTGGCCAGGATGAAGTTAACTTCCTTTGTGTGGTGCTATGTTTTGGATTTGTGCTTACAACGGTGCTGATAATTCACCACTGTTGTGCCCATTGCTGAGCAGTGCTCACACAGAGCCAAAGCTGGCTCTCTTTCCCACTTTGCCTCCCACGTCCTCTACAGCTAGCAGGCTGGGGGTGGACAAGAATTTGGGATGGCACATAGCTAGGACAGCTGATCCCACTGCCCAGAGATATCCCATATAACTTCATGCTCAGTGATAAACCTGAGCTAAATGAAGTAGAGTGCTAAGGGGTTTGGCTTCTAAGATGGCTGTTGCTCAGGAGGATTGGCTGGGAGATGATGAGTGACTGCCTCTACATCACTTGTTTTTTTCTTTCCTTCACTTGTTAATCTGTCCTTATCCTTATTTCTTCTTTTGCTTTTCCTATTCTTCCTCCTGCCTTTCTGGGAGAGGGGTATGAATGAATAGTTTTGTCTATGCTTGGCTGCTGTGCAAGGAGAAGACACACCACATAACAATGTGTGCACGCTGCATATTGACTGGAGCAATACAGCTAGTGTCAGTAATCTTATTTCTGGCCTTTCAGGTGGGTTCATATGAGCAGCCTCCAGCCCAGGCTTGTACTCGCTGCTTGTCCCCCTCTTCACCCACCACCTGTGTTGGTTTTAACCACTGGGTTTTTGATCGATGTTTGTTCTCTTGTAATGTTCAGAGAAGGGTCCTGGTCCCCTGTCAGCTTTCAGCCCATGCTTCCCCAGACCCTCACAAGCACATCACTGTCCTGCTATTGTCTACTTGTCTTAGATCATACCTAGTCACTATTTTCCTTGCCCTTCCTTCCAGTCATCCCTCAGGTTCCCCCATCCTACCACATAGCACTCCACCCCAAATATCAGCACTGAGCACAGAAAGAAAATGCTCCAGCCCTCTTCCCGTGCCTGGAAACATGACTGAAAGCAAGTGTTAAGTGACTTACCAGTAGGCCCATGACCTGCAAGCCATCATGATTTCGTCATTAGTTTTAAAATCTTAATTTTTCAAGTAGCTGATCAAGAGTGAATTTCTCATGTCTGTAGTAGGACACGTTCATTAAGAGCACTCTAGGATGAGGGGGGAATTCTGAGCAGGTAACCAAGTCAATCTGAATAGTTCTTGTGCCAGAAGGTGACTTTTTCTAAAGCAGATAATTCTTTTGTTTTATAGGTCCCAGAATGCTTAAGGTCATCTCTTTTTTCTTTTTTTTCCTTTTCTGTGTGTGTGTGTGCTCGTGTGATTAGAGTAATGAAATTTATTTTTATTTGAGGCAGTTTACTAGGAGGTTCTTACTGAAACTCATGGTTTCAGCAGCATTAAACATACCTGCTCATTTTAGGATGAAATTCAGACTCTCTGAGAGCTGCAGGAGTTTTGTCATTGATTTCAATGATACAGCTTTCTGCCTTTCCATACAAAAGAATCACTTACTGTGGGGAGGAACTGAGGAGTGAGCATTGAGTTGGATCCTGATTGATCTCCAAATCCCCTGTGCAATCACCCAAGAAGCTGAGCTCTACTTCAAGTCCAGGAACAAGTATGAATTCCTCTCAGTCCCAAAAGCAGAACAGGGATAAAGCAAATGTTTGGAGGACTTAAAGTCTTTATGGAGCAAAATATTTTTGTCCTCCCATTTTCTTTAGCTACTCTTATAAATGTTTCCCTCACAGTGAAACTGATCCAATTACCATTGAACGTTGCTAGCAGAACTGGCACTGACCTGCAAGTTGAAATACACTGGAAGATTATTATTTTTCTAATTATATGTTGTGATTTAACCCAGCAGGCGGCTCAGCACTACACAGTTGTTCACGTACTTCTCTGCTTCCCAGTGGAATGGGGGAGAGAATTAAAAAATACAAAGTAGAACTGGTGGGTTGAGATAAAACTGTTTACTAAGACAGAGAAAAGGAAAAGGAAAATAGTTATGACTGTATCTATACATACAAATGTATTTAACAAGTGGTGCATAAGCAATTGCTCACCATGCCCCGACTGATGCCCTATTAGCCCCCCCGACCAGCAGAAGAGAGAGAGATGAACTCCCATTCCCCTTTAAAATTCCTTCCTCTTTATGTCATATGGTATGGAGTATCCCTTTAGCCAGTTTAAAGTATTGTGTCCTAATTCTATTCCCTCCCAACTCCTTGGGCCCTTTGCTGTGAATGGCCTTGGCTCTGTATAGCACTGCTTAGCAGGCAACTTGAAGCACTGGTATATTATCAATATTGTTTTTCTTCTAGAACCAAAGCACAGCATTATATCAGACACTGAAGAAAACAATTTCTTCCCACCTGAAACTAAGACATTATACCATAAATAAATGAATTCTGAAGAAGTTCTGAGAAAAAAAGTGTTCTCTCTGTACTCTTGCCCAACCTGAAATAGTTTCAGCTTTCAGTCAAACACAAAGAAATGGCTTCAGAAGTGTTTTGCCAGCTGCTATTTTAATGGACAGCATCTTCTGCCACTGGTGTGTCTATTAATGCTCTCTGATTTCAAAAGGATTGGAATATAACCACCAGGGATTGATGCAGTTCTACATGAATAAAATGCCACAAAGAAGGCTCAGTGGCAGCATGTAGGAAAGGTTCACCTCTGAAGTTCTCTAGTTAAATCCACATTTCCAAGGTTAGTGTCTTGCTGCAACATCAGGTAATTCATAGGAGTGAATAGGAGTCCAGGGGACAAAACCACCAAACAAAAGATTTGAAGTTGCTTCTTCTCAGAGAGTCCAGAATAAGAAACTAGCATTGCCAATAGCAACCACGCTGCTGGAGATCCTTCCATCACACATGCCAGTAAGGTGTTCCCCAATACTACACATGGAGTTCACCTTTCCTCTTTTGACAATTTATCTGTCAGCATGAGCATCACAAAAATTTTAATTACATTGCATATCTGTGTATTGGGATTTCTTCAGTGCTTTTTGCTGGACAGTGAAGTTCCCATAAGCTAAGTACACCCACAAGCTTTTTCCCTCTGAATAAGTGGCTTCGTCTATGACAAAGAAGTCAGAAATTGTATCATTCAACCTTCTAACTTTGCATTGCATTGATAGAAAAATCAGTAATCGTTCTGACAGCAGATTAAAAGATCAGAAGCTTAACTAGAGGGTCTCAGAACATAACTTTGCTTTGAAAAGAATTATGCTTTGAACTGGATCTCAATGTACATTTTCAATTATACGTTTTTTAAAAATTCAATACACTTGGAGCGGTCTGCTTGCCCTTTTCTTCCACAAACACGTTTACCTTCTGCTAACAGGAGTAGCAGAGGCACGAATAACATCTGGGTTGTGGGCAATGGGAACCTTCAGAGTCCTCAGCACTCTTGCCTGTGTTGCTCACAGTTTTAGCACATTGCCAACAAAAACTCACAGAATATCTCTCCTTCATTCTGCTTTAGAGCTGTGACAAAATTTCTTTCAGCTAAAGCCAAACATTTTACTCTGTATGCAAATTTGTGTTAACGAATGAATATCAGACATACATTTTTCATCTGATAAAGACATGCACTTAACGTTGTCGTTTAAAAAATGTATATTCATATAGCTATTTAAAAATAACTGGTACCATTGTCATAATTATCTCCTCATATGTTCAGCAGTGCTGGGAGTTAACTATAAATGTAAATGTAATCAAGCATGCTACTACACTTTTAATAAACAAGGCAGTTTCCATATCTCTATTGTACTGGGTAAGATCTGTGTTTTTCTTTTAAAGCAGTTCAGAGGAGTCCTTTCCCAGCTCACCAGTGTGAGTGGGTTCATGTGGGTACCATGCTGCAGTGAGTCTGCTGAAACTCTCGGGACAGATTACCTACAGCTCCAAACATGGAAAGAGAAAACAGTATTTGTGTGTCCTCTCTCACTGAGATGAAAGATGGAAGATAGTCTGTAGATGGTCTGCAATAATGGATTTCTTTGTGGAGGTGCTAAGCATGTTCTCAGACTACCCTGTCAGCATGAACGTTCGGTATGCTCTTATCTCACGTAATGCAATTAAAGCCTTTTACATGTGTATCTCTTCCTGTCTTTTCCCAGCTGCAGCCTCCACCTCTCAGGTTAGGGACAGGTGTATTTTTTTTAACAGTCTATGTTGTTTTTTTTAATATGAAACTCAAAGGAAACAGAGAACATGGATCACTGTGTCCTGATCATTTCATCCAGTTCTCTCCATCTCTCCCATGGTGTCTTATGCAACTCCCAGATTCTCACCTCCTTGAAAGACCAAGAAGAGTTAGCACAAATGTGGCCATTTCAAAAATAAAGAGACTGCATATCAAAAAAAAAAAAAAAAAAAGAAAGAAAGAAAGAAAGAAAGAAAGAAAAAGAAAAGATATGTATAAAGAGATTAAAGTTGAAATGCATGAAGGCAATAATATATTATTTTCTCAGTACTTGTTGGAAAAACATAAGTACTTTATTTTATTTCAGTGTTCTCAGGAAAAGCCTGGTAGATAATCCTGTTATTCTTCAGTAAAGGTGTTAGACCAATAAATGCTGTAAAAGGACTTGCTTTGGGTATAAAACAGGATTGTAATCTCTGCATGTGTTTGAGCACTCCATAGTTCTGCTGTGAGAAAGGTTTCATCCATCAGTAGCCACGTGAGCCCCCTTCCAGTACAAAAGGTCTGATACAACTTACTCATAAGCCTGGGGCAGCAGACACCTGTCACTTAGTAACAGCCTTTGGAGCTGAACAGGACTGGATGCTGTGCCGAATTTGGACCATTGGCCTGAGGGTGGAAGCACCTGTGCATCCCATCTTTCGGTATGATTTCTCATTGATTTGACAGGGAGACTGTTCTGGCATACTAAAAAGCAAAAGACCACGCTATAAATTTAACCCTTGAATGCATCCCACATTAGCCTAAACAACCAAGACTTGGGAATGGCTTGTAAGCCAGTGCAAATAATCCAAATCTTTATGAGGAGAAAATTATGCAAACTAATAAGTCCCTTATTCTGAAAATACTGATTTCTGTCAGAGTTCCAGATCATCATCACTGATTTCATTATTTTGGATTCGACAGCAGGCTTTGCTTCTTTAGGTACACCCCTACATCTCCCACAGCTCACAGGGGCCATCCGGGGCACTACCAGCAGGCTAGGAGATAAATGGCTGGGGGCAGACCCTGGAGTGCCTTCTAAGTCTCTTCCTCCAAATTTGGGCATTCCATATGGGATTTTTCTTTATGCTTGAGGAAAACTGCACCAAGTCAGCACCACCTGCACCAAAGACTTCCACTCAGAGGTCTTCTTTGTGACCACCACAGGCGGGCTGCTTCCATGTATTCCTTTACCTCGCACATTCAATCAGCACTGGAAGGAGGCATGAACAGAATGGACACAGCTCCTCCACAGCCGCTCCTCCATACAGGAAAGAGGAGAAAGGTTTCACATAATGGCAAACAGAATGAATATGAATATGAATATGAACAGATTTTCAAACCGAATCCCATGCTGTTAAGATTAAGGCACTGGTTGGAAAGAACCTCTTTTAATATTCCTGTCCACATTAATGCTACATGAATGGTACCGTCTCTGAAGAAAAAAAATGCATGCATCCTAGAAATGGTGACAATAAAGCCTCTTTTGAAAAAGCTGCCATTGAGAATGGTGAGGAGTACAATATTTTCTTTCCTTTAGACTTAGTGCTTGTGCAGCGACAAGACACAATATCATTATTATTTCCCTTTAATGGTTTTGGATCATTAGTTGTCATCATAGTTGATTATAGTAACTAGCTATGCACTTAAATGTATGTGACTAGAAGCACGATCAGTAAATTTAACTTACTGATTCCCTAATGGATTCACTTACGCTTTTAGCTTTGTAAAATCAGTAGCAGCAGGCAGGACTCCACTGAAAGCCCATCTGAATCTGCTCAGGATCATTTCCTTGGTCTGCAGAAATTTTCAGTCATATCCATGCAGGATTTCAGAGATGTCTTGGTGGAAATGTCTGTTTACGTGTGTCTTGGTGTCTATAACAGAATCACGTTGCCATTATTTTTTATTCTAAAGGCGGTATGGAGGTAACTAGCAGTTTCAGTGGATGAGCTCATATGTGTACACAAAACAAATTGGTGGCAGTGTAAAAAAAAATTGTAATAAGTTATGTAATGGAGTATAGTTTAAACTTTACGATTATGCTCTTTGGAACATAATACAAATTCTCTAAAGTGCTTTGCAGATATCAGTTGATAGTTTTGTAGCTAGCAGACTGCTGTATGTTCTGTGGTAGTACTGTAAAAACAAAAAATTTTATATGAGATGCTTTACCCTTTGGCTGCTTTGTCTTCTGTACTCAACAGATAGTGGCAACTATATTAGTACATGGAAACATTCTGTGTCTTGCTCTACAGAACATACAAAATGCATTATATTTTGTTTTGTTACTTTTTTTTTAGGGATGACACTTAAAACTTTTCCTTATCCAGAAATATAACATTAAAAAATGTAGCAGTTCCTTAAAGAAAAAGTTTTCTACAGATTATCACTACTGAAGAAATGCAGCTCTGCTTGATATTCAGTATATATTTTCTCCTGACAGTTTTATGGTACAATTAAATTTCATACTTTCTTTTCTACCAATCTGAATATGCATTAGAAAGCCAACCATCATAATTCTAAGCCAATTGGCTTGATTTGGTTGTTTAAATTCAGATATTGTTTCTTTCTGTGCATTTCAAAGAGAGGCGATGGGCTGTAACAATGTGTTTAGAATCAACACTGCATTTGGTCACCCAAGGTCTAGCTTGCAAGAGAATTGTTTCTCTAAACTCAAGTTATGTGCTTCACATGAAAAATGAAATAATGTAATTCTAAAATGCTTTATTGAAATCACAAATTGAAGAGAAACAGTAGAGCTAATGGAGGGAAGGGAGAGGGGAAGATTATGGAACTGGTAGCATATTAGTCGAAAATTATACCGATATTTAGATGGACTTAATAACTTAATAAAACTCATTTGAATGCAGAAGAATAAGCATTGAGCTGATATTAACTTTTAATGCTTGTCATTTTATGTTAATTTATATTTTTAAATTGCAGTTGATTTTTTTTTTTTTTTTTTTTTTTGTAATCACGCCGGCTAATTATACCTCAAACATGTAAATTTGACACGATGCCAACACCACATTAAAAAATAAAAATCAACTAAGTACTTGGTTATAAAGACCTATAATTCACTGAAGCTAGATGCTGTCTGAGTTCCTCCAACCACACAAAGCATTACGCTTTGCCCTAGTAAAACCATTAAACTTCTCCGAGACGATTTCTTGAGTTTGCTTTACCACGGATGCAACGTTAATGCATTCCACTGTGTAACCTTCTCTTCATCATTGATTGGATCATCCTTGGACAAATCTTTCATCTAGCCTTCATATCTTCAGAGTCAGTTTTCAAACATTTCCTCATGCTAAAAGCATTATTAATAAAGAAATATTTTTCTAGCACCAAAATGGTCTCAAACTGGGATCATGAAATTTGTTCTTAAATAGTATACAATATGCTATTCTTGTAAGTCCTAAAGGTCTGCCAATCTTCTAAAAAGAAAATGTAAAACCAGTACCTTACATTTTATGTGTTTGATTCTCTTCAGACGCTTATTTCCAAACACATTAAACAAGCGTACAATGCCTGAGCATGCCAAACTGACAGGAGTTTGTATGTTACTAGAAGATAAACACTTTCTTCTCTTAATTTACTCTCTGGAGTTAGATTTTATTTCATTTCTTTTACCATGTTTCCAGAATTAAAATCATAAATCCCTTCTGCGAACTCTGTACAAATAGTTTTTAAGTGCTCATAATTCAAACGTCTCTTAAAAAAAAAACAATAAAACAGACCAATTTTTTTAGCTTGAATGACCTTGGTCTTCATCAAACTGGGAGATACTATATACAAAGCTCTGTGTACAGCAGAGATGCACTGAGCTGATAACCTTGTTGCGCTAGCACTATCAGTTGAAGGGATTTGTTTGTTCAGCACATATTTTTGTAATGGAATCCAACTACTCACTGAGTGTTTCTGTTGGGTGTGGCTGAGAAGACAAAATCAGATATAACAATTGAAAGGTCCTTACTTGTTCAATAGGCCATTCTTTCTCTTCTTTCCACATTCCCTCAGGGTCAGTGCTTTACTCTTGCCATCTTTCAGGACCCACACTGTTGTGAAATGTGAAATGAAATCCGTAAGCTAACTTTCAACATAGCGAATCACTTAAGTGAAATTCCAGTTTATTTAATGGGGAAAAAAAAAGAGAGAGAGAGAGAGAGAGAAACTGTAGCAGGAGCTTAGCATGCTTTATATTCTCTGACTTTTTTGTCATTTAGGTAGCCAAGTTCACAGTTATATTCACAGATAATTAATAATTAGTTAATATTTATCTATAGCTTCTGGCTGAGTGAGGTTCCCTTTTCCGTTTGATATGTCCAGGCACATGTTATCAAGCTGCTTCTTCTTTACATTGTGGTTTTCCATTTCCATTGTCATCCTTCTTGTTACTTTACATCAAAAAATTGATTAGATCAATTTTCTGTCATATTATCTCTATTTTAATGTTGAGGTCACAGCAATCTTACTTTGCTTTTTGTGGTGAGGAGCAGAGAAGTTTGGAAGGAGTTTGGTTTTCCTGACTGGAAGGGGTCTCATTCAAGAAATACAATCCTGTATAAATGTCTCTACTCCAGTTTGTTATCTGTTCTCAATTGTATTCATGAAATGCACATTGTACCAGTTACAGAGCACCAAGAAAAGGGTTTACTTTCTCTTGATGTAGAGCAGTAAATACAGAAGAATTCTGAAATTGCCAACATCCTTACGATTACGAACACTTCTTATCAGTGGCTCAGAACTTATTTTCTTTTATTAAAACATCTTCCATAATAGCTAGTGCATACTTACAACGCTAGTTACTTTCTTGCAATTACGTTATTCTGAAATAATTGGATTTCTGGGTTTAATTGGGCTCTAAATTAGCCAGAGCTTTCATAAAAGCTATTATGGAGATTTCTAATAGCAGCTTTTCCTGCTATTTAAGCACAGAGTATTTCAATGAGAGTGATTCACCAGTGTAAAAAGTCTTGGCTGCTGTGAACTCTAGCACAGGTTCAGATTAATTATGACAATTTAGGCACCATCCTTTTGTAATTAAACATTTGCTCAAAACATTACCCAGAGTGCTCATCTGTGTCAGACAACTGGTTGCCACTTATTTAGAAGGATATGATTTTGTTTTCCAGCTCTCAAGAAGATCAAGAAGCTTTGGGGTGAGTGGGCTTCTGATGACTGCGCTCAGAGGCAGGGTCAGCACCTGCTTGCTCCCACTACTTGTTTCACCTGCCCAAGCAGGAAGAAACTATGACGGGTGTCTTCTCAATGTCTCCTCCTACCAGATGGATCCTATGTGCTCTTCAGCACTCGCCTCTTTGTATCCAGGCTTGCATGCAAATATCCAGCTTATGGGGAAAAGGAAGAAATAAATATGCAGTCAGGTATTTCAGAGAATATCCTGAGACAGTTCCCCTTAATGCTGCAGATGGTTCAGAGTTTGGTAAGAGTAACAGATCTGAAGATCAAGGTTATTGCTGCGCTGAAGTTGCAGTGCTGCCAACAGAAAACCAGAAAAAACACAGTCATCATACTCTGGATGCTAAGCTGTGTTTTGGGCATTATATGGACTAAGAGGTGCATGGTCTTACTCTACTGCACAGCATAATTTCCAGGCCATAGTAACTCCTCTTTTCCTTATCTCCTGGCCCCATGGGTGACAAGGGTTAAGAACAACAACTAATACACCATTAATTTCTGCCTATATAGCCAGCCATGTTTCATGTAAGCAAAAATTTATCAGTATTGGTAAATAATGCAGAGGTCATTCTGAAAGTAATGCCTCCTATTTATTTCCATAGAAACTACAACAGATACAAAGAGGACAGTAACAGTTTGATAAAGCAGATTCTCAGCTATGAAACATTATTTTTCAATGTGTCACCACCATCAGCTAGGCTTTCATTAGTAACGAACGAACGAAGAGCCTGCATGCCATGCACATAAAAATCCGGACAGCAGAGATGACACATTGTTTCACAGCTACTATGACAGTGTCATTACTAAGAAAATGTGGACCACACAGTCCATCTTTCATTGGTCCAAACAGATGGAAGTCAGAAGGAGCCAAATCTAGACTGTACAGTGGGTCCAGTACAATCCAGACAAGATTGAGCATGTGCTCCACAATCTTCAATTTGGTTTGGGGCCTGGTGTTATTGTGTTGGAAGAGAAAAGTTATATTTTCCTCTGGCCTACTGCAAGTTTGAGCCTTCAGCTTAGTCAGTACTATGATGTAGAGGTTAATGGCTTGTTCGGATTTCAGGAAATCCAGAAGGATTATTCCTTTCCTATCCCATAATACAGTGCATATCACTTTACCCACTGAGGGCTGTGCCTTGAAATTTTTCTTCAATGAGGAATTCATGTCATCACTCCATGAATGGCTGTTTTGAATCTGGCTTGCAGTGGTAACACCACATCTTGTCAACAGTAATGATGCAGTCCAGAAAACTGTCACCTTCAGCCTCGTATTTTTCAGTAGGTCCTGACATTGAAACCAGTAATCATAATCCACTGATTGATACAGATGAGCTTATCGTGATGCTCTTCATTTCATGCTGTGACAGCGGTGTGTGGCCATCCAGAACTTGACATGTGTTTCACGCTACTGTCACCACTGCTGAAATTCACCCACCACTACCTCACTATGCTCACATGTATTGTTTGGACTCCATAAAGATTCGGTGTCAACGAATGTCAGTGGGTGCCATTTTTTTTCTGCATGGAGAAATTAAATTCCACACCTTTGTTTCATCCACACTTCCATGTCAGATGCCATTTTATCAGACTGCCCCTCTGCTGCTATCTGTCACACAGTAACAAAAAGTAATAGAATACAGATAGGACTCTGTTGCCATACTACCATCATCCACCTCTGATGTCATGAGCCAACCAGTAAAAGAGGGGGCATTACTTATGGAACAGCCCTCATATATTCATCTGTGATGACTGTGAATAATGTGATGTTTAATATTCCCTAAATTTTTTAGATAACCTTGGTAGAAAGTCATTAATTATAATATTTATCTGTTACTTGAAAAAGAACATGATATAAAATGACAACTCAGTTTTCCTCTTTGACATTTCAAATACAACTAGGTCACATTAATCAATCAATGCAGTGGTTATCATATACACTGGTCAATTATACCCCAACTGTCAGTGACAGCTTTCTGGCTTGCAGTCAGGACGTATGTACTCTCATGACAACTACATTCACTTAACCCTTTTGTATTTTACAACCAGCGTATTGCTCGAGGCACGTCATAAATGCAGAAAAGGGGCATCAGATACTTTCCATAATCCCAATTCCATTTCTAGGTTATTTCTAAAGAACCAACTTTCAGTTGCACTGAAAAACAAAAATAAAAAATAAAAGAAATAGGATAAGCTCTCTTTTTGTGAAGAGAAAGTTGCCTGTAAAATGAAACCAGCAGTGCTACAAATATAGCATTTGCATTTGCTGATTGCAATTATGGTTCACAGTTTTAATGAAGTCATAAACTAGTTGAGCTTTCTTTGGTTTATTGCAGTGTAAGAACCTCTTCTTGGAGTCTTAGCTACATAAACCATAATTATTAATGATATCTCTCTAAAACGCATTATTAATACTGTTTGCCAGGACATTATTTATATGCTGGGTTATCTCTAAAGATGAGACAGTATCTTCCAAATGAACTCTGACACAGTTTTAAGTAGAACTTCTCACCTTCAGACAAATCATATAAATCTTAACCTTCCTATTGTTATTAAAATTATTCTGAATGAATGATGTGGTCATAAATCTTGTGATAAAAGCATTTCTCCACTGGAAAATGCTGTTCTGCAATGGTGAAATTGCTTTTTTTTTTCCAACAAAACCTCGCTCTAATTTCCATTGAAAAATATTTTCTCATAAGAAACAACAGAGCATTTCAGATATGTTTTTGAAAGGGGATGTTTCATCTTTCTTTTAAAAACAAGCAACTACTTCTAAAATATTCCCAGTGAATCACAATACGAAGGAAGATGATGGGAGAAGCAATTCCAAAACACGTTTTTCGGAACTTTGATTATATTTTCATTTCACACTAATGATGTCTAAAAATGCTTTTTGATGTGTTTGCTCAAAATGGGAATTGGTTTGGAATTGCAGTGTTTCCCATGAAATAGAGTAGGCAGTTTTTATGGGTTCAACCAGGCTGAGGACACCAGCACTGAACGATGGCACTTCTGCCTCCCTCAGAGGCAATAGCTCTGCAGTACTGCCCTCTGCGACTTCCCCAAAACATGAAAGAATATAAAAACATCCTCCTGATCCATGCTAGTTTTCTCATGTGCAAAGTTCTCTTTGCTCCAACTCTTTATTGGAGGGAGCACTGAGAAGGCAATGTGTGAGTTCCCAGGCCTTCCATAGGCACCATGAGACACACTTCACATCTTCCTTCAGTAGTGCCAGCAGCAGAATATGGAAAAAAGATGAGAGCAAATTTGAATATCAAAAGTCATTCTCCAGTTTACCCATGCTTAAATCCTGTCACATTGCATTCCCAGCACTAATTAGCTACCCTGTTCCAATTTAGAAGTAATAGCATCTCAGAGGTGGTTGATTGACCCTATCAGTTGCAAACTGTTTATTCAAGACAGAAATAAGGAAAAAAAATTGAAAAAAGGTGTTGCATGCATTTAATGGTTCAATAATTGCTGTGTGCATGGAATCATTTTTTTAACATCATATTTTTGTGCTGCTATGCTCATTGGGACGTTTAGAGGGTAACACAGTGATAATTTATGACATAATAGTCTGACACGTGACAGTATTCCTAGTGGTGCATTTCGGGTCATATTAGCAATACAAAAATTGTAACAAGCTGATGGTGGCGGTGGACTCCCACTGAGATATACCTTATTACAGCAGTATCCATGTCAGATTTTTCCTCTCTAATCACAGCCTTGACATTCAGTGGCTGCAGCATTTTTCCTTTAAAAGTCATAAAGGTCTTCACTCTGGATCCCAAATCATTTGGGTGACACTCCTTTTCCATCATTAAAGCCAGTTTGTGAACACCATCTCCTAAGTGCAACTACATTCCATAGATGAAGGCTGACGTACCAACACAATTTGTGTGCATGGTCTATAAGGGAAAAGTCTTTTCTTCATCAGTCTGTAGCTTGAGCCCTGGTTGGTGCTGGAGTGGGAGATAAGAGAAAATGGCAAACATTCCTAAGGCAATTTAAAGGTACATCTTTTACACTCTCACAAACATTATGTTTCCACTTCACTTCAAACATGCATGAAAATTGCCAGCTAATAAAATCTGTCCTTTTGGTGTTTATTTGTGTTTGTTTTTTTTTTTGAAACAAAGGCACGAGAAACATCGAGCAATTCTCATTTAGGTAACATGAAAACAGTGATAAGAGGCATGCTGCTGACATATTGGTCAGCTCAGATAAACAGAGTTGGTGGGAAAATGCCTTCCAATCCACAGGAAAGGAAAATAATAACAAATCTTAACACTTCCACGTTTTTCTCATCAACTATAAAACTCTCCAATTCAGTCTCTGACATTTTGCCTCTGCCGGGAGTGCAGTCAGGCTGCCAGCCCTACTCTTGTTCCGAAGGGCACAAAGCTTCCAGTGTAAAACCCTGCTTTGATTTTAGCAGTGCTTTGGAAGAAAGCCACTGTAAGCCCATAGGAGCCAAGTGCGACTTTGATAGGTAGGCAATGAGCAGTGATTTTGTTGTCATGGCAGATCTGTGGGCTCTGCCTTGCAATTGCTTTCTTTCCAAACAACATATTTAAAATGGAATCAGCCTGGATCTACAAAGTTACTGATTGTACTGCTGTATTTTCTGTTAATTTTTTTATGCCATTCCTAATTTTTCCCCACATTATCATCCCCCTTCAGAGAGATCATCTCTTTTAGACTAAACAGAAAGGCACTGGTTGAGACAAAAGAAAAAAAATTCCCATTAACAAGTCATCACCTAATCATATTAGGATCTTTGTATCCTATTATCAGCTTTCTCATGTGATACTGTTTCTTAATGACAGGGATTTGACTAACACTGTGTGAACTCAGCTAGCATAATCTGTAAGTTACTACCAAGTGTGTATTTATAGCATAAGGTGTCACCTGCTTCCACATAACTCCAGCTCATGATTTGATAAGATGTGAATGCTGGAAGTTAATTTCCATCAAATCAACGAAGGAGGAAGGAATAGAGTTATCAGCACTTTGCATTGGATTGAAGCCTATTCGCATTGGATTTGGTGGGGCCTCAAAGGGAGTCAGACTTCTGTTCTCTGTAACCACAAAAATGTCTTTGTTGGGAGCCAAAGAAGCCACTCACTTCATTCTCTGAGCGCTGCAATGGTACAGCTCATATATGTGATATATATATATATACAGTAACATTGCTCTGTATTTCAGCCAGTTTCAGTGAAGACAAGGCAGGGGGGTAGGGCCCTTTCACTTCTAGTTTAGAACACTCTTCAGTGAGCCTGATGCCCGGTTCATTCCTGCCACCTCCCTCTTTCTGAAATGCCTCATTTATTTCCGCATGTTCCCTTTGCTGCTGATCCAGATTGACCTCACCTTAAGCAGAGTTGCCCGCACTGGATGTCCGTCCCCCAGTCTATGGAAATTATACACAGATGTAACATTTAATTCATTACTAATAATCCACATATGAAAAACATGTGAAAATGGAGAAGTGTCTCTCCCTTTTTTCTTACTTCTTACAGTTATTTCCTCCTGGCTCTAATTGAGGAATAAAATGCATGGCCCAGCAGGTGTATATTTAATATTTCACTTTCAGCAATCAGAAGATACATTTAGTAGATAACAACTTGAGAAAAATCTCTTCCCAAGCCAGAAATTCTAATTTGTTTCAGAGTGTTGAAGAGACAAAATTGAACTTCATTCACTCTCCTACTGATGATTTTCATATCAACTTTACCCCCACCTCAAAGGAAAGATAAAAGAATACATTTATTTTTTAAAATGAAATCTTCTATGGGAGATATTTATTGTGGATATATTTAAAAACAGTGGTATGCTGAAGAGTACATATCAAGAATTGTCACAGAACTAGAGTTTTCCATTATGTTTTCATTGTTAACCCACTCCATGATTCTCAATGAATAAAACTATCAATTATGTTAGTAAGGGCATAGATTATTTTTTTTTTTCCATTTTGAATTACAAATATGGAGACTCCTATCAGAAACACCATACATAAGCTCACATCACATCAGAAAAGAATTGATAGCAGCAGACTGCTCATATGACAGCCTCACACTGGCAAGATGCCGAGCACTGAGGTCAGGGTCTGTCCTTTTAGTATGCCTTTGTACAGCATCAACCATGGGCTCAGATCAGTGCCTGATGTTCTTAGATCTACTAACACATAAAGAGCAGCACATGTTTATCAAACACAATAACCCACAGTGAAATAGGTAGTATTATAAATGACAGAAAATAAAGCTTAATTGTCAAAATAAATAAGTTACCAATTGTGCTTCTGCATCCTTAGTATCTTTGTTATGGAAATTCATATAAGGGGATAACTCAAGCACAGTAGCGTCAATGGAAGTTTTACTCAGATTTCTATGAGCTTTGCATCATGCTTTTACTTCCTAATGTGCAACATCCAATAATCCACAATACAGCTCACAGAGTTATTAGTTTGAATTAGTGAAGTTCTGCTCCCTGATTGGTTTTAAGCCAATTTATATAGGCTTGTCTGTTTAAGCTGTTAATACTGTTGAAGATTACTATGGTATTACTGCAGTCTGCAATATTTCAAAGCTTACAGCAGTATTTCTCACCAAATCCTTGAAATGGATTTGACTTCTACAACACCACTTCTGGTCGTCTGAGAGCTATCACTTGTGAAACAAGCTGCTGAAAGCCTGGCCTAACTGTATAAGTGTCAGAAAATAGCGTTCTGTTTGCCAAAAGAGCTAACACAGGAATTCAACAATTCAGCATTAAGCCACTGAATGTGTTTTTACTTCACCTACCTTGAGATAGCTGGGTAAACATTTTGGTTAATTAAGCTGCGAAACTCCTTGCTTTTTGAGGTTCTGCTGGTTTCACTGAGTGCATTACTTACCCTCATCCTACGTTTTCTTTTGTCATTCATTCATTCATTTTAGTAAAGAATCACCCATTTGAAACAGATACTGTTTTTGCATACGTGGAAAGTATCCTTTAATAAGTCAGTGTTCTGCTCTAGCTGCACGGGGAAAATAAATTAGTGTTGTATATTAGCCCACAGAGTTTCTGCTTTCATGCTCCTTAAAATAAAATCAGTTTATGGCAAAGTAAAGCATCTCTGAAAATATGCAACTCCAATTGCTCAGCCAGTGCAGAGAAGATTATTAATAATCCTCTGTCTGCTTTTGAAAAGTTTTGCTAATGATGGGAGTCTGTGCAAGAAGAAAGGGAAGCAGAGCACCATCTGCTGTACAGCCGTGCAGACGTTTCAGAACACAGCAGGAATGAAAACTTTAGAGCAAACCCCAAGGTTCCCAAACAGATAGGACATATGGAAGGCTGCTGTCATACAGCACTGTGAGCTGGAGATGGACACGGGCTAAAATTAGAGAGAGGTGTGAAGAGCCAAACTTCAGTTAGCCATCAAAAGCTACAGGGAGGAAATAAAACAAGACACGTTCTTTGGAGTGGTAGGCATGGCTGTGATTATTAGAACTAAAGAATCTGACTGCCTCAACCTTACAGGCAAAATCAAGCTGCTAAGGAAATGTTGCCTCTATTTTATTTCTACTAAGAGAGCCTGTAAGTCTTTCTCCACACGGGCAATTGTACGAGAAGCTATAGGACAGAGAGTACAATATCTGTCAGTAATTGTACATTATGCCATAGTACTGATATCCCATCTTGCAGACTCACTAGCCCAGGCTGAAGCACTGTCAAGAAAAATATGCCTAGAAATTGTGTTTGGATGTCTACACCTCGGGGAAAATGAAAATGATTCTGCTGAGATGCCACTGTAGATGTCTTTGCATAATTATTTCCTCATGTTTTGTAAGGGACTGGTAGTCATTTGAAGATGAGACCCTGCTGGGGAAGATTTTGTTTGGGAAAGTTCCTCTTGTTTGTTGGGGTCTCAAAGGCTTGGGCATGCCCATCACATTCTGCAGAGGTAGAGAGAGCTGGGAAAGGGGTAGACAGGAGCCCAGTAAGTCTGAGGGTAACCTGCCATCTTACAAGTCCAGCATGAGCTCCTGGCAAGGAAGAGAATGATGGAAAGTGGTCTCTGTCCTAGAAGTAGAAAAGAAAAAACCACTTTTCATATTAGCAGCTGTCAAAATTAAGAACGTCACCCCACCAGATAGGGAAAAGTTACTTCTGAGTACTGTAGTGTTTGAAGCCACCAACCCAAAATTCACACAAGGATCATGATGTCCCTTCCTCACACCTGAAGAGCATGAGGGCACTCCATAAGCCTAACATCCCGAGACAGCAACATCTGCCTTTACCTGCCTCTCAGAAGAGCATCTAAGCCTCAAACCACTAAGGGCTGCCCAAACAAGCATTAGTGTTGCCATCCACAGCAGATCTGAGACCAAGAACTAGTAGTGGATGTGAGGCATGAGCCTAGCAGCTGTTGCAGTCTGCTCAGTGTTTCTGCCTGCAGCAGGGGAAGGAGGCTCTCTGACTGCACAGGCTGAGCTTGCTGAGCTCTTTCACAGACCTTCAGACAGCTCTTGCTTGCAGGCAGCAGCTCAGGACCTTCAGGCTGCAAGAGCAGCAGCACAGCAATGGCACTCAGAGCGTGGGCTGGCCTGGGCAGATGCACTTTCAAAAAATGAGCCACAAGAGTCCTACACATTCAGAGGGTGTAAAAAGCACTGACACCAAAAGTAGCAGATCCTTCATCAGGAGATGAATCCAGAAATAAATCATATGTGAACAGGCTATTCAAACGTGTCGGGAGTATCAGCTTTGAGCATGCAGTAGCCCATCAATCTGAGGCAGGAGAGTAGCAGAACTACAACTACAAACCTATCTGTGAAATGTCATTTGTCCACGCACCCTGCCCAGGAAACCGATATCCAGCACATGGGGATTGATGTCAGCACCGCTGGCTGATTGAAAAAAAAAACCTCAAAAACAACCTGCACTGAAGAAATTTGCTTAATTATTACCATTTTACTGTTGCTATTAAGAAAAACTGAATTGACTGTGAAAAGCTGGGGAAATCCATTGCAAGCATTCTGCAGAGATGGAGAACACGAGAAACTTGATGTGCATATCATATATGAGTTCATTTTGTTGCTGCTCTGCCTCTGTCACATCCCTGGCAGCCTTCTGCCCACTGTACTCCTCCAACCCATTCAGACTGCTTTCAGCAATCCTCCCAGAGAGGCTGCTTCAACCTCTTTCTACTCTTCAGAGCAGTGGAGATGCTGGATTGCTTTCACTGAGCACTAAATCGGGTCTTTGATGGGTATGGGTAGTTTATGGCACTGGCCATCCAAGGGGAGTACATGGCGTTTCTGACTCCAGCTCTCCAAGGAAAAAGCTGTACTTTATCACTGCCTCTGTCCCTCTACAGGCCTCTGACAAGAAATACAAGTTCCTTGCATAACTCATTTTACATCAACCATCAGCAAAACAGGTAGTACTAATACAAGCCCGAGGAGACCCACAACTCATAGCTCAGTCCAGTTTACAAATCGTCTGGGTAAACCCCAGAATCAAAAGCAGTCCCAGCCTGCTTCTGAAGAGAGAAGCCTGCACTGGAGGTAGCTGCTAGCAGCAGCCCATTTTTGGATGCAGCTGCTTTCACATCACTACCAATTCTTTTGAACTGTGTAGGCTACTGCTGTCTCAGAATGCTATTTACATGCTGGTTGTGGCCATGAAGGATGGGCAGCAGCAAAAAGCATGAGGAGAGCCTGGAACAACTGAAGAGTGGTAACCATAGGCATATGGTGGGGAAGAGTTGGTTGAGAGCACTGGGTGCAGACAGCCACCTCTGAAAGTCCAGGAGGAGCCCACCAAGAGCCCACCCTGAGTGTGGGTGTCAGCAGCACCCCACGGCCATCAGCAGGGATAGCTGCATCTGAAAAGAGACCAAAGGGAAGAGCAGCCCAAGAGACACAGTCCAGAGGAGACTGACAGTCAAAGTGTCAGTGGATGTAGTAAAGACATCACCAGGATTTAAAAATAAAAAAAAAGAAAAGCATTCAGATTTCACCCTAAAACTGAGCGCCACACCATAACACAGAAGCAGAATATTGCAGCACTCCTCTGTCTTTCCATTTTCATAGGGAGACTTCCCCAGGTTTCTTAATTCAGAGGAATGTGATTTCTTTTCCTGGTATTCAGCCTAAATTTGTACTAACACAAAGTGAAAGACACATGACTGTTCTACTTACTGACATGTAAACAGAGGAGCTGTTTTCTTTCTGTTGGATCTTGCATAGAAATTACTTGCCACCTTTTACAATTACCCAAGAATATCCTTTCCAAAAGAAGATAAGGGTGAAGTTACCATCTACTTGGTTAGGTTGTGGTTGGACTTGATGATCTTTAAAGTCTTTCCAAATCTGAGCAATTCATTGATTCTATGATTCTTCTTCAAAAGACACAGTGACAAAACATTAATATCTGCGTTGGTTATTGGTCACTACTTTCTCTCAAAGCAAACCATTCAGTGGGCTAGAGACCTACTATTTCTTGTAGGAACTGAATTGCTGTTGTTTTCATTGTTCTTGGTTTGCATCACTTTACTGGAATGGCTGATGAGCTGATATTGCACATCATTTTACTAAATGTTTTCAGAAAAACAAAAACAAAAACCACCACTGTGAAAACCTTTGTTAATGAAGTGAAGACTTTAGGCAGCAAAAGATTTGCTTACGTTCCTTCTATTTTACTACAAACCACAGGAATATGTTAATTTCATGAAATAAAAGAAACTAATGGTATGTAAAATTAATATGTATTTTCTTAGAAAACTCAGTTTCAGGCCAAGAAACATCTCTGTAAAAGTACAGATGAAATGGAGTTCAAAGAACACAGCTCGTAGTAGTACTCTTAATATAACAAATTTAAGAAGCAAAACAAAATCCCTGGGAGAAAAATACATCTGAAGCCATTAAAGTCGCACTGTTGCGCTCACTCTCCCCTGAGATTCTGTTGAATCTAGGACTCCTAGATTACTGTAAGCAATAATGGTGTCTTAAAATTAAGTCTGAATGTAAAAGAAATGCAAAGCAGTTTGTGAACTCTTTCTGTCCTCAGAACCAATTACATTATTAAAGACCACCAAAACATTCCATATTTTAATTGGTGTTCAGGATTTCACCACATCCTGAAAAATAAAATGCTGTTTCCTTTTCAGTTAGTGCCCAAGAGATATTTAAGAACAAAACTGTATGAAAACAGTAATAGTTACTTGAGGTTTTATTAAGAAGAGTGCCACTTCATTTCCTTTGTGCATTTCCCAAAAGGGCATAACACCTAATCTCTGCCTATGCAATGCTGTGTAAAATACACAAATAAATCCATTGATTTCCAGTCCACAGTGTGTGTAGGGTGAAGAGAAACAATAACTTTATGTAGAGAATATTGATTTAAAACCATTGATTCAAAGGCCCAGAGCATCCAAACATTAGTTACTTTTAAGGAAAGTACCAAAGGTGACTTTTGACTACTTTATCATCGACAAACACAAAGCAAGCAAACCCTGTTATTAAAAGCAGCAAGACACTGAGCCAGAAGCTGTGACAAAGAGCCAGTCTGACAGATGACAGACACATAGAAGGAGACATAAATGGGCATTCCAGGCAAATGAAATGTGTTGCATATTCCCAAGAAAACAAAGTAACTAACACAAGGTGTTTTATTCTAATCTCCAAATTAGGATTAGTTTTAACCTCTATTTACATTCACACTGTGGCAAAAATATGGCCATGCTTAAGCACCAAGGCTTTTCAGCACCTCGTCCTCTTTGCACAATGTGTAATTGTCTCATGGTACAAATTGGTGGGAAGTACCACCCACAGGATGGACATTAGGAAATAATTCTCTGAAAGAGTGGTCAGGCACTGGAAGGGGCTGCCCGGTAAGGTGGTGGAGTCACCGCCCCTGGAGGTGTTCAAGAAACACTTAGATGTTGTACTGAAGGACATGGTTTAGTGGGAAATATTGGTGGCAGGTGGACAGTTGGACTGGATGATCTTGGAGGTCTTTTCCAGCCTTGGCGATTCTATGATTCTAAGGAACACAGAAGCACCATTCTTCAGGACAAATGGTACTCAAACAACGATTGGTAACGGCTTTATCCTGAAACCTTATCTGAGAAAAATCTAGCCACAAGTTCCCTTATAGATTTTTAAGTCAGACCTGGAATTCAGATTTCATGGTACTGGATTTTGGACTACAGAACATGGAAAATTAAAAAAAAAAAACAACATTCCTACACACAGACATAAAAACAAAAATGACTGCCAAAATAATTTTTTTAAGTTCCAATCATTTAGATTTGGCCTATATCCTAAATTGTTATGGTGACTCTTTCCCTGGGGACAACAGGTCCCAGCCCATGCACTAACACCCAAACTCAGATGGATTCTTATACATGTGTACCATAAGTATCTTTCTTGTTGTTGACACAGCCATCTCTTACTGTAAGTGAATGAAACTGCTCTGGACCATCTAAAATAGGTTTCCATAATATGGAGATGCTTGAGTTTCAGGGACAAGCCTTCCCTCTGCTCATATCTAGAGGACATTTATACTTAAGTATTGATGCTTGATCAAGTGAATGTGTTGGGCTTTAAAGTGACTGGAGAGGGATGCCCTGGAGATGTCTGTTGTGACGGAAATTACAACCATGTCCCTTGTGACCATACTCTGACTGAAGCACTCCTGGAAGGGGTCTCTGTCTATATCCACGTCAGTACTGACACTAATGCATACCTCCAAAGGGTGAAAAAACAGAATGAAGCCATGTCTGGATGTTATGGTTAGCATAAGGAGCAAGCTGTGTATATAAAGCAATGCAGTGTGCTCTTGCAGCTCGGAAAGCAAATGGCATCCTGGGCTCCATCAGAAGAGGGGTGGCAGCAGGGACAGGGAAGTGATTGTCCCTCTCTATTCTGCCCTCATGAGGCCTCATCAGGAATACTGTGTCCAGATCCGGAGCCCCCAGTACAAGAAAGACAGAGAACTGTTGGAGAGGGTCCAGAGGAGAGCACACGAAGATGATCTGGGGACTGGAGCACCTCTCCTATGAAGACAGGCTGAGGGAGCTGGGCTTGTTCAGCCTGGAGAAAAGAAGGCTGCAGGGTGACCTCATTGCAGCATTTCAGTACCTAAAGGGAGCCTACAGACAGGAGGGGAATCAACTCTTTGAAAGGGTAGATAACTGCAGGACAAGGGGAAATGGTTTTGAGTTGAGGGAGGGAAGATTTAGGTTGGATGTCAGGGGAAAGTTCTTGAGAGTGAACACCACAGAGAGAGTGGTGAGGTGCTGGAACAGGCTGCCCAGAGAGGTTGTGGATGCCCCATCCTGGAGGTGTTCAAGGCCAGGTTGGATGGGGCCCTGGGCAGCCTGGTCTAGTATTAAATGGGGAAGTTGGTGGTCCTGCCTGTGGCAGGGTGGTTGGAGATTCACGATCCTTGAGGTCCGTGAGGACTCAAGCCATCCTATGATGTTATGATTCCATGATACATGCAGCTTATTTTTGTGAGCGCTGAAACAGCCTTTGCGGAGATTGACTCTGGCCAGATTTACAGCTCTGAAGTCTGAGACAGGACAAGAAGAAGATTGCAGAAGACTTTGAAAGCTACCTCAAAAACCACAACAGCAAAAAGATTGCTTTTCCTGATTGGCCATCAAATACAGAAAGAAAAGAACCTTGACAACAGGTAACAGAGCTACGTGTCCCTGGTGAACATGTTCTGTGGTGAACCTGTAGAGGCTTGCTGTGAGATGGTGGTTATTTATTGTGGAATTTTGACCTGATTTTGAAAAGCTCTTGGATGTTCTTGTCAGTAGATCCACCTTTAATTTTAAGGAGCTCTGTTGACCAGAAGTGTGTGATTATTAAATCGAGTAGGTACTATCTTGACTGATTTTTGTATCAACAAGAATTTTGCAGGATAAGGATGACTTGAAGTCATTCATCTCAGTGTTATCTTTTTGTTTTTCATTTAAAGTTCTTTGAGCCACTTACTCAATAAATCCCTCCAATGGCATTGACATTTACTCTCTTTCAATCAGCTGAAAAGGAGATGCAATATTTATTTCTACAGCTTATCTGATATAGGCTTCTCTTCAGCCCCCAATAGCAAGATGGTAAGTAGGTGGGAAATAGCGAATATTGTTACTTTCAACAATGCTGAAAATTAGTGCACATCTTGAATATGACAATTTAGCAGGTTTTTTTTTCAAGCTGCTCTCTGCCAGTATTTATGAGCACACACAGAGCACAAGCAAAAGGGAAGTAACTTAAGCAGTGTAGTAAAAAATTACTAACCAATTTGAAAGAGAGCAGGGCTGTATATCAACAACTTCTACTTTTAATCACAAGAGCTACATAAAGGCCTTCTTTTCTAATAAAAATTACATCTGCAACCGGAAACTGACTGCCAGGATTAGAAATGATGATGAGCAGCAGTAGCCGAGGTAATCATCACTCACATATCAACAGAAAATTTCAAACTGATAACATCCTCCTAAATGCAGTGTGCAGGTACTGTAAGGAGCCACTTGGCTGAAGTTAATTCGTTTTGATTGTTCTCAGATCAGCTTAGAGTTTGTTAACAAGAATATTCACAAGAACACAGAGTAGACTTTTAAGACACATTAGTTGGGGGGGGGGGGGGAAAGAAATTACTTTTGCACTTATATCACACACCCTATTACATTTATTCCTGGTCTCCTAAGAAAACAGAAACATACACTATCTGGTGATTTTTCTTAGACTAACAACAGACTAATATTACTATTTAAATTATTCCAGCAATCATGGACATATTCAAAATAGTTGGAATAACAAGTAATATACCTTAAATGGATCCAACTTTGGCTGGGATTCACCTCAGCTCACATAACAAGTCTGCAGCATGGCACTTGTTTCTGAGTGAGCTTCCTAATCTCTTGGTATTAGTAGGGAAACATAAGCATTTTTAGAGTCCAATTTATTTGATTTAGCTCAAATGCCTACCTTAGGATGAGATTAATTATGTTGCAGAAATCTGGAAATCCCTATTTTCCACATTTAGACTGTGGATCTATCCCATTTCAGAGAAGCATGATGATGTGAATCCAATTTATATCTTCAGTAAAGGATCAATAACATCCATACACACGTGGAATACTTCGTTACATGGCACCAAAGAATATTTGAACAGCAGTACCTGGCATAATGTAGAAAGAGCAGCCAAAAAAAAGTCCCCTTCCTCTACAAAATGTTGAGTGTGAGATTAATATAACTGAAATGAGAAAAAGAAAAAAAAAAGAATTGGGCGATAGCTCAGTTTCACATGGTAAAACAGATATAACTATACATAACTGCAGAACACGTTGTGCAATGTAACTATACATGGACCATCAGGAGTAATCACATACCTCTGTATTAATGTGAAGTTGCAACTTAGCAGATTGCTCAGTAAGAAATAGTCTTCTAGCAGACCATGATGGCAATGCAGAAAAAAACAGGAGCGTGTCAAAATTCAGACTGTACTATTATCAGGATGTGGTGCTTTACAAGTTCTAATAGCTGTTGTATTAATATTCCTACCTTGCATTTAGTCTCTGCTGCTTAGGCTCTAGGATATATTTCTTCCTATTCAGCTGACCAGCTATCTCACATCTTGCAGCATTTGGTAACATCAGGCATTTGAGTTTCAGTTACTTTTTCCTCTGTTACGCCTGTGCTCCAACAGGATGTTGGAAGGTAAGCTGAGATGCAGTGTTCTGCTTCTATTGCATCTTTGTATTGACCATCCCACTTGTGTTACATGCAACTGTTTCTTTTCCACAAAATTTAAGAGGATGGGGGAAGGAGCATTCATTTTTTGTCTCAGTTATTACCATATCACAGCCTTTTTGCACCTCACAGTATGATCCCAAAGGGAACAAAGGACTGGGGTATGTCCTGTTGTTCTCAACAGTACATCATTCCAGTACATTGGCAGTTCCAGTTAGCTCTATGATGAGTCTATAGCATTTGTGCTTATCAATATAAAATGACCAGAAATTACTATTTTTCAAGGCAACACTTCTACCCTCCTTCACATCTACCTCCTTTCTGTGCACTGACTGTAGCAGATCCAAAATCTGTTGATTCTCTTGCAGAAAATCTCCTATACTAACTTGGTTAGTCTGCTTCTTACTCTCTGTGTGAACACGCAAAGATTGGAAGCTAAAGAAGGGCTGATGAGAGTTTCAACAGACCTGGAGGTGAAAAGACTGATGATTCATCTTTGCCCAGTACTCCATTTAACAGACAAGCCTCTTAAAGAGTGGCAAAAAGAAGATGCTTCCAAGTGAAGTTTCAGCTGAAAGTAACAAAAGCAAAAGTGGAACTGACTAAATGATGTAGGAGATACCTCAACAGAGAGATGGCCGTGTTAAGGACAAAGTACAAATTAAGGATACGCTGTTGGGGTTTTTTGGAATGCATGAGAAGTAATAAAAATGGCTTTATTGCTGGCGACAATGTTGCTGATAATGCAAAAAACAATTATATTTTCTGTATTCAGAGATAAAATTTACTTGCATCACATGAGAATGTTGAAATTACTTTCTAGTCCCTTTTCAAGCCAAAAGAAAGTTAAGCAAACACTGACCAGCTATAAATATTTTGAAATCAACAGATCTGAGCCTTTTACAGTAAGAAAATGTAAAAGAAAACCCCGAGTAACGCTATTGCTAGTAGTTTCAACACATCTTTACGTTCTCAGAAAAGTCTGGAAGACAAACTAAGTAATTTTATTTCCATACAAAATGGGTAGTGATTGCATTATTTGTAGTCAGACCGTGAGACCATTCCAACATAAAAATTATTGTAAAAGTTGCAAAATAATTAACAGTAAATTGAATGGAAACTGAAAATAAGAAGTAATCAATGTGGTTTTTAGGAAAATAAACCTGACTTTTATTCCTGGATATTCTTTTACTCCCCAGAGTTGAAGTTCTGCCATGCAGAGAAAAGACAGAAGCATCAAAATCTTTCAAGACAAACTGACCACTCCTGACAAATAAGCTTTGACAGGAAAGCATTATCAGAGAGTTGTGGTCAGTGATGTTACAAAGGGTGAAACGCTATTAAAAGCTTTTGCTGTTGGTTTGGAATTAAATCTTAACTCAAGGCCGACCAAGTTTGCAGAAGACAACATCTTGCAAGATGATAAACTGTGATAACATCATCAGTCACACAGACAAATCTGCATTACTGTGGTGGAACGGCACCACAGCATAATTCAACAAAGACAAATACCATCACATCTAGAAACACAGATCACATCCCAGGAATGAGAAGTTAGCTAACACGAGCACTGAGTATACGAAGTCCAGAAGATTTTACCTCTATTTACCTTCACTATAATGACATTCCATATCCCATCCCATCGCCCATATTTTAAGGAGGAGTCTGGAAAATAGAAGAAGGTAGAAAAAAGCAGCACAGAATTTGAATAACACATGCTTTAGCGAGACTTCACGCTCTCAATTTGTTTGACTCATCCAAAAGGAAGCGGGGAAGTGATTTGATTACAACGTCTAAGTACCTCCAAGAGGGGGAACTGCAGGATATTAAGGAGCTGTTTAACCCAGGAGAGAGAAACATAAAAAGAATCAATGGCTGGAAGCCACTGTCAGAGAAATTCAAATGAGAAGTGAGCCACATTCATGACCCTGCGAGGGATGAAACCTTGCAACAAACTGGCAAAGGAAAGCAGTTTGACTCTTCATGCCTTGAAACCAAGACCGGGTGTTTTTCTGAAAGGTGTGATTTAGCTGAACACATGTTTCAGTCAAACAGATTACTGGGTTCAGTGCAGAGGTAACGGTAAAATTTAATGGCTTGTGATACGAGAGATCAGACTCAATGAATTAATACACACCCCCAGGCTAAGCTCTACTAATCGATATATCAGTGGTTTATGCTGCCATCCACCACTACAGCATCTGAGCATTTTCATATTAAATCAATAGTGATAGTGAAATCCCTGGTTGGACTTCAGGACGCTTGTGGAACTTTAAGAAACAAAATTAAACAAGTATTTTTGAGGTTTTCTAGAGGAGGTCAGAAGTTCTGTACTTCCCCTTCTCATTACAGGCTGCATGTTGCTGCATTTCCTTTGTGCTTATATAAATTTTTAAAGTAGCGTTCTCAGTATTTGTCTGAAATGGTCCTGCCAAATGCTTCTGTTTAAAAGATGTAGTTATGTTTGTGTCCTCAAATGCTCACAAATGTGCAGTGAAAAAACTTTAAATGATGTTTAGAATAACAGTCTTGATTTGCTGACACTAATAAAAAAGAAGTTTGGAAGAAGTTTTACACACTATCTATATAGATCAATGATCTCAAAAGCCTTTACATTGCAATGGGCTATTTGTAGCTGTTGCATTTTAGCCACAAGAGCGTGCATGCTCTATTCTGCTCTGTAATCTCTCTAAAATTTTGTTTGGGATTTCTGGAATCAGAAGTCCATTTTCTTTCTCTGTATATGCACAGGAAAGACGACTGCTGTTCTCCTCTGCAGTGGAATTGCCAGGTCACAGCCTGGTTGAGCTCCAGGCGAGAAGGCGTGGATAAACCAGGGAGCTCAGCTGCAAGCAATGCACCTGAGTGACTGGAAGGAGTGAACCCAGGGTTCATCCCTCCTCAGCCTCATTTAAGGGTTAGCAGCCAAGGGAGCTATACCTCTCCCTCTGGATAGAGATTGCTCTCCTCTTGAACCCTCATTGGAAGAGTTGAGCTATTGTTTCTTCTTTGTCATTTTCTATTGCTCCATAGCACTTGTATCTCAGTAAAAGGCACTGCTATCACCTTCTTTAGCCCCATGCCCTCAGAGGCTATCCAGAACACACAAGAATAGGACAGAATCCATCACCCCACTGCGCACTGGCTCCACAGCACTTCTCTTTCGTTCAGGCAGTGCTCCAAAGCCCCACAGAGCCCATCCACCTCAGGCAAGCAGAACAGCTCAGATCAACTCACTTTAATTGTACTGGCACCACTGGTCACGCTTTCATCCTGAAACATGTCTCCAGTGAAGAGTCTCTATCCATAGAGAAAAATGAAGACAAAACAAATTTGGAAGTAATTGATGTAACGTTAAAGGGAAAACTAAGCTTATTCTCATAGATACAGCCAGGGAATATACAACACTGTTCAAAAGCTGCACTGAGTCACTAACACCACCTCATGCCCAGTTCCCAAGATCCAGAAAGAAAATTATGAGAACACAGGCTGACACTAAGTCACTAAACAGGCAGTGGGGGCAGGAGGCAGGCCAAGAGCAGCAAACAGGAAAGCTGATTGCTTGTGACAGGCAATAAACCCTGCAAAACGTCAAATTTCCTTACTAGAGTAATAAACCAGAGGACAAATACAGAGCGTAGCACCCTGACACTAGGTAACAAAAATAGGTTTTATTTCTTAAGTTTACATTTGCGATCCTGGCTCACCTTGAACAACATTAACTGTGGCGTAAAAATTAAAAACAGTAAAATAAAACATAAGGGAACACTTGTAAATGACCAAATATGAGTGCTAGGAACTACTCAGAAACTTCACTGCCTCATGCATAAGTTTTACAGTGTCCAACAGGAACGTGGAGCATCCCCTATGCATCAGCTGCTCAGTGAGATACAGTAGGTTAGCATTAACAGGTTAAGACATCAGCTTTAAATTTTCTAGTTTCAAATCAGGAGTTAAAACTGATTATATTGCTTTCATTTACTTGGAAGCCTGAAAAAACATGACCTAAATACTCATTAACTCAACCACAAAGGTTTGCATTTCAGGATAACTTCTACATCTATTTTTACATTTAAAGCAATTCAAATGAACATTAGAAATTGATTTAATGTGAACTGCTCTAGTAAAATATGTCCACACATGACTGCAGAACATTAAGATTCATAAGATATGGACATTAAAAAGAATTGAACCTGTTGTACCCAGATTATAATTCTGTGATATTAAAAGACCTAAAATAAAAATGAGGAGAAAGTGACCTTCCATCATATGAAAGGAATAGAAAATGCATTAAGCCATTCTAATAAATTGCCCATCTCAGATGTTTTAACATTTTTATTAATACAAAGTAGTTTTTTAGAAATTACTGTTTGATGACAGAAGAGGTGAGGGAGAGGTAGGCACGTTGTGTTTGTATTCCATGACCTCACAAAAGCCTATAACACAAAACGATCACAAGTGAAATGACAAACAAATTAATAAATAATCTGTGGAAAATAGCACAGAGGGAAGAAGGGGGAATTTGAGATTATTGGCACAACAGGCAGCCATGAGTCACAGAAACTTCAACACTTTGGGAAAAAATGTGCCCGTATCTTACAAGTCTGGCACTCCTAAAACAGCACCTGGAAAAATAAAATGATATCCAGAGAGATGAGAGACACACGTAAGTTTCCTTTTGAAAATGAGTTATGACACAACATCTACGTTTTTCTGTGCACGGGAAGAAGTGCTGAAGTTGATAGTGACAGAAAGTCCAAACATCTTACGTCTGTTCCAAGATGCCTGCTAAATATATCTGTATCTTCCCCTTCCTTCGTATTTGTACTATGCTACAAAAGAATGTACTTCATACTACTAAAGAAAAAGCCACACCCTCGCGTTACAGTTCCCAGCAACTTATTTTAATACAGAAAACAACCGGACCCGTTACAAGTTCTGTCCTTTCAGAAAGCAGTGAAGTGGGCAGGAAAACCCACTATGATCATCACATCAGATACCACAGCAGAGGAAGTGAACATACTATTTTTTTTAAATAAATTATCCATTTAGAATAAATAATTGGAGACAAGTGGCCCATAAATAATTTACAATATACAAGAGTATACCACCTGTGTCAAAAATATTTTATGTAGTTAGACAAATATTGTTAAAACTGCCTAATAGTTGGAAATCTTTTAATTTGAAGCAGAAAGTAGACAATGAAAAAAGAATTTAAGACAACTATGGAATGGAGGTTTTAGATATGTCCATATGTTTGGAGATCCCCTTATAAGCCTAATGTTTTCCTACATGTAAGATAGAAAATGGAAGATTGATTTTATCCCTTGGTTTCACGCCATGACAAATTCCATGACAAATACCACCACACCTGTAAATGGCAGTGTATAACCAGTCTTAGTTCTACCCTGTTTTCATTGCAAACAAAGGAGCCCAATCACATACAGGTATTTCACTACACTATCTTTGCCTCACATACTGTTTCTAAACAATCCAAGTAGATCCTTCCTTTCTACTTGCAGTTATTTCTCCTTCTATGCTATCTAGGTAGGAAGTTTCATTTGGGTGGAGGAAAAGAAAGAAGAGTGATTTCTCAGTCATCTGTTAAGGAAATATCACAGACAGAAGTGTGGCAAGTTTGTGTGGTTGGAGCATATTTAGTACAGACATAATTTTGTTATAAGTTTTAAAATGCTGATGCTTCTGTTTTCCAAACAGCACTTTGGTAGAAGTTTATATATTGAACAAATTTGGGCCAAAGCCACCAAAAGGTAATTTCATATTGCTTAAAAATCCATTTAAAATCAGAAAATGGAAAAACATAAATTTTCCTGTACATCTCTTTTCTTAATCTTCCTAAATCTAAAGCAAAACCTTAACAACAACAATTTACAAGGGCTGGGTATTGAAGTCACCTTCCATCTGAGTTTTGGCAAAACTGCAAGCAACTCGAAAGATTTTTGTAAGGCTCATCAGCCTCATTAGTAGGCACAGGTACAAGGCTCCATCTATAAGGACATCTCAGTGCCATCTATACTATCACGTGTCTTTCATAGTACCTACAAAAAAAAAAAGACAGTTTCATACAAATGAGAACAAACCTTCAAATAAAATTATTCTCCCATGAGTCTGTGATCTCTTTAAAAAGAAATAACGGTACCATAATGAAAAGAGAAATCAAGTATGACCAAATTATCTCAATTTAACCCAAACATGCATGCTTACATTTTTTCTACAAAAGTATTAATTGTAAATACTTTCTCTAGTAAAACAGGAAGAACAGCATTTCCGAAGTTCTATAATTTGACTGGCCCTATTTTACTGTTTACTTACTATGTCTGCAGAAAAAACAGTGTTTCTAAAACTGGACAGCAATAAAGACTTACAGGCTGGATACAGGTTTCTACATTTAAGGTGTATATAACCTTACGAAGCAAGTACTGAAATGCTTCAGAATATAACTGGTTTCTGCCATAGTAATTAATTTTCCAGTCCCCTTAACTGCCTCTAAAGGTTTTACAAAGCAGGTCATCTTCTGAAACTTAAGAAATAGTTGTGATAGAACTGAAATAAAATTGAAAAACAGCAAGTACTCTGGAGAGTTACTTAATGTAAGCTATTCAGCACTTCTGGTCTTTTTTGATGTTTTCTAGAGTGCTCATTTGTTATTTGGAAACAGAGTTGAGGGTGAGAGGCTTGAAAATTTATATTCTAAACATTTAAAGAGGACTATGGCATAACACAGTATATTCTGGTGTTTATAATATGCTAGATAAATGCTTCTTGAAATAAGCAAATAAGAATTTTTATTCTACAATTAGTTTCATTATTAACCTTTTGATTCTAATCCAACAAACTGAAATGTAATTGGAAGGGTTGCTGATAATGCTCACGTTATGTTTATTTTCCAAAATGGTTCACTGGGTTTCAAATAGTGCCCTTGCATGCATACAACATATTCCAAACAGTAATTTTCTCAAGACAAGCAGAAAAGAAACAAGCCAAGTGAAAGAATTTGTAAATATAGACGGTATAAGTAAAAAAAAAAACAACAAAAAACCACCCTGATGACAAATTGATATAAAATTTGTATTTATGTAAAAAAAATAATGTATTGCATACTGTTATATCAGTCAGTAACAGTATTCACCTTCACAGAGATTTCTAGATTCTCAGTCTTCAAAAGATTACACATAACAAGGGAAACAAACAAATTACACGTGAGGCAGACTTTCTATTTGGCATTCCACAGATTTACACCCTGAGCCAGCAGGGAGACAGGTGCAGAACACAAACTGTGCTTACAATCGAGTGCGCTTCTGTACTGCTAAAGCTTATGTGGATCTGCGATTCCAAACCAGTCTGCCTTTGTCAAAGAAAGAGCCACAAACATTAAGCTTCTAAAATGGAGTTAGAATGAAGGCGCAAGTCAGCAAGTAGATCCTCCAAGGTTCATCACACAGGAGCTTTTCCGGAATCCGAAAAACTCACTTCATAAAGGCTTCATCTCAGGTTATGAGTTCAATTCAAGTACACTTACAAATACATTTAATACCATGCATGTTTAAATAGTATTTTACCATAACATTAGAAGTCAATCATCTTTTCCTATGCTTTTCTCTTTTAAAATTTGCCTTACATAAACTTTTTTTTTTCCCATCAAGATACCTACAGAAAGCTTAATCCTTAACTGTTGTAAATCACTAACACCCTATTCAATATTCATATAATCATGCAGTCAAGGGTCTGGCCCAAAACTATTTTAAATCCATGTTATTTGAAAAAAACAAAACAAAACAAAACAAAACATGGTAATAGGATATATTCTCTAAAGAAAACATCTAATATACAGCCTGATGAAACATCAGAACTTTTACCACTGCCCTTCAATTTTAGGTACTAAATACTCCATAATGATCATCATGTAATGATTCTTAGTAAGAAAACACAGAGCCAGCTATCCACCATCCACCTTTTTTTTTCCTACTTCCAAAACATCCTATAAAGCTGCAAAACATTTTTTTTTTAAAGTATTCTATGAAAAATATCTTCATATTGTTGCAAAAATACAGAACCTCTCAATTCAACTATATCATCTAGACAAGAGGGCTCAACAATATTGAAACAAATTCTCAATATCTACAGACAGAAAACTAGCATCTCATACTAGCTATTCGTTTATAAGAAAACTGTATTCATAGTGTGCAGTTTACATCAAAAATAAACACAGCAAGATTGTCAAAACAGTAACCCAACATGTATAAGAGATGAATATATAAAGGCACATACAGATTGTCAATGATTGTATTGTATTTCTTTGAAAACAGAGTATTTTCTGCACTTGTAAACAACTTTGTGATCACATCTTTAAAGTGAGGTTAGTGCTGCTGACTCAGTTATTGCTACATTCACAGTTTAAATGAATTTTAGACAATGAGGTACACTTCCAAATAGAGCCATTTTCATTTCTCCCTTGTTTGTTTCATCATCAGAGATAATTGAATTATGTAGACTAAACCCACTGACCATAGAAATCAATAGCATCTAAATCATCAGATCATACAGTAGCAGTGATTAACCTTCAAAAGAGAAAAAGGTCACCCTTGCAGGAAAAAGGAGTTCCTGTTCTTCATTATGTGAATATTTTCTTCATTTTTATGTACGCTAGTAAACTTTTATCTGGGCACATTAAGAGCCAATTCAAGCCGTACTGTTGCACTTTCTGACCAGTACATTAACTCAGTCTCTTGATTTAAGAGCTTGCAGTTTTAATCAACTTCCCTTTGATCTTCTGATAGACAAGTCTTTTATGCTTTTTTTCAGCTGCTTTATGAACACTTCGTACACTCTCCCACAGTACGTATGCACTGTTTTCTGTAGTTCCAGTTCTAGGGGCTGCAACAGTGAACGAACCAGATCATCTCCAAATGAATACTGTAAAGAGCATAAGAAAAGATTTAATGTCAGTAATGCAAGATTGACGTACATTATTACTCAGAGTTACTAAAGAATTTTATAGAAATGGCTTTGAGCATCATATTTGGTTTTATACACTAGTGAATGGTTTCAAGAAAATAATCACTGAACTACACAATATACTCAAACACTTTCAACAGTATGCCAAACAGGTGAATTTTTGCTTGTTTTTAAATAAGCAGATGAATATACCCCAAAGAAGCATATGGGAAATTTAAAGTTACATTTTTTAATGAAAAAATTACCAATTTTAAATGGTTTCTGCTTATTTCTTGACCAGTAACTTTCCTGAATGAAATACAACTTTTAAGGAATACAACTCTTTTCCATCTGTACAATAAAATAACAGCATGAGGAGTACGTAGGATTACTGAAAGCAGAAAGCTTCATTAAACTGAATGATGGTCAAGCACATACTGTGCTTAACATGGACATGAAATAAAGAAGTCATTAACGCTACATTGCAATATTGTTACAAACAAATGAAAAACTAAACAGTATTTCAAACTAACCTAATTTTGTTCACCTTATTACCACTGGATCAGCAGTGTTTCATACACTTTCTCTGACATATACATAAAGCAAATGGGAACGTAAATAAAAACAAGTAATTTTTTCTTCTGTTTTTGACAACACTCAAAGGAAACAAAGAAATTGTACCTTTATGGAAACACATTCACTTTCCCTGCAATGTATTCTCAGACCCCCAAAAGTACTTTTTCTCATTTTTATATCCATATGACAACACGTAATAAAGCACCATTAAAATATACTATTGATTTTTGAAGGTTATATGCATACAATAGCCTGCTACATTAAAATGTGCATCAGTGCTACATTTTACAGCACTTCAGTGAGCGTACCAATGCAGTGATAAATAGTTTATGAGATGACTTATTTGCAGAATGAAAAGAAGTCACTGTACTTAGCATTTAAGTGAACAGTAACATGTTTATACTTTGAATCTCTAACAAAGTTCAAAACGCTGCATAAAAAGTATTGTCTATCCTCCAAATCTAGCTACCATCGAATGTTAAAACGTTGCAGTAAGTATATGCAAACTTTGGGAGGAAAAACATTTTTTCTTCTTCATTTTAAAACCTCCAGGAAAGTTAAACTTCAGTGGTCTCCATATGTCCATATAGTTCACAAGATGTACTTACTAAGGGGATGGGAACAGTCTTTCAAATAAACACAATGCAGGTACAGGCAGTGTTTTAGAATCATAACCTAAATTCAGTCTGTACAACATTAAAATCGATGTTAGTCACAAAATGAATACATTGGAAATCCATACAAACAGTAAACCCAAAATCAGTGAAATGTCTAAAATTTACTTCAAAGGGAAAGAAATTACATTGTTGCAATAAAGACAAATTTTGCACAACTAAATGCTGAACACACTTACATTTTTTATTGCTTCATACACGGCCCTAAAAGTTGGTTGTTTATCATCATGGTAAACACCCCTGTTTCCATGAAGAATAAATATACCTTCTTCTTCAGCTTCCTTACAATTGCTTCCATAAATGCAGTGGTCAGGCCGATAATTCCATTGGCAAGGAAAGATATACAGACTTTCTGTGCAGAAAAACAATAATAATAATTCGATTAAGTATCAAAATTGTTGCTGGGGACACATTCATATTTCTCATTTTACATTAATACTGCTTCATGAATTTCTCTACAGTTGTTCTAAAACCTAACAACAAATCAAACTATAGGACATTTCAATTTTGCTTATCAATGAAAAGACTGTTTCTTAGATAAGGAAAAGCAAACAACCATTAAAAAGTCTACTGAATTCTTCCACTGAAAGGTTTTCTAAATCATTTTTCTGGATTTTTGATCATACAAAACATCAGCTTTGTCACATTAGACTTAAAATCAAGGTGGATTTACCTGGATTGTGAAAAAACATTATGTTCAACAGATCCTGATCACCCCACGTTATGTTCAACTTGTACTTCTTCAGCAGAGGCATAAGAATTTCTCCCCAGCGTAACCGGACTGTTGTCATATCATTCTATGAGACAGAACAAGGCTAAAGAGTCATCCATTCAGGTTAGCTATGCTTACAAAGAAGGAAAGGCCCTACAGAATCGCAGCATTTGCTTCTCAAAGCCACAAATCTCAAGTGGTTTGCATGTGTTTATGTATTTATTCCTATTAAAGAAATGACTGCATAGAGGGAAAACACAGCTAAACCACTTCCAATATGCTTTATTTCTTATTATCTTATGATAAGCAAAATTATATGCATCTCCTACTCCTGCCTTGATGAGTTCTCAAGATTTCCTTTTAAAACATCTTCTAAGAAATACCAAATTATTTTTTGTCTTATAGGTTTCTGTACAGCAGTAAATTCAATACAAAACCAGATTTCGATTGATGTGTGCCAAGTACATTGGCACTGCTGAAACTTCCACACTTCAAGCAATTTCTTGTTCTTTACCAAAAAACTGTGAGCATACATACATTTCATAGTTAACTTTAAAAATTTCAAAATGGATCAATATAAAATTAATTATTGAATATTCCCAAACACACACAGGCAGAAGGATATGCATAAAAAGTAATGCATAAAAAACATAGACATTCTTCAAAAGTTTTCCAAAGAATTTTCCTAGAGTTGAATCTTCTTTTTTTTATTTTTATTTTTATTTTTTTTTATTTATTTTTTTTTATTTCCACAGCAAAGGCACAACTTTTCCCTAGCAAAATGCAGCATGACTAAACCAATAGCTGTTACTTATTTCCCAAACTGTTGATTAATTACAGTTCAGAAGATAAACTTCTAAGGCTTGGGTTAGGAGATGATGTTTAGAGTAAGCTGGCCTGTGCTGAACTTCACATTACCAAAAAGAGGTTACTACATGCAGCATAAAAGTCATATATATTCTAAAGCTATTTTCTTATCTTTATACCACATTTAAGCTCAAATAGAACAGAACAGGAACAAGGTTGCTCACTCTGTGCCTTCTATTTTAGTTCAGAGAGAGAGGATGCAATAACAAGACATCCTAAAGAGAGAAAATTCCAGAGCAAATATAGGATTAGCCCTTGATTCTTATTAACCAAATTGAGAATTTTTTAAAAAATTGAACTTCAGCATTGTTTAGGATTTGTATACAAAAACATCATGTTACAAAGCAGGAGAGATTACCTGGGGTACAATATTCAGTTTTAGAACCACAGCATCAAAGGCTTTCCCCTACAAGCTTTCTTCTAAGAAACTAGAAAGCACCTACAGCAACAGTTTCTGTTTTAGTTTTTCTTCAAATCAAGTCAGCCATCAAATATGGAAAGCTTTTGGAACGGAAGATTAAAAAAAAAAAAAGATGAAATACAATCAATTTTCAGACAGAAATTAATAAAAAAAAAAAAAGATCTATAGTTTATATTATGTAAGAAGCCAAACTGAATGATACCATGGTCCCTTCTGGCCTTAAAAATTTATGACTATGGCTGCTTCCAAGTATTTGACAGGATCAGGCATAAGAAATGCACAAGAGAATTCTTCTCTAGCAAGAATAATAATTAGGCTCTGTGCAATGTGATTAAACAGAAGAAGATACAGCCTAAGCCTTCCAAAAAGCAAATCTATTAGACTGAAGCACCATGTATAAAGATTACTGCCTCACTTGGATTTTGCCATCCACAAAGTATTGATCAAAGGTTTAAACTTGCACTCGATGCTAAGAACGGTGAGCTAATTTAATTCTTAATTTATTCTTAAATCTATTAATTCTTAATTCTAATTTAATACGTTAATCATAGCAAGAGAGTATAAAGAACTAAAAAATAAAAATAATTTTTAAAAGATTTAGAGCAACCCATAAATATATTACTTTAAATTGTCAAAACAATTAATTCATAAAATTTTCATTTAGCTTGCATAGTTATTTAATAATACTGAAATACAGAGTATATCCCAAGGAGATAAAAAGCAGGTAACAGCATACATTACATTGCCAGATGTCCAGAAGCAACAGTACTTGACAAATTGTGCTATTAGATTTAAGAATTGGAAATTCTAATATTTCAATAACCTTTGCATAAATAAAGAAGTTACACATTAATTTATTAGCACTGATGTACAGTGAAGCCAGCATAAGAATCACTGTGTAAGAAAAATTGCTTGCATTTCTTGAATTGAATTTTATAACATCGTTCTGCACAACTCCTCTTGTAGTGAGGTCAGAGTGAGAAACAGAATCCTCGAGCTCAATCCAAACCAACACAAGAATTATTTTTCAAAAGTTACCCAGGTGAATATGAAAGAAGTAACCATCGTTATCATTAAAAGATTCTAAAATATAAACTACGTTTCCAATATCCAAAAAATGAAAAAGATGAAAAAGTTGAAAAGATTTAAGAAGCAGCATAGGAAACATTCAGTGGTATTTTAAAATGCCATCAAGCTGTTACAGACAAGTTCTACAAACCTTCCAGATCTCAGCTTTTTTAAATGGAACAAAACAATTACGAACTTTGAGTGGTCCTGTGTGAAGCCACAAACTGGGACTCCAGGATCCTTGTGGGTCCCTTCCAACTCAGAACATTCTCTGATTTCATGGTACTTACGAACAAAATATACCAAAGAGCACTAAGAAATTCTTTTGAGTATTTTGGAGTTAGATGCTTTGCTTTCATCAGCTTGGTCATGGCTGGTTTAGAAAGGCTCCCAGAGTACTTCTGTCTAACTAAAGCTGATGTCAGTAAAGCTGTCATACTCAGTCGGCAGCAACCTAGTATTAAACTTCCTCTTAATACTTCTAGGAGAACATAAAGTTGAGGAAACATACTCAAATCATACAGTATTATCTACAGAAACTGAAGCTGCAGATCCACAATCACAGACCAATTTATAATTTCATTAATGTCATATGAGAGGAATTTCTTCTGGTGGTTACATAACTCCATCTTGTTCTTGCCTCAAAACTGTAGTGCTTAACCCTTGAGGTTTCTTCATTATTATTATTATTATTATTATTATTATTATTATTATTATTAGTGACCTGATTTACTTCACCGAATCAGCAGAACATATTCTTTTCTCTATCAAATTTAATTGGTTCATGGAAGGATCCAACAAACAACAGACGTTAGGACAAAGCAATCAAGAAAAGAAGCAAAAACCTACTGAAAAGAGCTTACTATGTTTCTCAGAACTACAGCCTCAAGCCATACAGAGTGGTCACAGAAATTGTGCTCAGGTTTTATAAATTCTCTACTGTTTGTTTAAAGCATACCCATGAACCTTGCCCTTCTATACACTATCTAGAGTTACTTTGCTTGAGGCTTGTTTGATTTTGTACGTTTGTTCCTTTCTGTGGGTGATTATGTCTCAAGCATTATACGTAACATTAAGTATAGCAATGCCTAAGTCTCCTTATGTATTTGAAAAAGATCACTGCTCTCTTTTCATGTAGCTTCACTTGTCTAGGACTTTCTGTTAAAGCACCACATTGCTATGTAATTGGCTACGTCCCTTCCAGTTTATAAGTGTCTGTGTCTATAGAATGGTTCATTTGGAAGGGAATTTCAATGATCATTCCATCCCTCTAGTAAACCAACAGCACCTCCCTGTTCAGTATCATTAGCAAACCTGCTACAAATGTATTCCACTTCTGCATCCAGATCACTGATAAAAATGTTGCACAAAACTGATCCTCAAGAACACCACTGGAACACCGGACAGCCAGACGAAAACCCATTTACCACAGCCTTTTGAGCTCTGCCATTCTGACATTTTATCACCCAGTGCAGCACTAACTATTCATCTCACAGTTGAACAGAAGATGCTTTGCCCAAAAGATGCTGTGGGGACAGTATCAAAGCCTTACTGAATTACAGAAAGATTACATTCACCAAGCATATACAAATCTATCTCCTAAATATTCTTGCACATTTTACATTCCCATTCTCAACTTCTGCTTTGCAAAGAAAATGACAGACAGGCACTGTCCATATAAAGTTTCTTTACCAGTTTGAGCCTTATCTTTGGCTATGCAATGTAAAATAATCACACTACATTCATGTGTATGCACGTGCATATAAGCAGTGCATTTGTTTTTACTGTATGCATGCACACAGTCTCATAAAACACACAAAAAAGAAATAAGAAAGTAGAACTAGGAACTATTAGACACCATAGGCAAATAGCTAGGATGCTTTTCTAAAATGAATAGAGAGCTCTAAGAAGGCTGAGTTTAGAATAACTAAGATAACTAAGTGAATAAAAGATAACTTAATTCTGGACTGAGACATTAAGCTACATCTTTTCTTCTACCTGGGTGAGCAGAAAATAGCAGAAAATGTTCTAGTACCACTGGCTAATGTCCAGTTCTTTTTTTATTATTCATTTTCTGGTTTTTTATAACTTTTACAAATCAAGCAAGAATCTTAAAGGTCTCAAGCAACAAAGTCTTCAATTTTATTCCAAAGAAACTACAATAAAGAAGAAAGCCACATATTCAAATCTATCATATTGGAGGGATATCCTGACCCAGAACTTCCACTCTTCAGATGTGAAAGAAGTCTAAGGCAGATTTTTGAAGACATAAAGCTTCCAAAATATTATGTCTACTTAAGGTCTTTGTTGATTCTCCTCAATGAATATAAACAAATGTTGACCATCCTATAAGAAAATGAAGCATTTTCTATTTCTGATGTGACTTAACTAGAGTAGGTAAGAAATGAGACACAACATGGGTCGGTACTTGCAAGATTCAGAAGCAAGAAATCCTAGAATGGAAGAGACCTTCACAATCACCGCTTCTCACCTCCTGTCCTAGGCAAGGTTATCAACCACCAGTGCAGGCTTCCCAGGGCCCCATCCAACCTGGCCTTGAGTGCCTCCAGGGATGGGGCATCCACAGCTTCTCCTGGAAATCTGTTCTGGTGCCTCACCACTCTCTGTGCAAAAAAAATCCCCCCTAGCATCTAACCTAAATCTCTCATCTTTAGAATTGTTCCCCTTGTTCTACTGCTATCTGACCACACAAAAAAGCTGGCCTGCCTTCCATTCACAAACTCCTTTAAAGTACTGGAAGGCCACAATGAGCTTTACCCCAGAGCCTTCTCCTGAACGAGCCCAGCTCCCCCAACCTTTCTTTCACAGGAGAGGTGCTCCAGCTCTCTGATCATCTTCGTGGCCCACCTCTGGACCCACTCCAACAGCGCCACATTTTCCTTGTGCTGGGGGCTGCTGGCCTGCATGCTGTACTCCAGATAGAACCTCACAAGGGCAAAGTGGAGTGGGACAATCACCTCCCTCTCCATGCTGGCCACCCCTCTTTTGATGCTGCCCTGGGTACAGATTGCTCTCTGAGCTGCTGCACACACCGTTGGCTCATGTCCAGTTTTTCATCCACCAGACCCCATAAGTCCTTCTCTGCAGGGCTGCTCTCACAGAGTTCTCCCAGTCTGTGCTCATATCCAGGATTGCCTCAATCCAAATGCAACACCTTACACTTGCATATGCTGTTGCTGCTGGCGAGGGATATTAGTACAGACCTTACCCCTGAATTTATTTTCCCTCTCTTCTAAAGGTTCAAGACTAGAAGCTCCTTTACTATCAGTATCAAGTGAAGCCATACACTCAGGCCTACTGTGTATAGTCTCAACTCCACTAAATTCTTTTCAAAGTTTTGCTGCACAGCCTATTTTTCAGATCAAGCAATTCTCCTTACAAGACATTCAAGGTACTTGAAGATGAAAACAGATCTATTGAGAACAGCAGCGTCTGTAAGAAAGCCTCTGCATCTCAAGGCTCTGTGATACTCCACAAGCTTGCGGCACCACACTGTACATAGTAGGGGAACATAAGCAAAATAATCCCAGATCTGAACGCTCTCTATGCCAAGAGCTCAATCATCAATTTCTCTATAAGAGAAACTCATTTTCTGCTCAGATGTTTCCCAGGCTTCACTGCCATTGACAAGAAAAGAAAATGGCTGAGCACTGTAATACCTAGGTTTCAGATGCAGCTTTCTCTCTAGATATCTTCAAACCATTCCTACTGGGCTAAGCATGCCTACACCAAGTCTGATACCACAAGACACTTCTCCAGTGTGCTCAACAGGAGGTAGCACTAAGTCAGCAGCATAGGTTAGAAATCATGAGGCAGTGTTCCTCCTGAAACAATTATGAAAAAAGCCTGCCAGTACCAACAAATATCCACTGATATATAAGTTGGCCATTAGCAGTGAAGTCTGAAGTAAAGTCTTAGCAAGTCAGCCACTTTGGAGAGAGTAGCTATCCTTACAAATTCACAGCTTGAACAAATAGCAAATACACTTTCAGGCATGTATAACAGAGGTAAACATAAAACACCTGGAATGAATATCAACAGATATTCATTTTTTATACAAGAATCTGAATGATACAGACAACATTCTAAACCAAAGAAGGCATATCAAAATACTCCTACTGAGCAATAAAATCTGTGTATGTTACATCATGCATTCAAGAATTAGATCTGTTTCTTGCTCAAGACAATCAGACTCAAAAAAAAGAGTGAGAAAAGTAGGGGAAAGAAAGACATAGAAATGGAAGATAAAAGAATTAATGCAAGAAACAAGTTTTCAGCAACCATGTTAAAACCTGCATACTGAAAAGGTACAGAAAACACCTATTTTTTCCTCTTACTTCTGTATTGAGCAAGAGGTACAGTAGCTACAGTTACAGCACAGGAAAGTTACAGCTAAGTTACAGCTACATATTACACCTACTGTTAACTTCATACTTGAACTAAACTGTTCTTTATTTTTCTTACATTCTCAGTATTTTCAAAACCAAAAGGCATTAAAAGCACTTTACGATGGAAGCTAAATATTTCTTAAATTGGAGAAGGGAAAAAAAGTAACAACCGTAGCAAATGTGCAGCATCAGAATGTCTCCATGGCCAGAGGTGCCAGGCTGAAGGTGTTTCACACCTTCCTGTGTCAGTTGCATATTCTGGTCTCCTAATGGAGGCATGGGTTTGAATCCCACTTCTGACATCACTTTTAGCTAGCAATAGGACGAGAGGGAATAGCCTCAAGTTGTGCCATGGGAGGTTCAGGCTGGATATTAGGAAAAGCTCCTACAGAGTAGTCAGGACTGGAATGGGCTGCCCAGGGTTGAGTCATTATACCTGGAGTGTTCAAGAAACTTGTAGATGTGGTACTAAGGAAAATGATTTAGTGGACAACATTGATGATAGGTGAATGGTTGGACTAAAGCAGGCATGTCCAACCTGCAGCCTGTGGACCACACTCAGCCTGGCACAGCTCATAATGTGGCCCACCCCCAATGGTGGCTCTTCCCTACTGAGTGGCTAGGTGCACACCCATCACTCATAACACCCAAACACTGTGTGATATCAGCACTGTCTAGGCTGAAAGCAGGGCACAGGGAAGGAGCAGTGCAGTGCTCAGTCAAGTTATGGCAAACTGTCTATATTTTGATACATTGGCTAAACACAGTCCTGTGAACAGCAAAAAAACCAAGCAGCTGTGCTTTCAGTTTTGATAAAGGAATTTGAGAATAGGTTTCAAGGTCACAAAAAAAAAAAAAAAAAAATCATCAATTTATGCTTGCAACACCATTTTCAGTCTACATAAATCTGCAAATTTTCAAACTGAATGTATAAATATTCAACTCCAAAATTTGATCACGTCTTTTTACTAGACTTTTATAAGACCTCTCTTAACAAAAAAATATCCTTCTGTTCACAGACACATCTTACTCATGTCATCACTTTTTGGCAGTAGGTACGTTTGCGAACAAATGTTTTCAAGGATGAAGTACAGGAAAAGTAAAACCTCATAAAATATCTCCAATGAGCACTTTGGGAACTCAGTAAGAATTGCAACCACTGCCGTCAAATCAGAAGGTAATGCATTAGTTTAACAAAAGCACGGTCAAATATTGCAGCAGTTTTATGTTTTTGTAGCTCTATATATTTTACAACAGTTGCTCTAGAAGTAATGCCTCATATTCTATTCTGTTGGCCCACAACATCACAGGCAGATGTTGGTGGTGCAGCAGTAAAGGTTGAACCTTCCTGCCAATATCCCATTACATTTTGTTGCCATGAGACAGATAGCAGCAGAGGAGCAGTCTGACCAAATGGTGTGTGACATGGATGTACATATGAAACAAATGTGTGTCATTTAATTCCTCCATGGGAAAAAAAAAAAAAAAGAAAAAAAAAAAAGTGTCTGTTGACATTCATTAACACTTGCTGAACATTTTTGGAGACCAAACAGCGAATGTGAGCACAGTGGTGCATTTCAGCAGTGGTGACAGTGCCAGTGGGTCTCTTCCACTGGTGCAGGCTTTGATGAGCATGGTATGCAGCCTCTTGCTCATCGCTGGTGAAAATGCATAGCTAAGAGTGTTAAAAAGTACTGCTCTGTTGCTGAGCATTTGCTCTATCAAGCAGAGTTATTGTACTCACTGTATCTGTTGCAGTTCCCATGGAAATTAATAAAAGGCATTACTTTCAGAGTGACATGTATATGCAGCCTAAACAATTCCTCTTTACTCAGTGTGGCACAGGCTAGCCAAATGGTTGGGCATCCACTGACTAGATGATCTTAGAGGTCTTTTCCAACTTCAACAATTTATTCTAAAATGATTCTAAATGTATGTTGTCACTCTTAAGGTGTACCTTCCCCTAGTTTTTGACTGCATCACTGTTTTCCCTAATCAGACTTCTTCCCATCTTCATGCAGTTTTCTTTCCATGGTTGTTCTCAGCTTCTTGTGTGGTTTGTTGTGTTTTGTTTTTGTCTTTTTTTTTTTTTAAAGTATAAAGTAAGACAGTAGCATAATTATGCAACACTGCTTTTGTACTTGTCAAGCATATAGGGAAAAAAAATCTGTGAAGCAATGGCTACTTCTTGTACTGGACATGTTGCTTTACCAAATATTTACATGACATAGTTATTTCTCTACAGAAACTAAGAACGCAAAGTAAATCAAAGGTACTTAAGTTGATTATCAGCTGGTTAAGCTTTCAAAGATCAAAATTTAGAAACGGTACAGTTAAAATAACTTACTAAATGTTTTAGCACCACCTCCTGGTCGTATTACTACATACACACATTCTTAAAGTTAGTTAATAATACATATAAACTGTTTTCTGAAAGCTTTGAACTGAAGAAAAGCAGGAAACTATCTACTGACAAACATAATTTAAAGCAACTGATTATATCCTGTCACATGATATTCAAGAAAAAAAATTAAAACAATCAAGCAGACTTACAAATCAAGAATTTATCTTTAGATACCGCTTTAAATACAGCTTTTTTAGATCACCGTTCCAGTTACAAGAACATATTTGTCCCAGATGAATTTTGGATGAAAATACTGTCCCAGATGAATTAGAAACAGGAATTTGCAATTAAAAGATGTATGAAAACAAACTGCAATAAACCCAATATACATACCTTGAAATACTTTCTTCTGATCCGTGTCATATTCATCAACATGACTCCAGAGTTTATTCCAGTCGCTCCATAATAGGGATGCCGAGCAAAGCGATTATACCACCCAATACGAGGCTCTTCATGCTCTGGTGCCATTGCAGCAATTTGTGTGGAGTTGAACTTTCTCAGAAAAGACCAAATATCATCAACGGGTCTCAAAAACAGTATGTCAGTATCAACGTACAGCAACGAATCCACGTCTTTCAGGATTAACTGTGAGGGAAAAGAAGTGGAAAAGAAGTTTGAAACCCAACTTAACTAATTCAGCTTCTCTTAATAAAACAAACTATGGCAATTTGTACTTCTAATATATTTTTGACACATACAAATAAATTCACCTTAGACTGTCAGTTTGTAAGCAAAAAAAAATTTATTTCCTCTTCTCTTTTTGAGAATTTCTGCAGACTGAAACAGAGGTTTGATGTACAACAATAATACAACAGAGCAATGCCAACATTTGTATTTTATATCCTGGGTCTCCTCGGGAGAAGGCTGTAGGCCAAGTAAAACACTGCAATAACAGAACCTCCTAACTTCTGCCCTTTCCCTTGCTTTGATATGCAACTAATCAAACAATGAGGCAAGTGTAAGGAAACCCCACAAGTGACAACGTTCGGGAGATGGCTGCCACTGCTATAACTCATCTGGCATGAAGGATGATTACTGAAGTCTTAGATGAGCAAATAAAAGGCCGCCAAAAACACTGGTAACAACAGGCTGTTTCTTGTTTTGTTCCTCTTAGACCCATGCAAGCAGGAAACTTAACAAATAAATGAGATGGGTGATAAATCCTATCTCTGAGAGGGTGACATAAGCAACCTACAATAAGCACCAGGAATATAATTACATTATGCAGCAACTGAGAAAGGGAATTGTATTCCAGGGTGTATTACCAGAAAACTTAGAGGTTTTTTAGGATGTCATAACTGACTTTTAGGAGCAGCAGTTCTTGATTTAAAACTAAGCAGAAATAAGATTAGCAAAATGCTTGATGCTTCTGTATTTCTAACACAATAAACTTACTGGCAAGAATAGCCTTTGTGAAGCACATGGTTTGAACAACTTCTTCCATTCCTTCGCACCTTCTGATGGAAATGTTATTGGATACAATGTGTAATTAACTTTTCCTTCATATGGGAAGTCATCAAGCTAGATGAAAAGATCACAAAAAATTACATGAGTTCAATGTTACGGGGAATCATATCTTATTAATAATTGAACACAACTGCAACAACTCTTTTCCAAAGCAGAAATGTTTCCTGAACTGCAAAAATCTGTCAGCTACTCAAAATACTTAAGCAAAAAGTGGCACCTGCAGGACACAATGAAGAAAACACATCATATCAGATCACATACACAAGAGCAAGTAAAATCCATCAGTATTTACAGGAAGTAAATCCAGACATTTTCTCCCCTTAACTAATTTCCTCAGGAAAACCATCAATGAAGTCTTTCCCAATTTAAAATAAGCTTATCTAATTTTACCACAATTCCCTAAAGTATGACATTTTGAGCACAAAAAATAGTAAAACTCTCCAAAGGTATATACCAGTCAGCTTCTAATACTGTCACTCCCGCCAATGTTATACCCATAAACTAGAAGCTGCTAAAATTAGATGTAACCACATCCAATATTTTCACAGAATGAGGTTTCCTTTTGCTTAGACAAAATAAAGCTGACTCAGAAAGTAAATACAGGGATGAAAAAGGACAGATTTCTTCTTGTAAAATCAACCGCGTTCAAGCTCACACAATAAAACTGGTTTGTGGTCAGAACATCAGGTTTCTATTTAGCAAATTCAAGGTGACAAATCATGAAGTTTGGGTCTGTCTCTGTGAGAAGCGTCAATATCAGCAACTGGCATTTTTTTAAAAGGAAAAAAAAACCTTAAAAATCCCCATCCAACACTAGGAAACACTTGCACATTACCTCAGACTTCTTTATTTCTGCCAGTATGTTCAACTACCACCCAAGTAGCTGATAAATGTTTAAGTATTACTCCAATTGTACATTTATTAAATAAATGTTTTGGGTACTTACTATGTCTCTGAAGCTCTCATGTAATTGATCCTCAGCAAAAATATGAAACTGGAGAGGTTTGATGCTGAAAATAATGGCTGATCTCAACATAGTAACGGTCTCCTCCAGTCTTTCACCACAGGCAACCACTGCGAGATGCACTGTCTCAGAAGGCTCATATGTTTTCATATAATTGTATCTAACACAAAAAGGATTCTTCATTAACATTATTCCTTTCACAGGCTTAAACAAAAGCTCTATTTTTTGCAGAATGTAATTTAACAAAATAACCAATAATGGACAGATAAAATAGAACATACAAAACAAATGAATTACACTTCATACTTAAGTTAAATCTGAATTATTCTCTGACCCATTCCTACCACGCCAGCCCATGAGGATGGAAGAGCTACACAGAAACTAGACCACAACAAAACAAGAAGCTTTCCACCAAAATAGCCAGATTAAAAGAAAGACTGCATTAAATTGCATCAAAACGCAACAGGCTGTCATCACTTCAGGTCTATACACACGTTAGTAATTTTTTCCCTTTTCCCTGCACTCTTAGTGCAGACAGGTAAATATGATACACACAGCAGAGTTAATACCAAAAGTGAACTACCACTAGTTTTAAAAAGTTTCATTAACAAATGTTTTTGAGCGAACCACTTGCATTTTGTCCATTCTCTGCTCCAGTAGATACTTATGTCAAAAATATGCTTCAGACCTTCTCCCAGGCACTGGCAAAGTGCAGAAAGATTTCTCCCTCCTGCAGGTGTGCAACATGGTTTGGAAAGAGGAGAAGCTAAGAGCTCAAGAGACTGTGTGGGATGTCCTGGTGTTCCCTGTGGTGCCAACAAATCCCTTGGACATCCCAGTCGCACGCAGCGCTCACATCTCTAGGGCTAAAGCACTGCAAGGTGCAGGGCTTGGAAGTCATTTCTCCCTTGTTCAACAGTTATAGTGTGAAGTGCCCGCTATGTATTAGGCAGGGTATATTATTTCATTACTTTGACACAACGGGCTAGAATTACCATCAAGTAAATACCAGTAGCTTGGTAGCAAACACTGCAGGCATACTAGATCTACAGCTGTTTTCTTTTGTTTGGATTTCATACACTTAACCCATAAGAAAAGCTTTCAAAGGTTTTAAGTGTATGTCAGCTCAAAGCCAACTTTTGTAACAATATTCTACACCTGAGCTATCCACACCATACTAAGAGCAGAGAAGGGCTAATAAAACTAAGAGCATTTGAAGCTCTCAGATACTTCCAAGTTGTGAAAACAAAGAATTCTCAAGTCAGAAAAGACTTTGCTAAACTACTGACAGCAGAGAAATGCTCATCCATTCTCAAACACCTGCCAAAGACAGACATACCCCAAAATACAAATGAGCAGATCTCATTCTTAGCATAATCTCTACCTAATTTACACAACTGAAACATATGTAAATGTATAAATCTTTTCCTATAAATCAGCAAAATATGCCGTGTAAATATGCCTTTTTTCTTTAAGTTATGGAAGATTAACACATGTTATTTTGAGATCCATGAAGCAAAATACAAGCAACAACATTGTTGTAGAACTAAGTTTGGTACCATAAATAACGTTTGCATTTAAAACAAAACATAACATTCCAAGCTTTGAAATGGTTCAAAAGCTCTGAAACTACTAAAATCCAGCAACCCAGGGATATAAGAGGGATAAAACTTCGATTAGAACATATAGTCAATATTAAGTCAAGGTTTGGAACTGTATTCAAAATCACATGGATGAAAGACAGATAGTATTTAGATCCAAAAATGGACATCTAAATGAAGACGCTGGCGTATGAGATTGTGTCTCCCATTCAAACTAATAGAGACCTGATGGGAAGGCAATGGAGCCAGGACAATAATTCATCTTACCTCAAAGTAAATAGCTAGGGCTTGATTCAATTGTTTAAGACAGTGTCACTTCATATGTTCCAGAACAGCTCACCCTGACTTCCAGATGCCAGTCCTTAAGGACAAGGTATCTCAAAGACGGTGTTATATCTGTTAGCCCTATGTAGATGTCAAAGATATCCTAGTGCTTCTCTGTTAACATCAGCCATTTATCTCTTAGCAACTTACTGGCTGGTCACCTGGGTCACACTATTTTCTTTCAATTTTAATGACAGTTTAAAGCCACTTGACACAAACACATCAACACAGACATTCGGAAGATTCAATCCACAGACTAAATCCTTTCAGGGGTCCTACAGCAAAACCTGAAATATTACTTCAGTTTAAAAGAGAGAGAAAAAAAAAAAAAAAAAAGCATAACCTTTAAATATAACCGAGGCATAAACATTCAGACCTTTATACCTAAAGCTAATCTAAACATTACACCATGTAGTAAGCAGCTGATGCAAAGCAAGCTGAATGTGATGAGGGTAGCTGAAATCCACAAATAAATACACCACTGCAGTCTGAACAAGCTGCAAGCAGCAGATTAGCCTCATCACTAATCCACTGTAAAGGGAATTACAATAATTAAGCCCTGAAGTCATGAGAGCCTACACTGATATTGCAAGGTCATGTGATAAATAATGGCACTACCTATACAAACTGCATAGCTGAAAGCCAAGTTCCTGAACCACACGGAACACAGCTTTCCATGAATAAAGTATGATGAATGTTACACCAAAGCAGCCCTTAAACACAGCACTGAGATTCAAAGACTTTTTCTACACCTAGTCACACTGCAAATAAAAGAACACTTCAAACCACACAACAAAAAAAATGTTTGCTGTAATGTTTTCGCAGTCACTTTGCCCACATCTAATCTGTTTCATGAGCTTATGAGTTTCATTAGTTCAATTTTCTCAAATCTCTGTTTAAAAATGATTTTTTCAACTCTGAAAGAAATTGCGTGAAAAAGTGAAAGCCACTTACACTTAGAAAAAGAACAAACGAGCCTAGAGAAAATGTGCTTTCATTTTCAGTATAAAAAGTCAGCAAACAACAGTATTGGTGCAAAAATATTCCCTATGTAAGTTTTCTGATAATTAACATGGAAAAGTTCGAGGAGATTGATTTAGGTTAGATATAAAAAAGAAGATCTTTCACAGTGAGGGTACTGAGGCACTGGAATTGCCCAGTGATGTGGTTGAGGCCCCATCCCTGGAGACTTTCAAGGCGAGGCTGGATCAGGCCCTGGGCAACCTGATCTAGCTGTCCCTGTTCACTGCAGGTGAGTTGGAGTAGATGGCCTTCAGAGGTCCCTTCCAACTCTAAGGATTCTATGATTCTATGAAAATGCAAGTTGTGCTTTTTAGGATCTGCAGGACAAATATTTTCACATAAGTGAAAATTTCAAATCTGCCACCTTAGCATGTCTCAGAAAATCAAATGGTAGATATGTAAATAGAATACAGATGATTTACTTATCACGCTTTTTCTTCTTTGAAAGCTTTGTCCTTGATCTAACTCAATGGAACATTAAGGAAGCAGACCCAGCAGCCTTTACTCACTAGGGAAAAAAAAGAAAAAAAAAAGAAAGCAGAGTGAGAAGGCAGTAAAGCCTGCACTGATTAAAATGCAGTTGGGAAATCATTCCCACAATTACAGAAAGTAGGATCAAGGTAACTACTAAAATTATCTGCATTTGGAAGTGATGAAAATTCTAGTTTTTACTCAACTTAATTTTCCACTACAGCTCTGAATTAAAAACACAAAATAAGCTCTGATTACAGCCTAAGTATGCTAATGATACCACTGCATATAATGTCTAAATGTCATCTGTTCAATTACAAACTCAATTGGTAGATTAAGTTTGAAGTTACAACATATTAGTCATTCAAAAATCTATTACAGGAGTTGGAAGTCTCATCCTGCAGTGAGCTAAAAAAAAATAATCCTGTTTTTCAGGATTGTTACAATTCAGCTTAATTTGTCCACACCACCAGGACCTCAGTGCACCCAAAAGACGGCAATGTAAGTTAAATAGGCAATGTAAGTTAAAGCACACTTAGAAGCAACATCCAACAAGTGAAATCAGAGAGACTGTTATCAGACAGTTAACAGTAGGAACAATCTCTAAGATCTTCTTCTTATTTGGTCTCAGGCAGAGATGAGCAATCACACCTGCTGGATGATACTGAGCACCATGAAAACTGCACCAGCAAAGTCACGTGCCATCAAGATCATGCAAAACCTGAGCCTTATGTCTTTAGCAGCACTGTTAAAATTTTGGATAAAGCCTGTAATGTATGTTAAAAAAAACTGAACTCATGCTTCCTCTACCAAAGCTAACAATAAATATTCTCTATCAAAAGCACTGCACAAAACACTGTTTTGTTCTGTCTCTAACAGTGTTAATAATCAGAACATTGATATAAAATGTGGGTACAGAAGAGCTCCACAATCCTTCTCGCATGTAGCAGAGGTAAGAAATCTTAAACAGATTAACTGAGACAACATCCATATAAAACATTACTAGAATCATCAACTGATCATGAGTGGTCAGGCACTGGAATGGGCTGCCCAGGGAGGTGGTGGAGTCAGCATCCCTGGAGGTGTTCAAGGAACATTTAGATGTTGTACTAAGGGACAAGGTTTAGTGGGAAATATTGGTGGTAGGTGGACAGTTGGACTGAATGATCTTGGAAGTCCTTTCCAACCTTGGTGATGCTATGAACTGCTCAGAGCTCACTGCTGGCAAGCAAGCTGAATGAGCCATAGCACGAGTCAGACTGAGCTCTGTGTGAATACCACTCCTCAGAATTCCCAAGCCCATATGAGTCTTCAATGCTTCTGCTGTACAAACACGAGTCTTATAAATCCACACATTTGTTATCACTCCTTCCTTTGAACACATGCAGTAACTCAAAAGAAGATGATGTAGCTAGCAAGCTACATTTCAAAAATGCCTATACCAAGTTCTTTCTCTCACAGAAATATCTGCCACCTGCAGATTTGATGTAAAAAAAAAAGCCTGCTATCAAAGGTCTGAGCTCTCCAACTTATCAGTGCTCTGGCACTTCAGATAATGCACCGATTTTGTCTGAGTAAGAAACAAAACTACAACTCATATCCAAAGCTGAAATTGAACTGCAGCTACTTTCTGTGATGTCCCAACACATACAAGGCAATGAGGCTTATGCAGCAGGCTGTGCTCAGCCACTGTAATAGCTTGCTGTCATCCAAAGAGGGAGCATTTTCCTCTCCTCTCTGCCATCTTCCCCACCTCTGCTGCGGATAAGCCAAAACCCTGGCACTCACTGCAGCTCCCTGAAAGAAACTGACCTCACTAAAACACAGAAGTAGTAACAGCTTGGGGAAGTGAGGGAGTCCTCTGAAGTTGGGACATTCACTGAGGAATTCAACAAGCACCAGCATCAGCACAACATACGGGGATTCACTTAAAGTATTGATTAAATAATTGTATTTCATTAATATGAAAAGATTAATTTGAACATCATCACGATCTGATCTGTCCACATTTAAGCAATACGTTTTCTTTCAGCTTCAAAAAATCAATCAACATGAGACTTTGCACGTATTAGGATTCACTGTGAAAGAAACTGCACTATCCTCATGAGGCCATAATCAATGCATACCTCATCAGAAGTGCCTTCCCAGCCACATACAGCATTATTAATTGACTAATATACATTATAGCTTAATGTACACACAAAGGAACTGCATACTGTTTCTCTGTTTCTGGTTCCAAGTTCCCACTACTTAACTTGAGCCTGGCAGAAGATCTGGAAGTTTTTTGCTCTTTTGATGTGTCACTATGTTTTGTAGAGAGTTTGTGGGCATCACAATGGGCAAAGGGGTCAGAAGGCAGTGGTGCACTCTCCTATTTCAGCACTGCACAACAGACAGACTGAATCAAAGAAGTTTACAATTGTATCTTTTCAAAAAGCAAAAGCTAAACTCCTACAGCCCATCACAACAGCACTGACATCACCTAGTGCTAAACTTCATGATGCTAAACTCCCAAAAAGCTAACCTGAAGGTGAAAATATATGAACTGAGTTCATCCAGACAGCTAAAGGAAACTCAGATGTGCCAAAGGAAGATGATATACTGACAGTTTAGCACAGAGGGAAAGATTCAGCAGTCCCAGTTTATGTGGGCACCTCACTAGCAGCCCAAAAATTCAATCTAGGCCATATCTTCAATTAAATTCTTGGCAACTGATGAGCTTAAAAAGCACCGAAAGGACACAAGCAAAAGGGAATGGGAACAGATCAAGGAAGGCTGCTCTTTAAGTAATGCCTCCTAATTTATTTTTTTGACCCACGATGTCAGAGGCAGACAGTGGTGGTACAGCAGTAGACACGGAACCTTCCTGCCAATGCACACTTAATTTTGTTGCCATGCAACAGATGGCAGCAGAGGGCAGTCTGACACAGCAGGGTCTGACATTGAAGTTCACACAAAGCAAAGGTGTGTCACTGAATTCCTCCATGCAGGAAAAAAACGCACCCATTGACATTCATCAACTCTTGCTGAATGTTTATGGAGACCAACCAGTGAATGTGAGCACAGTGAGGTGGTGGGTGGTGTGTTTCAGCAGTGGCAACAGTGGGTCACCTCTGACTTTTATGAGTGTGGCACGCAGGCTCTTTTCACTGCTGCTGAAAATACACAGCTAATGGTGGTGACTATGTTGAAAAAATAGCTGAGAATTTGCTCTGTCTGTAGTTATTGTGCTCTTGGTATCCATTGTAGTTTCCATGGAAATAAAAATATAAACAAATAAACAAGAGGCATTACTTTTGGAGAGACATAAAATCTTTCCCGCTATCATAATGTTCAATAGCATTTAAGCCTTGTGAAGCTAAACACTTTTTTTTCTAGAGAAGCAAAAGGAAAAAAAAAAAAATAGGGCTTTGTCATGGCTGTATGATTTTTGATATCGGCATTCCACATCATAACATCATGTAGTGCACTGGGAGTTAAAGTGTTAAAGCTCCAGTTCTGGGCACCTGTCTGGAAGAGAAGAAGAACTACAGACCCCAGGGGGCTCTGCAGTCAGAGAGGAGATACAACCCCTGGCAAGGTCACCTGATGAGCTCTTCTTCGTCAGGTCTCTTCCCTGCTCTCAACCAGACTGCACATCTCACCTCACTGTTACGGTGAGGCCTATCCACCTTTCAGACACTTTCATTATATTTGATTTATTTGATTGATTTGCTTTGATTCTAACTATATTGTATTATAGTGTGTTATCTTGTATTCTGATGCCATATTTAGTAAATTAGTTTGTTTCTCCTCAGGTCGTTGCCGCTGTATTTAATTATTTTGGGGCTCCCAGTTTCCCTTTTCCAGAGGTGCAGATTTTGCAAAATCCCTCCACCCCGCTACTCACGGACCTGGGCCAAACCAGCCCCCCAAACCACTGACAGGCTTTTAGACAAAAAGGGACAGAACCATCTCAATGGCTGTTCATTTCAAGTCTAAATGTAAGAAAAATTAACTTAAAATCATATTTACGTAGTGAGGAGAACTATGTGGGTTAGAGAAGATACCTGTCAAGTAGCTTAAGGCTTCTTCAGTTTCTTTACAAGCTACTATTGTAATCAGACAGCTTTAAGGCATGTGAACAACCACATCAAAATATTTGAAAGTCTTGGTAAAGATTAAACTTGCAGGACATAGTATATGCTTCAATGTAATGTATTTTAAATTACATTCTAAAGTAGCTGTTTCAGTAGTTTTGGATGAAATACCTTCATATTCTTGATAGCATGAAATTTTAATTAAAAACTCAGGACTTCATTAAACCTGCCAGTTTTTATTACAAGTTATATCACAAGCACTCACCAATTATTTTTAAGATTATTTTCAGATAGACTTTTTACCAATGTTAACGAGTCTTTATTTAAGAAAGCAACGTAATTGAAAAAAACTGAAAATTCTTTGTAATTACATTTCCTCAATGTGTAGTTTAAAAATAGAACAGAAGGACAAAGTCCAAAGACAACTGTAAGATAAACATGTGAAATGTGAAGCAATCACAATATTTTGCTTTGTCACTTTGCTAAATAGTCACAAATGCTATTATATTAGCTGCACTTGTCTGCAATCAAAAAATAAAGAACTATTTAATAATAGATCCTACCTAAAAGCAGCTTCCCAAAAGCAGTTCACTCCACAAACATCAGAGGGCAGCATCCAATAGGAATTCCAGAAAGATACAGACAAATTCTGACACCTAACAGGATAAGACAAAAATAACCTATATAAATGTTACTGGTTATAGGGCAAAGTTAATAGGATTATTTCATAGCTCAAACATAATTTGATCAGTTAATGACCTGACAGAAGACTCACTACACAATGGACCCTGGATAATACAAAAGAGGAGGTGCCAATCAGGAAGGATTCCTTTAAGGATGTATGGCCCCATTCCCATCTGCATTTCCTCTCCACTTACTTTCAGAGTGAGAGAAACAAAGGGAGTGGGATTTCTGAAGGCCATTCTATGTTCCCTGCTTAGTGCAAATCTATAGGTGACAGAGTGAAAGGCTACACTTAAAGCTGGAAAGATCCTTCACCATTGCAGTGTCTTTATCTACAAGCAGAGAAGTTGGAACATTCCATTTTCAAGTGCACATTATCCATTTAAACACAATCCCTATTAACCCGTAACTATTCACTGCAACCTGCAAAACTTATTTAAAAGAAAAAAAATAATAGAACTTTTAGCACCAACTAATTCAGCCACTTCGTTACAAAAGGTTACTGCAATACAGAAATAATCACCCCATCTGACAAGTTTTCCTTCTCTATATTAAGAGCAGTCATTTGTTCATTTGTATTACACTAACAGCTAAAAAGGTGTGCTAATCTGATATGAAATTTTATGCAAGAATATCATAGGAAATATTTTAAAAGAGCAATAGAAGTGCATGCTATGATTCTGGTCAGAGAATCAACAATGAAATTTAAAATCTTAAACGAGCACGTGGAACACTGCAAAGCAGGAGGTGCGTGCTCTTGAGTGACTTCCTATTAGTGCTCTTCAACATCTTCATCAATGACACAGACAGCGGAATACAGTGCTGAGCAGTCCGGTCAATACATTGGAAGGAAGGGAAGTCATCCAGAGGGACCTGGACTGGCTGGAGAAGTGGGTCCATCAAAACCTAATGACGTTCAACAAGGCCAAGTGCAGGGTGCTGCACTTGGATCGGGGCAATCCCAGGTATTTATACAAACTGGGGGATGATCTCCTTGAGAGCAGCCCTGCAGAGAAGGACTTGGGGGTCCTGGTGGATAAGAAGCTGGACACGAGCCAGCAGTGTGCACTTGCAGCCCGGAAGGCCAACTGTGTTCTGGGCTGCATTAAAGGGGTGGCCAGCAGGGACAGGGAGGTGATTGCCCCCCTCTACTCAGCTCTTGTGAGGCCCCATCTGCAGTACTGCGTCCAGGACTGGGGCCCCAGTACAGGAAGGACGTGGAGCTGTTGGAGCAAGTCCAGAGGAGGGCACTGAGATGATCAGAGGGCTGGGGCACCTCTGCTATGAGGAAAGATTGAGGGAACTGGGCTTGTTTAGCTTGGAGAAGAGAAGATTCTGGGGAGACCTCATTATGGCCTTCCAGTACTTGAAGGGAGAGTATAAACAGGAGGGGGAATGGCTGTTTACAAGGGTGGATAGTGATAGGACAAGGAGGAATGGTTTTAAACTGAGACAGGAGAGATTTAGGTTAGATATCAGGAAGGAGTTTTTCACACAGAGGGTGGTGACGCACTGGAACAGGTTGCCCAAGGAGGTTGTGGATGCCCCATCCCTGGAGGCATTTCAAGGCCAGGCTGGATGTGGCTCTGGGCAGCCTGGTCTGGTGGTTGGTGACCTGCACATAGCAGGGGGGTTGAAAATAGATGATCACTGTGGTCCTTTTCAACACAGCCCATTCTATGATGTTATGCTTCATCATTATGCCCTGTTAACATAATGCAAATGGTGCTTACCCTTGTTAACAGCCAGCATTCATGAAGGAAAGACATGCAAGAAGGAAAACTATAGAAAAAGCTGACAATGAAAAGCTGAAAGACTACAGCTCAAAGCTGTACTGAAGTTTGTTTTATGAGTTTGAAATGAATCAGCACTACCTTGGCTGGGTTACCTGATACTTACATAAGCCATATATGCTTTGTGAAAGTCAGACTTAAAAGATTACTGCGATAACAAGAATTGGCAAAATGTACAATCTTTTTTTCTTGATGCAACAGAAAAATGACCTGATAAACACACAGAAGTGTTACATAAAGCCTTGTTAAGCGTTGGTGGGGCTGAGTTCTTTAGTAGAGATCACAGGAAATCTTCACATCCTGTGGATACATGTGTTGGCAACATCACTGGAATCATTCTATCTCATGACAATAGAATGATCTCCACAAAGAACTATCTCTGTACAAAACAGGGTAACGTAGACTTCAACTTCCTTATTTTTGAATATTACTGGGGAAAGTCAGTGGTACAAAGCTATAAATTCTCCCTGACTAGATTCATCCTCAGGGCTTTTTTAGTTTAAAAAAAAAAAAAAACAAAACAGTAACAATTTCATGGCACATATTTGAAGAACAATCTTTATGATCTCCAGTGCACACCTTTTTGTAGTATCTGCTTCTCATTATTCTGAGGACAACTTAACAGACTCCCAAAAACAGCATTCTGCTTTGGAAGATTATTGTATTATTACAAGGATTCTTCTTCCAGCTGTCACAAGCACTGTGTTTTTCTTAGCTGCCCTGAGCTACTCTCTTATCCAGATTCCCATACCAAAAACTAGAATTAATGCCAAAGTGCTTTCTCTGTCACATTAGCCCTTTCCAATACCCCAATTCATATTATGACAAGGTTGTCAGGCTTGGATTTCATTCACAAATTGCGCTGGTTTGAAACAGAAGCGTTACTGACATGCACGCATGATTTACCAAACATGTAAATCAGACTTGTTTCCTGCAAACAGAAGCCTCTCAGCTGATCACATACTGCTGTGTTCCTACAGCTTCCACACACAGAGGATTAACAGACTGACTGACACATTTTTTGTTATTCACAAGAAGATCACTCAGAAATTACATTCATCAAGTTTTGTTTTTGATTTTTTTAAATAAAGAGCTAGAATAATACATGAGAAAAGCTTGGATGACAAATAAGGTGTCCCAAGTGATTTACAAAGCTAAGGAAGTGCATTCTGCCTGTTAATCAAACAAGTTACCCAAGAAAGTACTGGTTGGGCAGGAATACTTCAGCACTTGCTCTCATCTATTACAGGTTATGTGGTTAAAGGCTAATTAAAGGAGAAAAGACAGACAGCTCAAGGAACCCTGCTGCTTACACAGCACAAAGGCAGCGCTCCAAGTTCCCCAAGGAAGAGTATTCTGGGGTTGTGCCAAACAGACTGCAGTAAGGAGCTGGGAAACTTCAGGGAAATGACCAAAGACAAGGAAAGCAAAGCATCAAGGCAAGCTGTAGAGAAGTGAGAATGAAAACACAGAAGGAAGAGGGTTCAGTGACACACCAACAGGCTGTCCGCAGAACTGGCTGTGTTGCAAACCTGATCATCAGTCCCCTTCATAAACACTACTTCTGTATTCCTGGGTGAAGGGGTGCTCTATTTTGTGTGCACATGCATGCATGGAAGTGCAAGAGGCAACCTCGAATCACAGGGGCCCACTTGTCTGCAGTGCCACAAACTGGAGAGCCCTGACCTGAATGCGCACAGCATGTGGGTGTGCACACTGGGGCACTGTTACTAGCAAGTTCCAAGCTGGATTCACCAACAAAGAGGGTCATAGGCTTGTCAGCCAGGTAACAGAGAGGCTGTAAGGCTGAGTCACGCTGCAATCTCAAAGCATGAGCTGCTGTAAGAACCAGGAGGTCCCAGCCAGCTCCAAAAGTCTTCATATCTGGAGGTTTGGAGGTCGACAGATGATACAGCCATATGCCTGGAACTAGCCAAGCAAAACACCCATCTTCATGAAGCAACTGGGAGACCAGGCAGCCCAGCTGACACACAGATAGTCTAAGGCCAGAGACTGGAGGGATCCTCAGCGCCACATGTGTGCATGCATATGTATATTGTGGAGCTCTGAGTACCAGCAACCAAAGCAGAGCTGCAAGCTTTATGGGTGTGCACACTCAGGCCAGCAGCAGCGAGGAGACCAGAGGGTCAAGGCCAGCTCCTGCACAGATCGAGCATCTAAGGCCAGTTACTGGAAGGACCTACACTGAGTGCATTTACATGGTTTTTACTAAGAGGCTTTCACACTCATCAGCCAGAAAAGGGAATAGGATCAGGCCACCTGTGCTGTTTGTGCTTCCACAAGCGCTCTTTTTCCGTGTTGATGCTTGTGGCCAGCCATGTGCATACACACGTAGTGTGGGCTTGTGCCCCTACTAGGAAATAAGTGCTGAGTTCTGCCACTGGCTGCCCAAAGGGATGGGAGGTGCAGCAGCTGCCCCTCCATCAGACAGCCATGCTGGACAAGTTCTAACATCAACTGCTGCCAAAAATACCAAAACAAAGAAAAAGACAGCTTTAAAAAACACTGGATCCATGTCAATTCAAGGTATTTAAAGGTATCTCTTGTTTAGACAGCAAGCCATCTAAGACTTTTAGAGGATAATTCAGCTTCAACAAAAAATGGATAATAAAAACTTCAGTCTTACAGACACAGTGAAAGTGTCTATATTATGACTGAGGAGGATTTGGGACAATTCTAAATTTATGAGAAAATCTATACCAATGCATTACTCACACCAAGACTGAGGCCCTGTGCTTAAGCAAGCTAAGTTCCAACCATAAGGAGTCTCCTAGCAATAAGTGATTAAAAAAAAATTCTTTTGTTAAGTACACTAGTGAGATTACTGTAAAGGGAGATGATGGCTTTCATCCATGCTTTCCTGTCCAGACACTGTCTTTTATACTACTGTAACTTCACAGAGCTTAGCAGCACATACACTCAGGGTTGCAATCACCTAACATGGGTCGTGACTGCTGTATTGCTGTCAGCACTGCACTAACAAGCTAAATCTAATCAACAGCAAGCATCAACTAACCCAGAGAGACTGCTGCAGCAAAACAGGAAGGCCATGTTTTTATTTCCTTCCTGCTCATACATACAGGAGCAAAAAGTTAGGAAACAACGAGTTTCCCAACTCAACACTGAAACACACTGAGAAGACCTGATTCTTCTGAATAACTTTTCCTGAACTGATTCTTTGTTTTGAGGTATTTTAACTGAAAAGCAGTTTTCTTATAGCTTTATTAAACAGGAGACAGTAGATCCTAAACTTAATGTTAAACATACAACCCAGGACAACCCTGGCAATATCCCATTGATTTATAACATGTCTGCGTAACATAACACTTGTTAGCCAGCTTCGCCATATGACAAACTCAGCTGAACTTTTATTTCTGAAATGAAGTTTCAGCTTCAAATTACTCCATGCTTCACCTTTTAAAAGTTTCCCTTACATTTTGTAGACCAAATAATTCCTTAAGGCACAAGAGTTGCTGAGAAGCATTCTGGTAAAACCACTGGCTAAGTTCTCACATAGATCAAAGTTATCGGCCCACTTACTGCCACCATCCTACTCTGCTGCCAAAGCTTGTGGGTACACCTCTTATACTTTTCCATGCACTAAAATCCACTCAACTTTCCCTTTGCCAGTCTAGTCATACAGCAAGAAATAGATACAGTCCAGTATCAGTTACATCTCACAGAACAGTGACAGCTACATACACAGATATAACACTGCCACCTGCATGAAAATGCTAAACTAGAATACAATGGAAAAATGTTTAATTCTTTTTTTTTTTCCAATAGGGTCAAGTTCATTGACCCAGCAGAATTCATGGAGCTAATTACTGATGCTTTCCTGCTGTTTTTCACAAACTTGCCTTCAGAACAGCCCTCCTTTTGGACCTGAATGGAAAGATGAAGATTATCTGCTTAACTGAAGTGGCAATATTGAGAAAATTAACCAAAGATTCGCTTTTCATAAGCACAGTTATAGTCTACTAATTAGATGATCCAAAAGCACATCCAGGAGAGCTGACTTGAAAGGACATTCCACAGACAGCAAATAATAATAATGACATATGTTGCGAATGTGCACTTATCCACTGTTGTTGGTTTGTTGGTTTGGTTTTTTTTCTCCCACTTTTTTCACAGCCCTCATCCTCACCCATAAATCATAACAGCAAATTAAAAAAGGATGACTTCATATACTGGCTTTTGCCCAACTCTGTCTCTTCTGAATGTGGTCACTTTAATATTCCCTTTCTTCAGGTTCAGATGTGTTGCTCGCTTAGCTGTTACATATGACAGTATGTACAATGGAATGGAGAATCAGGAGGACAATTTACCATCAATGTTGATCATTCTTCACACCTAAATCTTTTATCTAAAACTCTCAAAACACTTTAGAATCACAGAATGGTTTGGGTTCGAAGGGATCTTTAAGATCATCTGGTTCCAACCCATCTGCTATAGACAGGGATACCTCCCATTAGACCAGGTTACTCAAAGCCCCATGCAGCCTGGCCTTGAGAGCTTTCAGGGAGGGGGCATCCCCAACCTCACTGGGTTTTTTTGTTTGTTTTGGTTTTTTTTTTCATAAAAGACACTGCTTTTAGTCTGTAGTCATCCTGTTCCTCGGGCTAATGTAGCCTTTGAAACAAACACCTCATTACCGTAGTGATTACCCAGCAATCTCCCTTGAATTATTATGTTTATTGAAGGACCTTGCCTCTGCTTGTCATTCAAGTTTCAACATAGTACTTCCTTTCTAATTAAAGATCCTCTACTGAGAAGCACCAGCGCTATTGTGAAATTCTGGCAGGTGTGGTACTCTGAAGCTTTATTCAAAGCTTGCACTTCTCATGTTCGCATGCTTCTGAAAACCACCAGAAATCTTTAACTTCTACCTTCCACCACAAAATATGACCAAACTCCTCCTGCTTTTATGTCCTATACTGAATCAGATTATTTGGGGAAAACTCTACTCAGCTTAGAGAAGGAGAAAGCACTGCTGAGTCCATGAATGCCGTCAGATGACAGATATACCTCCTTCACTAAATTTTACAGCTAACAGTAAAAACAGCTGAAGCACCTCACTGCTGAGAGTTCCCACAAATGCATAAGAAACATTAAACTTCAGGAAGGATTAAAAGGTTCTGTGAACATAATTTGTTCCATAAGGCTATTAGAACCCTTAGTATAGGGGCATGATTGCAAGACAGCAGTAACGGGCATCAAGCAGCTTTGTGGCTATCAAGCTCCACCTCCACTACAGAAACAGCTGAAGTATGAAATCTGACCACCACTAACCTGAGGATATGTCCATCGATTACAAAAGAGAACATGACATGATTCAATATGTGGGAATAACCGAAACAAGCATCTAAAGGAAGATCCAGTGGGGCGTTCCTTTATTGCCACAGGATGGAATTTTTCCTTGAAGCGTCACTTAGTCCACTAAAGGCCTGTAATAAGATAGTTTAAGTGCTAAGGCACTGACCCACCCCGAGTTCTGCAGACACAACACACAAACTTCTAACAGTTCACAATGGGAAGATGCTCACCAGGAGCCTTTACTTTGACATCAGTTTATAGGCAAAGAATTCCCACAGACGTCACCCGATTTTACAGAAAGGTATGTCTCCATGAAAGCATATGCCTGTGAATTACCTATGGCACCTAAACCTTTGAAGGTAACTACTCAGGCTGTGAGGCTTTTCTGCATTGCAACACAGAGCAGATTCCTATCTCATTCCACCCTAATGCAGCAAGTAGGAAGTTCCACCTCACTGGAGTTTTCCTCCATCAGTATCTTTGAATTAGTACAAATACTAACAAAGAAATAAGTACTGCTTTCAAATAGATTTGGTTCTTCTGCTCAGCAGGACCACAATGCACCTGAAAGTAACATCGAAGTTTACTAATCCAAGTTACATCAAATGTTTCTTCCCTCCTATTTCCATTTAGAACTGTTTTATTACAGTCAGTAAATGTTCCATAGAACCACTACAGCTAACTTTTCTTTGCAGTTACCACAATCTTAGCACTAGCACAGTCCCCAGGCAGCCAGGTGCGTGGGCAGCCTCGGCACACCGAAACCGCACTGCCTTGAGCCACCTGGGACTTAGGGCAAGCTGGCCCAGAAAATCTCGGTCCTGATTTCTCCTACAGCTTCAGCCTAGCAGAGACTTTACGAGGGCCTTACTAAATTCACTCTTGTCACAGAGAATCGTGCTCAGTACTCGCGCTGTGCACCGGGGCTGCTCGCACTCCGCAGGGTTCCGCAGGAACCTCCGCGCGGCCAGGCGGGGTGGCAGAGCACGGAAAGGGAAAACAGGAGTTTCCGTACACTTTCACGATCCCGTTCACGCTAACACCGAGCACAGAGGTGAGACAGAAGAGCTGGTGCTGAAGCTTGAAGCCGGCCACAACTAATTCACAGAGTCACTCGCCGCCGCCCCAGAGCCCAATAACCCCTCGCAGCAGCCGAGCTCGGATCGCGGAACGGCCCGCCCCTCCTCGCAACCCTCAGCAGGCCGCTCCCGGCCCGGGCTTCCACCAGTCGGGGCAGCCCGCGGCCGGCGAGCAGCGCGCCCCGCGCCCGCTTGAAAGGAACGCGGGAAACCCGCGGCCCCGGCCCGTACCTGCCGGCCCCCTCCTCGCCTCGACCCGCGTTCCCCGCCTGCCGCCCGCCGCCGGCTGCGGCCGAGTCTCGGGCCTGCCGCTGCCGGGCGCCGCCGGCCTCCTGCTCCAAGGAGAGCGCGAGCTGGCTGACGCCGTAGAGCAGCGAGCAGACGCCGCAGCCCAGGAACAGCAGCGCCACTCGCACGAACCGCCGCATCCTCCGACGCCTCGGCCTCGGCCCCGGCGGCGGCGCCGGGCGGCGGCCGGGGCCCTACCGGCAGCGCGAGCCACGATCGACGCGGTGGCGGAGCGAGCCCGGCGTGCGGGGGGCGGGGTTTGAGGGGCGGGGAGAGCCACGAGGCGGGAGGAGGAAGTGCTGCGCTCCTGGCGTGCCTCCTGGTCGGCGGCTGCGCTACCTCGGCCGCGGCTTGGAGGGGCGGCTGGCTCCGTTTGAAAGAAGAAAGTCGGATGGCAACTCTCGTGCCAAAACTGTTCTGCCTGTCTTCCGCCCCAAAAAGCAAGGTGTGAGGAAAAATGGGGGCCCTGGTGAAATAGTGGATACTCTGCTGTGTTTTGAGTACAGATGTCAGGAGGGGCTACTAGGAAATGCGAGGAGGGAAATGGGCGCTGAGAAAAAGAAGTAGAACCTAAGATAAGTAAAGATCCAGGGAGGGGGAATCAATGATGGGTGCTTATGAGGACGTGGAGCGGGTGAGGCTGAAGGCACTGCTGGGTCCATCTGCCCCAGCCCTTGCTCAGCAGGGACACCCAGAGCATGGTGTCCACGTCCAGGTGGCTCCTGACGGGCACCCCACAGCCTCTGGGCAGCCTGTGTCAGTGCTCCATCACTGCACAGCACAGCAGTGCTGCCTGGTGTTCAGAAGGAACCCCCTGTGCCTGCTGCCTCCTGTCCTGCACTGAGCACTGCTGACAAGAGCCTGGTTTCATCTTTGCACACTCCCTTCAGGTTTTATGGACATTGTTGAGACTCCCCTGGGCTCCTCTAGGCTAAGCAACAAGCTCTCTCAGCCTTTCCTCACAGGAGAGGTACTCCAGGCCCTTCCTCATCCTCAAGGCCCTTCACCGGGTTCTCTCCAGTATGTCTAGGTCTCCTTTGTATTGGTGTGAGGGGCTAGAACTGGATCTAGCTCCCCAGATGTGGCCTCACCAGTGTGGAGCAGAGGGGAAGGATCAGTCCCTCAGCCTGCTGGCAGTAGCGTGCCAGGATGCCATTGGCCTTCTGTGCAGCAAGGGCACAATGGCAAAATCCAGGGCCAAAATGGCAGAATGGTGGTGGGGACCTCAAGAAGGATGGACTCATTGGGAAAGTCATTGACAAAATGAGCAAGAACTTGTTAAAAAGGACTCTCTAAAAAGAATTTGCTTAACAAACTAAGGGAAATGTGTGCTACTGATGTTCATGTGCTTTCATGCACAACAGGAAGAAATTGAGTTCTGAATGTGCCACTTGAAGTTGCAGCTGGGCTTTCCCATTTTCTGTTCCTCCAGGCTTACTATGGTGGGTGATGAACTCGGCCATTCTACCATTTCTCTCTGTGTGTGCTTGCGATCTAAACCTGACTCACTGCTCTCATTGCATATCTGCATGCTGACTGATGTCATGAATTCAACCACTGTCCCATTTCACAACCCTCTGCACATACGAACAAGTCCCTGTGGCAGGTCATAAATAACATTTTTCATGGATAAACAAAGCCCTGACTTCTTGCCCTTAATGCTGAGGAGAGCTTTGCTGTTTAAAACAAAAGATCAAAGTATGCATAAGAAAGAAAAAAAAAAAAAGGAGGATGATGCTATATTTCACAGATAGTTGAAGAAAATCTGAAATCTGAGATACATGGTGGGCTGTGGGCAATTTTAAAGGCAAATTCATAGCAGTGTGTGAGTCAGAGTGGGAGATACAAAGGAGCCTTTGCTGGCATGAGCACAAAAGAGAAGACGGGTCAGTCTCTGCTGCAGTGTGACACTCGCCTTCTGAATTGAGGAGTGTTCCAGTCAGGAAAAATGAGGTCTATGGGGTGTTACAAAGGGACTGAGAATGAACACAGCAGCTGGCCAGCAGCACTGCTTTCATGTGTCAGACGAAGAGAGTATATTTTAGACAAGAAAAGAGAAAATAAGGAGTGCTGCGGAGAGAGATGAGACAGTGCTTTTGGATTATCAATCATACCATTTCACAAATAAGAATTTATAGGACTCTCTTCATTTCATGCTGTCCAGGAACACCTGAATAATGAATGAGAATGTGTCTCTGTGGTCGAAAAATATAGCTGAGGAAAAGTCAGGGAGAAAGTTGGTATCTTTTGCTAAGGTATCTGATGCAAGTGGGTAGAAAAAAAGCAAGAAGACAGATAAACTTCCACAAAAGTCCTTTTCACACTGATAAATCTCTCCACTTAATCTAGCTATCAGTTGGTCTGGTAAAAGGCAAAATGCTTCTTGCTACAAACTCAGTCTTGTGAATACCAAAGATAAACCAAAGAGACTGACATGTCATACCTAGGCTCTGTCACTAAGAAAAAACAGTGCTGATAGTTATGCAGGTAGCTAATGTAGCCTCCAAAATTCTTTAAGCATAAATATTTATATACCTTTATTACTCATCGTAATTAATGAACAATATAAAACACTTTGCTGCAACATTTACTACTCTTTAATAGTTAAAACAAGAAAAAACACAATTAAATACAAGGTTCTCTTCATTTATTACCAATTCTAAATCTTTAAATACTTTTCTTGAATGGAATTGAAATACTTAAGCACGGTAACTTTTTTTCTTCAGGTTTCTATTTATTATGTCCAGAAAATAACTGAAATCCAGAAAACAGAGAGCTTAGCAAACTACAGATGTTAAGTATTTAGAATAATTCATTTTTAAAAAGAATAAATACCTGCTGTTTCTCTTTAGTGTGTTCAGAGGCTGAAATGGCAGTCAGTCAGTAGCAGCCATAAAATTAAACCAAAATCCTAGCTATGCATCAGATCAAGAGATAAATTAGATCAACTAAAATACAGATATAATTCAGAATTATGGAAGGGGATTATCTGATGCAACTGAGAGAACAAAGAGAGACATCAATTTCCACACAAACTTTCTGCTAATTAGAAAGCCCAGTCCTAATCAGATGCACTTGTAGCATTTCTTCTGGTTTTGTACTTTCAGGAAGTTAAAACATCAGTTAAGTTGGCAAAGTAATAAGATTTTGTGTTGACAGATTCATGTCAATGCTGCCAAGCGTGCAGACCAGTTGAGGGTTTTTCAAAGGCAAAGTCATTTTCTTTGATGTTCACATGCCCTTTTGTACAACCTGCAGTGTCAACACTTTGCTATGATGGATTGTAAGGCTGGTGAGCAAGGAGGAACTGCTTTCTGCCACGTGTTGTGCATATGGCATCAGCAGACTTCTTGGTTCCTTGTCTGTTGCTGCCAGACATCGTTTTTCGTTCTTTTAAATTCATTTTTAAGGCAAGGATTTAGTTTGGTACAGCTGCCTTCCACTCTTATGGTTTCTGCTGTTCAAATTTCCCTACAGCAGCCCTAATTAAAAAAAAAAAAAAAAAAAAAAAAAAGTTAATAAAATTTCTCAAAATTAATTTTCATTGATTGCTAGAATATCACTGTGTTCATCCATTCTGTCTCTTTTTAGTTCTCCTTATTTTGCATTGCAGTCTATTTAACCAACTTATCCGATAAGAAAGAAACTTACAATATTTTTGATATCAGGATTATACATACCTGAGGACAGCAGTACACAAAATTAAGTAAACTGCACTGTAAGCAAATTGTGAAGTGCTGTGATACTTTATAAAATTTCCTGGTTTCTTCCAATTTCAATGAAGAATGATTACTTTATCAATCTTACAATTTATGTGAAGTCTTCTGGGAAGAGTTGCAAGTTATAAAGCACTTGTATTATTTGTCCTAAAAAAATCTCAATTTCGTTGTTTGAAATAAACAAGCACGCATCTGTATATGTAACCTAGTACAATTGTTAGTGCTCTCCTACATTACAAAAGCAGAAAGCATGCTTTCTGAAAGTGTAGACAGAATTTTCTTTTTATGTATTTTTCAGTGTTGAAGATTTTTTTTTTCCTGTAATGTTTTCCAAATTGGGAACTCCAAGAGATCCGTCCAAAGAGGATTCTCACTGTTGGGCTTTTGTCAAACCTAAAATTCTCCAAGAAGCATCTGGCACAGCTGTTTGTGTTTAAAATTCTCCTGGGAGAAGTCATACCTACTTAAGTACCATGTATGAAAATACAGAAATAAGGCAGGTTGGCCTGGCTTTATGGCTGTGTTTGTTTGTTTGTTTATATAAAAATATTCCAGTTTAAAAGTCCTTAACTTGTTTTGCTATGGTTTGATGACACATCAAGTGCTCTGAGTCTCTTCCCTCCATCAGTGTCTTCTGAAATCCACCATCTTTTTTTTTTCTTGCAATGGAATAAATATTTACTAACTAATCACACGCAGTAACAACTTTGTATTATGGCTTTATGGCTCAATTTTGAAGATGAAGTACATCAACTAATTTGAAATTAATCCTGAAAGGTATTTTCCACATTTTCCACTTGACAGTAACAGTGCAGACTACACAGTGAATTTAATGCTACTTATAATAAGCATGCTCATCCTACTCTTTTTTTTGAAGGCTCCTTCATAGAAGGAACATATGAACTCATGAGATCGTTGGACTACTGACAGGAAACCACTGCTTTTTTATTTAGCTTATTTTTCATATTTGATATATTTTATGCATTTTAATGACATACTAATTCCCAAGTACAAAAAGCCTGCATGGCCGTGACCAGGAGAATAAAACTGCATCTAGCAAACAGCTAACATGAAAAAAAAGTTAGATCACAACCACCAGCTGCTCTAGGAAGAGAAAAGAAGGTTAGGATTGTTGCCAGAGGCTCTGAAAGTCAGCCAGCACTGCAAGCCAGATAAGTGTGAAGCAGAGAGGCAGGTAGGGTGGCCATTTGCCCCTGTTCAAAAATCAAGTCAATTTCTGGCCAAGCCAACTTGTTTGTTTGTTTTTTTTTTTTTTTTTTTTTTTGCTTTGTATTGTGTTCCAAGTAGAGTTTAACACTGAAACTAATGGAAACTAATGGAGGGACATGGCAATAAATTCATAATGGTCCTCTCTCTTCACATTCTGTTCACCAGGGGTTGCTCTATTGCTAAAATTAGTAATTCAAAGCCAGATTAGATCAGCCAGAAGTACTATCTGTTTAAAATACTTAGTGCTTGAACTACTAGGAAGAAGTTAAAATACTTCCTTTTATACTGGCCGCCCCTTCTAAAACTGCATAGTACAACCACACGGCAGATCGATGCCTAAGCTACATAGCAGGCTTAGGTACCAAATATCCTCATCCTTTGTCAGTAGATTGTTGTGTCTGAAGCCCAAAGAAGCAGTTGTTGTGAGCAGACAGCTTGCCTGTTACAGCCATATGCCACTCCACCGAAGTTCATGGACATTAACTGCTGTATCTCCAGTGTCACTGGAACTGGAATTACAGACTGTCCCACTGCACGTGGGGCAGCCAAAGCTGCGAGCAGTAGCAGGACTGCATGGCCCAGTCCCAAACAGCCAAGGGCCCTTCAAGCACTGCTGACTAATAATGGCACTAACAAATCGCTCAGCCTTTGCCCATCTTTCATCTGCAACTTTAGAAAGATTTATTTCTTCTACTTTTACATTCCTTCAAGTCAAGAAAGGGTAAAATAAAACTGGAAACCATACTAAGCTATCTCCAGGCACAAACAGAATGCTGTGATCTCCCACAGCTGCCAAAATGTGTGTGGAATTCATGAAATTTGATCTTCAGACCCATAATGGTGTAGTGGCCTTACTAAACAGTGATCAGAGGGAACAAAACTGAATAGAAAGGCTTTAAAAAACTAGTCTCCTCTTTTGAATGCCTGCCGTTCTTCTAAAATAGACAAGTAAATGGTCTAAATTAGAGCCCTTTAATTAGCGACAATAGCCCTATTCTGATTTCCAATACCAACTTCATCTCAAATGCATTGAAGATTGCTGCTCTTTATGTAAGTTGATATTTTTACTAATACAAATCTTGGTATTTATTTGTGCTACCACATGCTGCCTGCACTTTGGGATTATACCCAGAACTCACAAGATAACATTAGAAGTGTTGTGCACCTGAGGATGCATCAGCTCCACATATTGCCCACACGGAGTGAGGATGAGCGTATATATTCCGGGCTAACAACTGCATCCATTGCTACACCATTTATGAGGGAACCAGCTTCTTTCAACAGTGGCTTGTAGGATCTCAGCCTCATGCTGCAAAGCAACAGAAATGACAAACAGTTCAGACAATTCAACACTGAATTGTTTCTTAGAATTCCCTTAAAAACAAAATGACTGTATATACAATTAATGCTTTCATAGTTCTTCGCCTTGGGAAGAGAACTCAGTGGAGTATCTCAATTTCCATCACAGCTCCAAGAGCTAATTAATCACCCATGCCAGTCTGTTAGCAGAACCCACCTGGACTTTTGGAAGTAGACTCCCTGTCAGACAAGCTGCTACTTATTCCCAAGTTGCCCACTTAGATTTCTTGCACTACTTCTGAGCCAGTTCAAGCAACACTTTCAGAGAAGGGTTCTGTACAATTTCTTATTTATCATGACGTACCATAAGCATTGACTACTGCCAGTCACGACTGAATATAGTGCACGCAGAAAAATTTTCACTGAAAGTACCTTCTTGTTAGGTTCTTCATAGCCAAGAAGCATTTATCCCTGCGGAAGTCAATTAAATGCGTATCGTTACATTGGGCTTCAAACACATCTATTTATACTCATTGCAAACTAATTGTATTTTTTTCAAAGCTGTGAAATAATGACAGAATGATTTGCTTCTAAACAACTCTATTATTACTGACTGTGTGCACTTATTCTGGAAAACCATCTTTGCACTGATTCCTACCCGTCCTTTCTTTCTAGCCCCTTCCCCTCTGCTTGCAGAATTTTAACTCATTCAGTAATATGTCTTTGAACTGAAGTCAGGACGAGGCCAGTATAAATACTGTGTTACTACAAACAGACTTTGGCTAAATGCACTGCATTGCCTTGTTTATTTAAAGGAGCATTTCTGGGACTGAACTTAGTTTACCAGACAGAAATTCTGTGGCATCTGAGGATATAGGCAATATTTTCTGACTGCTACCTTCTAAGTGCAGACCATTATAATGGTTACATTTGGCTTAGAGCACCTTTGAAATTTTTATCGCAAAAAATATGTATTTTAAAAAATTACAACCACACACAATCTTTTTGTTTACAGAGATGTTTATTTTTGTCTTCAATGTTCGTAGGGAATACGATTTCACTACAAAAGTGTCTCAGAGAAACTCCATTCAAAATCTAGCCTTAAGAATGAAGGGAAAATATACTTTCAGCTGTACCAGTCCTGAGCAAAGATTAAAAAAAAAAAAAATCCTCTAGAGATAGGAAGCAGCACCAATAATACCAGAGGGCCTCTTACTGACATCTGCTCACGCCTTCTTTCCTGCTTGAGAATTGGTTACAACTTAGGTGGGAAGAATTACTCTGTTAGAATGTAGACCTAAGGTTCACAGTCCCAATATCTCACCAAATGCATTCTTTCACAGTCGGAGTTCAGGGCCTCAGTTTACTTTCAGTTAAGTAGTTAGGACTGCTCACAGCAAGACTGTTGCCCCCACGGTGTAAAATTTTCTCTTACTTAAATTGGTAAATAAATATTTATTTAATATACTTACTTCAATAAATATTTATTTCCTAATCAATATCAAGTTCCTGAAATGTTATATTGTTCTTAGAAGTATACTATTCATATGCAGTTATAAAACTTCTGATAACATCAGGTCTCAAAATAATTCAAGTGGCTTACATTCTGTCTCTTGTTCCTTCAGTGAAAGGATTTCAAACTATTGGTAACACTTGGTACTTAGTTCTTGGTTTATCCAGGACATTCAGATTCAATCTGACAACGTAAATACTTCTAAGAGTCAGAACAGAAAAGGCACTTACTCATCTTGGGGAAGACACCTGGCAGGTAAGATTTTTATTTTCAAAATAACAAGCCCTTTTTCTGACAATAAAACCCTTAAAAACTATATAAGATAAACATAAATCCTATGAATAAAACCAACTTACGTACCCCTTCTCAAGAAAGGTAGTACTACTATTGATAGGGAAATTGAGAAGTGTGAAGCATCCAGAAGTACTCAAGTTTTATTCACTTCTGTGATATTCCAAGCAAGCTATCACAGCTGGCTACAAAAAAAATCTCCTCCAAAGAATATATGTTTTACGAATTGAAAGCCTCTGAAATTTCTGGACTGTTTCTTATTAGGTATTTGTATGAGCAATAAAATATAAGATTCTAGCTTTATAACCAGGAACATCACCTTCGTTACAACCAACAACTTGTAACTCCATCCGAAGAGTAGATCTCTTAACAAACTTCGTTCCAATTGAATCATAGCCTCTTTGATGCTCTGTATAAGGCACTTAATAAATTTTAAGAGCATCCGACAGTGTTGTTGGTAGTTTTGATCTGTCTGTGATGGTGCCCTATTAACACATCAAGATTAACTGGCTAAAGTGTAGGTTAATCACTGAAAACAGCCATATGAACTGCCCGCCACAAAATTCTTTTCAGGAGCCACATCCATTCTAGTCTGGATCCTTACTACCTTTCCAGCACAAAGTTATCCCTTTTCTAGTAGCCCAGGAATCAAACCCTCTAAAACTCTGCAGTATCTAAATGTAGACGAGAAAGCTATTTTGTTCTCTTTAACCAGAACAGCTGCCCTTTCAATACATGATCTATACCCAAGAGAGATATGATCATGAAATTCATAAAAACCTGTATCTGTCTTTTGGCTGAAAGTCAATGAACCAACAGGTATAAAGAGCTATACAGAAAACACACAAAGTGTGAGATACTCCCTACCTTCAATACTGTACACAGAACACTGTACTAAAGAAGTCATTGTGTAGTAGCTTCTCTAGGTATTGTTCTAGCTTTTTGTCAGAAGTTGTTTACATTTTAGAAACTGACGCTGCCTACTCAATTTCTGTAGGAAATGTAGTCCTCAGTGTCTGCATGTGCTCCTCCAGGAATCCTTATCTCCAGCCAGCATCAAGAATATTTTCTCAAACCTTGCAAAAAAACCTCCATCAGTGGGAAAGCATTTAGCTTATTCCTCTGCATTTGGAAGCCCCACAACAGAATCAGACCCTTTACAGAAATATAGATATGAAGACCAGTATTGGCATCCCAGAAAGCCAGCTACCTCCACCAGAATGCTTGAATGCTATAGGATTAGACTAAGTTTGTTCAGCAAGAATATCTTCACTAAGTCAATAATGTAGAGACATGGACAATACTGATAGATGGTCTCCAAGCTCCACATAGCACTGACAGTCTTACAGAAACCAAGATACAGCTGAAAAACTGTGAATAGCAGTACATTTCCTATTTAGAAATGTCACGTATTAAGTTGTTTCAAAACCACTGCATCCAGTTACCCTGTAGATGTACCTCAATAAAAATAAAGAAAGAATCAGAATTCTGCATTCCCTTCAGAGGTAAGACAAACACATGTAATCTCAAGAGATTTTCCTTGGTTAGATTAATTCACAGCTGAAGGCTGTTACAGTAAGAGAACTGGGCTTCACAGTGAAGCGTTCTGATTTATTCTCTGCAAAGAAGCATCAGCTAGACACAGATTATTTCATGCTCAGGGATGGCAGTTGTGTATCGATTGCGGATCAATTACAATTTAGGTATCTGTAGTCCCAAAGTGGATGTTCAGAAAGTAGAATCTTGGCCTGATCACTGATTTGGCTTAACTAACTGATGCTTTAGTGACCAATCAAGCACCCATGACTACCTCTGAACCAGCAGAATTTGCAGCTAGTAGACTGGTGCATTTGAGAAGGGAATAGAGAGCCAGATCCCATCAGTGCTGCTTACATACATTCTGTTCAAGTACACTTTTGCTTCTTCACACAAGGTACATTACGACACACAGCAGGTTATGCAAAAACAGATCACCGTGCTCTTTTCCTTAGTTATCTTCTCATATGTCCTCTGCAAATTAGAGATCAGTTGGCCTCAAGCAACAATGAAGATTTTAACGTTAAGGGAGCTTGTTCACTTTGCAAGCACTTTGACTACTTTGACTATCAGTATTTATAAACAGAGAATGGTGTAAGTAAAGATGTATCTTTTCCACCTGGGCCAGATCCTGAAAACACATTACTGAAGGATTTCTTGCTTGGAAATTCCTATCTCCATCAAGATATACCATACTCTCCTCCAAAAAAAAAAAAGAAAAGAAAAACAAACAAACAGGATCTTGGAAAAATTCTTTAAAATTGTGTTATCAGAAAAGTATCATCTCTGATGGTCATTTTCTTTTCAAACATAGGGGAAAAAGGAGTGATTATGTTAAATTATGATTTTGCCTTTTACAAACACAAAATGACACAGCAATCAATTGTGACTACACTACACTTATGAATACTAATTTGAGCTATGGAGCTTTTGATGTTCATCTTTCACACTGAATTCCTTAAAAGTAAAGCTAAAACTTCTTGTGCACATTAAACTGTCTACTCTTAACAATTCCCTGTGTTAGTGGACAGAACAAGTTATTTTGGATGACATTCATTTATTTCCCATAATAAAAGGGGCAAGATTAGGATGGAAATCAACTTCCAAGGGATTAAGTATTATACAAGGGAGGTATTTTTCACCTATATGATCAAACAGCAACTGTACACAGTTCCTGCATAAATAAGACTCTAGGATGTGCAGCTGATTTATTTTGTTGGATGCATTTTCTTTCACTGTTTGAAACCAATGGCAAAGAGGGGCATACATGAGCTCCTAGGCTTTGTCCACAGACACAACACAATCTTCCTGCACAAAGTCTAAAGCAAGTCACTTTCTGTTGGATAGTACCATTTGCTACCCATTCTTTGCTGTTGCACCATTTACTCCATTCATATCCACCTAGACAGGAAGTTACAATAATTTCTGTGAAGTACTGATATGTGATTAACTTGTACATTTTTATTTTAATAGTTAAATCCTGTAAATTCATATGAAAGCATGATTTTTTAATTTTTTTTTTTTTTTTTAACACCAAACTAAACTCAGTATCTGTGTCAGAAAAATCTCTTAAATCTCCATCTCCTGGTTAGAATTTTGGCAGTACTAAAGAAAATCATCAAAGCTCTCCTCAATTCGACTGATTTTATGGTACAGGGTTTGCTCATTTATCAGGTTATGCTCCTTGAAGCTAACACTGTCATAAGTTGGGGGCATAATTCAGTTAAGAAAAACCTTTGAAAGCTCAAATGCTATTTCCAGCACAACCAAATCTTAACATTAAAACAGAAGAATGTTTTTGCAAAATATGCTCGAGTGGTCCACCACCAAAAACAGCATTCACTTTCTACCTTATCTATCTTATTCCTGAGTTAGCACAGGACAAGCTTATGAGTATAGTGCTTGCTGCTGCTGGAGAAGAAACTCTCTGCACTTCCTTTTCCACATGGTTTCTGATATCTGAAGGGAAGACTCCCTAATGACAGCAGAGTCAACTAAAGGCATGTGACAGAGAGAAAGATGCAGATATGGTTAAAGAATGCTGGATGTACATGGAAGAACACAATAGACAATTCAGTGCCAAATTCCTCCTGTGTAACAAAGCAGTAGTCAATCAGCAACTCAAAGCCATCGTGCTTTTGAGACAGGAGAGAGAAAAACCAGAGAACATAAGATGCAGAGCCATATGCATATCTAGTCGAGAAGACTTGCCTGACCACTGTAAAGAACTTGTGGAAACAAATTATAAAAAGTATTGTCTTACATGGCTACTGAAAAATATCCTATCCATTGTATTTTAAGAAGTGAACAGATTATAACCCCAAACATTTTTTGAGATTTTGCAATCTGCTACAAAACAGGAAACATATAGAGAAACTTTAAACAGTTTTAAACTTCAATTTAAAACTTCAGGCTTAATTTAGAGAATACTGAGAATCTTTAAGAGGTGAAGGGTTCTCTTTGTTTAGTTTTGTTTTAACTACTGTTAGAATCAAGACTTCATACAGCATACTTGAACCTGCTAACTGAGCAGAACAAGTTTTGTTCCTTTCCAAGATGCAAACATAACTTGAGAAGAAATGAAAAGATCTGTCTACTAACAGCGGATCTTTTCCTTACACCACCTACAGTTAGCGGTAAAGTTAGGAAGATAAAGGACCAAATTGTTATACACTTTAGCAGTGAATTAATTATAGGCCATTTTCCCCCATTTCCTTCCCCTTTCCCTTACTGAAGCCAGACAATCAGCACATAAAGGAACTCATTTACATGGAATATCATCACCCTCGCCTTTGTTGCATCATCACCTCATAACCAACCCAGAATGTATGGCTGTTGAAGACGGGTGCATATACAGATTTTTACAAACAACAATTCTTATGGAGAGAACAGTCACAGAGTAAAATAGCTAATCAAAATACATTACAACATTAAATTGTCACCTTTCATAAATGGAGTAAAGATGCTTTTAAATATATTTACACTTAAATCTTAGGCTTACTGCAAGTCAAAATTACTTAGAAATTATGAAAATGAAGTTCATTTAAATTAGAACATTATGAACAAAATTGCCATATTCTACTTAGAATTTTGTCTACTGTGCTGTCAGTATTGTCACATCCCTTTAATCACAAACAGACAAAAATTATCTTAACTATGTTTAATGCCAAAGCAGGTATCATTGCCAACGTAAACACTGGCTATACAGTATTTCAGTTAGAACCACCACAGCTCAAATTTTAGATCCTAGCTGTCCTGCCTTTTATCTGTTATATCTGTAGTCAGAAATTGCTTTTCTGTTCTTATTCCATAAAGAACAGCAATTTCCATAAGACTTTTCTGCATTCTTTTTGACTATAACTATACTTGTACCACATTCATGAGATTATTCTCTAGAGACAGTTGAAACGTACTGAAGTCCCCTCCATCCTCCCTTACTTCCAAACCAAATGGCTACTTATTTCTGAAGATACAAAGAGACCCCTTGTTGGTAGTGCTGGGTGGTCTATTCACATAATGTTAAATGAAAATAAATATCCCACTTAGTGAACTACTGGTAATAGATTATTATTAGTTTGCAAGGAATACTGAAATGTGTTAGCATTCATTACAATTTAAACTAGAAACACATTTCATGACACATCTTGCTATGTGATTCTACCATTACACTGCTTAAACAGTTTCAGCTCTCTTGTAATCCATTACACCAGTATACTCCCACCTAAAAATAAAACATAAAAAAATAAATTTGAGAAGCATGTATTTTTTTTCCTAAAAACTAGTATATGTTATTCAGAACAACAGCCCAGCCCCAAAAACATTTAAGAATCTTGAAATGCTTTTTTTGTCTTCTTTTTTTTTTTTTTTTTTTTTTTTTTTTTTTTTTTTTTTTTTTTTTTTTTTTTTTTTTTTTTTTTTACAGATACTAAGATTTGGCCAAGTAATTGCAATGAACAGACATCCTATTTAGTAAGATAAAGCAGAATACATAATAAACAGGTCAGTAGTTATCTACCTGAAATAGCCTATAATTAACATTTGATGTCTAAAAAGTTTAAATAGCAACACCAAGGAATGAGGTATGTATGTTCTCAGATATCACATCAGACTTTCATTTTATGCAACTAACTGTATTTCACAACTAGCATCTTACAAAATAGAACAGTACTATTGTGCCTGTAGAAGTACTGCATTAAAAACAGAAAAATACATTACTACAAGAAACCACCAAACATCACAATTGTCAGGGGCTACAAAAATCCATTCTTTTAGCTGTTATGCAGATGTACCACATGTTGGGAATAATTTAGGATTCACTACCAGAAAGGTCCATTAAACTTTTACATTGGCTTAAACTTATGTATTTTGAATGCAAAAAAAAAAAAAAAAAAAAAAAAAAAAAAGGAGAGAAAAGAAAAGAATCACAGGAGTGTAAGTGGACCATCTCCCTGAAAGGAGCTAAATGGACTTTTGTACTCAACCAAATATATAATTTCAATCTATACATGGATTGGATGTGTGTATATCAAAACACTTATTGGCTGTAAACAAAAATGCAAAAATCTGTATTCACAAAAATATTTTATTGGTAATTTTACATAATACCAGATGGGACTGTAAATAGTTCTGCTCTGTATCAGTATATTGCTAAGTGCATAAAATATTGACAGTTTATGCCATAAAGTAGGATACTGTGGGGTTTTTACACATCATTTATGACATAATATTTTCCAATAGGCCAAATCAAAATAAAAAGAGGTTGATCCAAAATTAAAAAAAAAAAAAATAGTAATAGTATTGTTATTTCCTTATTCTTGTGCAACATCTGGTATTTCTGTAATGAAATGGTAACTGATTATATGACACTAGGTAAATCTGGGGCAAGGGAACAGCACTAAGCAGAAACAAAAACTGTACTTCAGTAATTTTTAAAGCTTTACCAAACTTTTGTGTTTCCCAATGTTAGTTTTGCCAAATGCTGTCATGTGAGGTTAAACATAGAATACCAGTGTATAGTGACAGTGAGTTTTCCTGAACTGTAGAGTTAACCAATTGATGTCTAGAATGGATTTACTTTTTTTTTTTTTGTATTTGCTTGTAAACATTTCAATAAGTGTTTTAAGTGTGAAAAAATATTGGTAAAACCATTAACATAATTCATTAACAGTAATCTAGTAAAATGTGTCAAACATTGGCAAAAATTCATACAAATGTTTTATTTAATAACATTTTCCTATTTAACCACACCAAGTACCAGCAGGTGTTTTTAAGATAATTATTACGAAAATTCTGTTGCAGCAATAGTTGATTAAGTTGATCTTTGACTTGCATACATATAACTATGTTTCACAATTTTCAGATAATACATATTTAGGCAGCTTGAACTATGTTATAAAAATTTAAATTCAGTACATGCCAATAGTAGAGACTCCAAGAGTTGTTAGAATTCACTAAACTAAAAGTGAAGATGGACTTACCAGTAACACTGTGTATGAACATTCAAACCACATTTTCATGGCACCTTTACACACAAAGATTAAACAGTTGGTCTGAAAATGCTTCGTAAGCATTTTTAGATTGCATTTAAATTATTTCTACCACTGCAATTTTTTTCTTCTTTCTAAACTGCATAAATTATGTTTCAGTAAACATACCAATTGTGCATGGATAATCTGTCATGAAAATGTGGCAACAGGTGGCAGAAGTTACGTATTTGCATGTTGTAAAGAGAAGAGACTAAAGAAACTGGAGGAAATAAACTTTAATGAGATTCCCCGTTCAGTGACGACGCTTCTCCTCTGGGTGAAGATGACCTGGACATTCCCCTCTCTGTGTTATCAGAGCTAGAGCCACTCTGACTGTGTTGATCTGCAGAAGCAGCACTGGAAGCAGGTGGTGACTTAGTTTTCTCCTTAAAGTCTGTAATTATGACCGTCAGATCTCCAACGGTAACTTCCAAATGCTGAGCACTACTTCGATCCACATTTTTCAATCGTGGCCTAAAGAAAGCATAATGAATCACGTTAGAAACACACACACCATCTCATTCTCTTGTCTTTCTCCTTCTTACTAGGAGCTTTGGAGAACATACAGGTAACATCTGCAAATACTGCTTTGTGGAACATGTAGTACATAAGATGACAGTGTAGCACAAGTGTTTATAATAGAGTATTGCCCATGAGTTTAAAAATAGGTGACAATAACACCTTTTCCACCTTCGACTAAGATTATGTGAAAACTTATCGCGTGAATATTTTAACTGTGTGACAATACAAACCTTCACATGTGCAACTTATTTTTATTTAAATTATTATTTAATTGTGATTTTCATTACTGTGGCTAGAAGTTATAAATCTGACCTAGGAAAGGATGCGTCCCTGCAGCAGCCTTAAGCAACAATTCTAGGTAGCAAATGGTGTTCACTAATGAGGATGTTGGTGTCCAAAAAGCTCACCTGTGCCTTCTGAATTTCAACAATGCAGTTTTAGCTACAAATTCCACACAGAAGTGCAGCAGTTGTATTTCATTTAAAAATCTCAGTAAGACTGCTAGTGCAGTATTTATATTGCCCTTCACAGAATAATTCTGGCATCCCTAACACACGCTGTGATTTAAGATATGCAAAGAGCTCAGTAATCATACAGCACAGATAAATGAAGTCTCTTCATCTATTGTTTCATTTGTTTGATTTTCACAACATGAAGAATCATAAAAGAACACTGAATGATATTCTGCCATCACATTTTTGCTAGTGATGAGCATAAAGGACTTTAAATTCAGAATTTTCCTTTGACTACCATGGCAAACTGTCATGAGACAGGTGAATTTATACAAGCAATTTTGAATGGCATATCTTTGTGCACTTAACTGACTCCACAGCTTTCACCAGCTCAAGCTGCAATAAAATAAATTCATATGACATCATATGTTAGCAGGTGTGCTAACAGCAAAGTCCTAACCTTTACCCTATCATCTGACTTTGTTTGAAGTAGAATTGGTTCCCAGCCACTTCAGCTGAAACACCTCCTGCTTTTCCTCTGCTAGAATAGAACAAGGATTTGACATCTTGTTCCCTTGGGGCTGAAGTAGTGCGGCTGAAGAATCTAAAAGAACTGAAAAGCTGCTGCTCTATAGCATGGGAACAGAGAAAAGTTCAGCATTATCAACCTGCATAAGTGGTGTGCCTGAAGCTTGTTAATCATATTCAGTGTGCATTCAGATTTTATGATTGTTTCCAGCAATAATATACAAGTTTTCAGGCAATGAGAAAAGGATATCCTCATTCCCAAGAGGATATTGAAGGAATGTGCTTAAAATAACTAAGCATTTGTATCCAGTGAATCAAATCTGTGAAAAATTGTTTGAAGTGCTTAAGTATTTTTTCCAATAGCCATCCTTAATGCAAATCTCAATACCAGTATTTCATCCAAGATTTTTTGTGTTTTTTTTTTTTTAAGTGTTTGCTCTTCTTCCCTGCCTCTCTTTTGCATTTTTAATGTACTACTGCAATCCAATAATGATTATTTCCATTTATAATATTTAATTAGCTTCATAAATATTTACTATTTTAACTTCAGGTACTTTTTAACTGAAGTGCTTCAACTGCATGTGGTAAGACAGACAGTACATCTGAGTATTAGAGAAAAATGTAAATGCATTCTTCCTGCTGGAACATCTCAGTCTCCTTAATCCTAACCGTAACTATTTTAAAGCCTGTACTCTTCTGACTCAAAATCTCTCCCAGCTTCTGATCCTGATGATCCTATTTCAGGCACAAGAGAAGCATCTGCTACTTCTCTGCATAACTAATCCCAAAGGATCTTCCTTGGCTGGACTATTCTGGAATGCTTCCAAAAGAAATCAATAGTTCCTCCCACTTTTGATTAAGACTACATGTCTTGTATACTGCTGAGCTTTCTGGCATCACATTTCTGCTGCAATAATGTTATGCTTAGGCAGTGATGGTTTGGGGGCTGGATTTGCTGCCTTTTGTTTCAGAGCTTTCTTCTGGTCAAGAATGAGGCTTTTACAATGGCTTGCTTGTACTGTAATGTGTCATGACTTCCATTCCAAGAGTCCAAAACTTTCATTCAGCATCCCAAATAGCACTGGGATTTTTATCACTAGGTAACATACATATCTTACCCTGCCACATTAATTTCTACCCTAGTTCAAAATCTCTTTGTAACTATGTCACCTTCCCACTCTCCTGTAATGAGATACATTCTCTCCCTCCATCTCTCTTCCCTGTCTCTTTTTACCCCCATTTCTTCTCCACTCCTCCTGCCTCTCCCAGCAATATTCTGCATGATAATTAGTCCCTCCAGTTCCCTCTCTTCTCCTGAGCCTAGCAATCATGTTTTGCATATCTACCATTTTATGTGGTGTGAAAAAAATAGTTGAATCCCTTAACAAAAATATCCAACTCTTTCTAAATTCAGCTGGTCTCCATCTTCTGGTTAAAACGACAAACTGCAACTTTTCATTGTGCATAACAGGCATCCTACAACAATAGAACTTCAAACATTTAGCATTACTGTTGAAAGAGTATGCCACAGGACTCACAAAGCAGTAAAATCACAGAACATTTTTTTTCATATTTGCTTTTCTAATTATGTTTTACCAATACAGCAAGAGTTGCTAAAGTTTTTACCTGGTTTTCTTATGACTGTTCTTTTTGCTAGTTGTTTCCTTTTCACTTTTGTCCTTTTCTACTTTGTCTTTTTTCTCTTTCTTTGACTGTGTAGGGGGCACGAATTGCTGAGGAACCTGCTGTGCAACCAGCTGAGAGACGGGTCGAGGTTTCCTGTGTGCACATATATATAGAACATATGTATATACACATAAAGCTTAGGCTTTACAACAAGAGGCTAAAACTTTCTATACAGCAGTTAGTAGCATTAACACTCAACACAAAAAACTAAAACACCACCACCACCAAAATGATATATACATATACATATATATCTATATATCTTTCTCTGAGAGTATTTCATTAAAATAGCATATCAAAATTAAACCTGTTGTGGCCTTTTGATTCACTTGCATTATCAATAAATACAACAGTTGAGGTTTTTTAAGCTTTTGGAGACAAGAATTTACAATGTGTTCTCTTCTCCTAAGTGCTATATCCAGACTTGCATGGAATGAGCTCCAAACCATGAAGCCTTCTGGAAGAATACTTTATCACCTGCTGCCAGTCCCCTCAGATGGAGTACATTTTAAGTGTACTGCAGTACTGAAGCACACAATCCATGTCTCAAAAAGGAAAAAGACGACCTTTCAGGTATCACAACTAAACTCACTGTTGGCCTTACAGTGTTTTAACTTCAACAAATTCCCTGAAGGTAATGACGAATCCTGTTGTGTATTCTTCACAGAAAAACAAACCAAACCAAACCAAAACAAAAACAAGAAACATGTACAGCAGTACTAATAGAATACAGCTGTCAGAACACATATACTATAAAAGCTGGCATCAGAAGCATCTGACCACATTCTATCAGGACACACAACACAGGCTTCTTGAACACGAAAATTCTAACCTGAAATGAAACCTTCTAGTTCTTAGAATTCAACTAAATACCTACTCATGAGCTAAGTCCACACTAACTCACAGAGAAAAAGATGAGCAATGGATTACTTAGTAACAAAAACCCAGCTTATATCAGCTAGCAAACATAAGAGTGTATGCTTTTCAGGTGACTAAAGTTGAGTACTGTAAGTGGTACCTTGAAAAACACCCACTGTATTGAGACCAAAATCAGTGAAGTGACTCAATGGGCTGTAACAAGTGAGCACATCGGATATTTTCATGAAAATTTGCCTCAGGACTGTTTTAAATTTGTCATAGCAATGCGTAAGAAAATAGGAAGAACAGAGGTGAAGTTGATGCACAAACTTATCATTTCAGGTGGAAAACACTTGTGAAATAGAAACAAAATGATCATCTCTCTTGATTGAAAGAATCTCCAGGAGATGGATGAGTGAATCACTACTTCTCGTGATGGCCGGGTGACAATCACACCAATACTGTAGTTACCTGAAGGAATAATCTGACAAGTTACCGAAGTAAGACAGCAGTGAATTTCTTGATGCAGATTTGTTGCCCAGTGTTGTGGACAACACCATGACCAGAGAAACTTCATAAAGAGCAGGGATGAGAAAAAAAAAAAATCTATTCCATAAGTTCTCAATTTGGAATAATTTGAGTTCCAGAGGGCAAATTATGAGGGCTGCTCTGAAAGTAATCCCTCCTTTTTTATTATGTTGGCTTACAAAAGTCAGAGGCAGACGTTGGTGGTATGGCTGTAGAGGTAGAATCTTCCTACCAGTATTTCATTCCATGTTGTTGCCGTGTGACAGATGGCAGCTGAAGGGCAGTCTGACAGAATGGAGTCTGACATGGAAGTGTGGATGAAGCAGAAGTATGTCACTGAATTCCTCAATGTGGAAAAAACAGCACAATGAAATTCACTGGCTTCCTGAATGTTTATGGAGACCAACCAGTGGATGTGAGCACAGTGAGGTGGTAGGTGGTGCGTTTCATCAGAGGCAACAGTGATGTGAAAGACAGGCCACGTTCCAGATAGCCATGCAGATTTTTATGAGCGCAGTATGCAGACTCTTGTTCATTATGGCAAAAACACATAGCTAATGGTAACGACTATATTGAAAAACAGCTTTATAGCTGAGGATTTGCTCTACCAAGTAGTGTTACTGCGCACTTTGTAACCATTGCACTTTCCATGGAAATAAATAGAAGGCATTACTTTGAGAGCAACCTACGTAAAATATTTCTGTTAGAGTACAGTTGGGAAATTCAGTATAGAAGTTTGTTTATCTAGTGCCTAGTACCATAAAACGATATGGGGAGAAAAAAGAATTAAAAAGATCTTTGCCACAAGGAACAGAGGTCAACTAAGACAAAAAATCACAATTAAAAAAAAAAAAAAAAAACTAAGAAAAAGAACAAATTCACATCTCTCAACAGTGATTTAGTCTTTTAAGGCTCATTCCCTCCCCTCCCCTTCCCTAGGTACTCAAAGAGGGGCCACTGAACTGCAGCTGAGCACTGCAAGGCACTCAGGCTTCAGAAAGTAACCTCACCACTCACGGAATTTCAAACCACTAGAACTGTTTGTGATTGAGCTGCAGCTGAACCATGTCATTCAAACATGAAAGAGCTTACACCTAGGAAAGGTTTCTTGCAGAGAAGTCAAATATATGAAAATCTATTCCTGTAACAGGAAATTGATTTTGATGATTTGCCAAAATACAACAATTTCAATTACTGGATTTCAAAAACAGTTAAGACTCCTTGTAATAGGCTGCTACGGCTAAGTGCTAAGTCTGCCTTTTAAACTATCAATACATTTATGGTAATTTGCTTTTTGAGCATGTTCAAGAGCAACTGAGCTAACCAGCTTTCATAAAGAAGCTCTATAAACTTATCACATTTTTGCCTCTCCCAATGGGACAACTTCACAAGTGAACAATCCAAAACCACAGGCAAAGGCGTTCATAAATACATCTTGTTTGTTTAGATACACAGTCAGCCTCTCAAAATGGCGCATTTTTATTTAATAATTCACTTTGGTTGTTGTATGTGGAACACTCATCAACACAGGCATACACTGTTACAAAACGCTGAGAGCTAAGAGTCCTTTCCAACCGAGGTGAACTTCATGGTGACTTCATTTCATTTTACAGGATTTGATTTTGCTGCTGTTTTAGGTGATGCATTCACAGAAACTGCAGAGAACTGCCTCTTTAGGATTTCTGTACAGAAATGCATTCGACACGAATTCTCCCAAAGGCAGGAAATATTTAACAATATGAAGGATGGGCTAATTTCTGCTGTTGGCATACTCAAAAGAAAAACAAAGGAGAAAAAAACCCACAGTGCTTTATACCACAGAGTTCACATGCCTAGAGATGAAAAGTGTTCATCCAAAAACACACACAGCACATCAGACCCACATCATATCTAAAACTCTTGCCCCAAGTCATTTCCTTTCCCAGGGTGCAACACAATGCCTCACCGCTTGTAAATCCTTTGGGACATCTTCTTTAATCTCTCTCACCTGATAGCCATCAATAACCTGTGTAAAAAGAATGCTGACCCTCTGTAAATGGTGAGCAACTTGGTCCAAGTGCAGCAAAGCAGGCCAGCTTTGAAAACTAATTGAACAATAGCTCTATATAATATCATAACTTCTGCAGCAGAGTACAGTAAACTCTAAGTCATCTAGGTTGTACACCAAACATGCAACAGGACAATGCTGGTTTAATGCTGAAGTATCTCGGGGTCTGTGCAATCTCAAGCACTTTGTGCTGTCTGGGGTACCACAATATAAGAATAACATAAAGCCATTAGCGAGGATCTAAAGGAGAGCTATAGAGGTGGTGAAGGCTCCAAAGGGCAAGATGTATGTGGCTGAGGTCCCTGGCTTTGCTCAGCCCAGAGCAGAGGAGCTGAGGGGAGGCCTGATGGTGACTGCAGCTCCTCACAGGGAGCAGAGGGGCAGCACTGAGCTCTGTTCTGTGTGACAGCGACAGGGCCAGAGGGAACGGCATGGAGCTGTGCCAGGGGAGGGCAGCTGGGGGTTAGGGAAAGGTTCTTCACCAGAAGGTTGTCCGACCCTGGAGCAGGGTCCCCAGGGCAGTGGGGATGGAACTTAGCTGCTGGAATTTAAGGAACATTTGGGCAACGCTCTCAGATACAGGATTTGATTTTTGGGTGGTCCTGGGTGGAGACAGCTGTTGGACTTGATGATCCTTGTAGGTCCCTTCCAACTCAGGTTATTCTATGATTCTACAGATCTATTTCAGTCAGAGCACAAGCACACTTGCACAGCGCTGCTTCTATAGCCACAGTGAGTCCACAAAGCAGTCTCTGGCACTACTCACAGCACAACTCCAATTCTGACAGACCTGAGATGCTTCTCAAAGTAGCTCTAGAGTGGACAAATTGTGACAGTTTTTCCATTAACCAACCCCATATCTACCTGGGTTTCCAGCAGCTCCCATGCAGCCCTGGCTGCAGGGCTAGGTGAAGATTCTTCCATTTGGTGCTGCACAACCTGAACAAACAGAGCCCACCAAATTAAACTGCCAAGCAGCACAGTGCAGACATCAAAAGTCCAACAGAGCAGCTTTGATTCAGTGTGAGTCATGATGGACTTGAACTAGTTCACAGAGAACTATTCTCCCAGTACCCACAGATTTCAGAACTTAGAAATTTTCATGTGGAAAGTTAGATGATGTAATCTCACTGTTGAACTCATATACTTTGCCAACTCGTGGAAGAAGTGCTCTAACATCTATAATATACCGTTTAGAGAGTTCAGGTATTCTGAAGAATACATCATACAGAACACATTCAAATGCACACTCTTTCTCGAAGCTGCATCTCCTATGCTTTGCATATTTTACAACTACAAATCTATTAGAAGTTTTAATTCTGAATATTAACAGAATGGAATTTTGGAAATGCTGCCAACCTCAGCTTTCAATCAAGCTGAAAGATGGCCTTCAACAGATGACCTGGATCCATACTAATATGGTCTTTTCATTCTCTCTCCTCTTCTCAGATCCATCCATCTCCTGGTTCCAAATCAGACAAAAAGCCCTTGCTGGAAGCTTTTTTCGTCCCAAGTTGCAAATTATCTATTTTGTAAAGCAAAAGTGCCATGTGCACAACATACCTACAGGTTTTTAGAATATCACACATTAAACCAGGCATTTGTCTGCTGCTGAGCCTTGGTCAGTTTACTCTCCACATTTTTCCTCTAACAACTACAGCAATATTCTAGCTCAGTTTTATTTGCCTGATAATAGAATTCAGCTTTCAAATTCATCTTACTCTCTGCTTTCCTATAAAGCTCTTCACATCTTAACCCATCCTAGATATCAGAAAAAGTTGCCTCTGAAGTGCTATTCCTACAGCAGGATGTTGTGTTGTAGCTGCCCACTATAGTAGAGGTCAGTGTTTGGTTCATGGACAGATGAGATGTTCATGCCACCACACAGAACAGATAACTGCTATACACCAAGAATCATTTATTCAACAGAAGAATTTGAGCTTTCAGATTTATCAGGAATATCTACTACCACATTTTTATTCCCAGGATATGTTTCACTCCTGAGCAAAACAAAGCCTGTGGTTTTTCTTCTAAGCTCTCATCTGTTTTCATGTAGAATTTCTACCTGGCATTCCACACTTCCTATAATTTTCACTCTTCATTCCCCTGCTAGAAAATATCTTTACTTCTTAAAATAAACAAACAAATTTTTCAAAAGGCATGTTTCAGAGACTTAAAGAGGTTTTATTTAAAAGATACCCTTAATTCCTAAGCAGTACAATTTATCTGAACTTCCCTTCCCTTCAGGGAGGCTCTGACCTTTTGTTCGAGACAGGAGATTCATCCCTCAAGAAAGAAAGCTTAGAAGTATCTGGAGCAAGAATCCTTACTGATTTTTCCTAGCCCCTGGTCACAGAATCCTGTCCTCAAAAAATGAAAAATCCACATTATTCTTCAAGAACAAAATATTCTTCACTTTCAGGTAATTCAGGAGGACTGGACGTGGGCTTTCAAGTTGAAGAGAATTTCCAGGTCATTTGCCTCTTGGTCACAGCCTGCCTGACAGCTCTTACCACAAAGACTCAAGCCAGGAATCCAACATGTTTCTGGACATCAGCTTCATGTACAGTTCTGCAATCTGCTCTGCCTCACCAGCAAGGCACAACAGAACTGGCTTGGAAACCAGTATCCTTAGTCAATTAATGCCCTGAATTTTATCCCCCCGAGATTTTCAAGAATAAATTATTGCCAAAAGGCCTTACAAGCAGTAACTAATCCACTCAGACAAGTCATCTTTAGTCAAACTCCTGCAATGCTGAATGGTAACAGAATGGGACCAGCACAGGAAATAAATGCTTTGGCCATTACACACACTACACACACATTCTCTTTACGATGTCTTCTTGGAAAAGTCTTGGAGTTTGTTCTAAAAGATGCAGTATAGGTATGCTGATGCATTAAGCCCAGATTAAAACCCAGAAAGCTTGTCGTAGTTCTGACAAGGGTAACAGGAACTCTAAGAGTAAAGTCAGGAGTTCTCAATGAAATATCTTCAGGTAAAGTATAATGGAGAAAGCTCTGCCAGCTTCTAGAAAAAAATACCTAAAATTCATCTAGCTATAAACAGAAGTCCAACAGTTCTTTCTTACTACTTGTGAAGGAGACCATTTTGAAAAACAGCCTTCCCCAAGCTACTCATTTCTGCCAATTACAAAGAAATATGGCTATAATAGCATCATCATGACAATACCTCCACTTTCTATCTGATTAATAATCCTTTTATTTTTCCTTCCATCTTATGCTGGATTTACAAGCTTATTCAAATTCATCTTTGTCGTACTTTAATTCAGATGACATGGATAGCCAAAAATGTTTGTTCAAGCACTCATATTTGCTTTAGTCACAGAAGCTTTTCTTTCATTTGCCTATAATCACACCGCTTGTTTCTTCCTTTGACAGATCTGCTGTCCTGTGAATTCCATATAAAACGTGTCCCATGGATCATCCTTTAGAATGAACTTTCTACCGTCACAGCCATCCATCTCCGTTGACATTCACTGCAATCAGAGTGTCTCAATCTTTAATATATTAGCCCTCACAATATTCCATCATGGGAGAACAGTACTGCTAACTCTGCAACTATTTATCAGCAGAAGCACAGAGAAACTACTACTCCTACTTTAATTGTATCTCACTGTCCTCCCTTCCACTTACCCCCTTCCAGGGGTCTGTCTCCCTTTTTGGAACACAAGCTTTTCGAGGCCGCTGTCAAACTCTTCTAGGTTTACCCTCCAACAAATGTAAAATTCTTCTTATCAAAAGCACAAGACTTTTGTGTATTTGTTCACCTAGAAGCTACTCTAGATTGACATCACTATGAAAACAACTCCACTCCTCTCTCCCTCTCTCTCTCTCTCCAGTGCCTTGCAGACCTGATAATCTCCTTTCCATCTGCTACTGTGGGACTTCTCTGTGATTCTGACTAAGCTGAGTTACGTTACTCAACATTTTTTTCAAACAGAATTCTAATTTCAATCATTCTATCAGCACTCCTCCTCCACTAGGCTTTGCTATTCCCTCATCTAGAGAGGATTTCAAAAGTGCCTTGTTAAGATGTCTGGGGTTTTCTAGTCTTCAAATCTCTTAGAATTTAATAATGAGTTTAATTCTTCTGGCAGCATGTAGACTGAAAATCTTTACTTGTCTGCATTTTGTAGCACACTGCCACTGGAAAAAAAGAGTAATCCCTGATAAAGAAGAACAGGTCTTAGAATAGACTGTTCAGCCTTCTCCTTCTCATTGCTTCAGCCTTTATGAAGACACTGACGGGGTAAAGAAACAGCCAGGCTGTATGCTTTATACACACGGTATGTGAGGCCATTTCCAACAACCATTTTTTCAGTGTGTAACCCATTTGCTAAGAGCAAACATTTTACATCACATAAGTCAGTACACTCTTGGTAAAGGTACAATTTCATATACTAAAAGTGCATGACATAGTGCTTCTGGTACAGCATCCTGAATACATTTCAGATATTTGTACAGAGAACTGCACATAGCTGTTGTAGTCAATATTCTTTATCACTCAGCATCTTTAGTTTTATAACCTCTATCATATTTTCCTCATCTCTGGGCAACACAAAGAAAGCCAGCCAAATGATGATTATTTCAATCTCTTCTGCCTCTTTTCAATTTGGGGTATATCAAGTCTTGCCATTAGACACCTAACCAAACATTGCACAAATATCACTTCCTAAATGTCACTTGTACAAATGATTTCACAAAAATGTTGCAAGACTCACATCCCAGCTAGTTCAAAACTACGATTCAGCAAAAAATACCTTAAAACAACAACAACAAAACAGATAATTTAGAGCATTTCCACAAGAGTTTCTAGAATGCATTTGCAAGACACTACCAGATCTGTTGGCTCAGCTCACCAAGAACCGCACGTATTTTCATTCCACAGAGCCACACACTTCAGAAGGCTACAGCTTGCCCTCTCAGCACTTCCCAGAACTGTCATCAAACATAAAATACAAGCTCCAGAAGAGCTAATATTAGAGAGCTTGTTTGTTGTTTTTTTTTCCTTAATAACTTATCTTCTTGAACAAGAACAAAAAACATTATGGCAGCTATTCAATGTTAAGAAACTCGGTTCACAACATGCTGTTGTAAACCACAGAAAGCTACTGCTGGCAACATGGTTGGGTAGGCCAGAGCCTATTAAGAATCTTGTTCTGCTGATAATCATACTGATTGTATCATACATGTCTTTCAAAAGTCTAAGCAGAATACATTCAAGTGTATTAAAATCTTGTTGAGAACAAAGTCAAACAATTCAAATCCTACCCCATTCTTTCATTACTAGACTGAATCATTCCTCAATACAAATGTACAGGCTTTAAATATCTTCTAATTTATTTGAAGATCATTTTCCACTCACATCTATCCTGAATATTAATGTCTCAAGAAGCTAATAGAAATCTGATATCCACTGTAATACTCTAACCTCCCTTTTTCTAGTTCACAGTCATTACTGAAATCTCAAGAAAAGCTTATCTTTGCATACTTCCTACTTACTCACTATATTCTTGCTAGTCCCTAGTCAAATCTTCTTCCCTGCATGTCCTCGTTTCTATACTCAGGTTCAAATTCTCAGATATATCTTAACATAGTAATTAGAGTAATTACTTCAAAAATTAAAAGTTATTCCTAACCTCTGGGGCAAGCAGATGCATAGCAGGAGTCAGCTGGAAGATGCCTCTGCTGTTATTTTACAGTAAACAACTTTTCAAACAAGTAGACAAAAGGGAGGATATAAGAAAGTGGTTTCAGGTAAATTTGCTAGGTGAAAAAGTGCTCATGTAATGCACATTATCAGGGGAATATCTTCACATAGGTATTGAATGTCTTGAGCGATTCTTATAGCATCAGTTTAAGCAACTTCTAGAGAGCACATCCATAGTTAAATACTGTAGCAAAATTACAGTAAGACAAACTTCCTGCCCCTTTTCAAAGTGGTATTAATTATGCAACATTCTAACTGTAACTTTATAATAGAGCTCAGAAAGCTTTTCTTAACTCTGAAGATCAAAAGACAGGTTACAACCAGCAACTTTGGAACGTGACTTTTCTATCACAGACCAATGATGCAGTTTCAGGCGCCAGGAAGTCTAAATGTCTCCAAAAGGAGATACGCATATATTTCAGAATCCGGTTTTCTGTAGCAAGTAATACAGCACCTTTCTGAAGCAGGAGGTACTAAGAAATAAACTACCTTTCCTCCCACCAGCTGCTGAATTCTCTGTAATTCAGTTGTACTCCTCCATCCACCCTCGTACAGCAATAACCAGCTGCACTGCAAATATCAGGTAATGAACTTCAGCACTTCCAGCACAGCATATTTTTACTTTTCAGAAGAGTTTCTGCAAAACATGTTACAGTGTGGCTAGAGATTCTTGCATCTACACCCCTTGAGTTTCCAATGGCTTTGTCAGTTTTCCATGGAATAAATGGATCTAAATTAAATTTAGTGTCATAACTTGCTCTTACTTAGGTTCCCTGTAATACATACAGAAATCAATAGAACCAAAACATACAAACATGCATTACGTCATTGCAGTAATTGTCCTTATGTAATAACACAGAAAATCAATAACAGTTGAACTGCATTTAACACATACCGAATGGTAGAATCTTCAAAACCTTCAAGTGAGAAAGTGGAAGCTTTCAGCCTTACATTTTAAGCCATTTACTCCAGCTTACGCACAAACCGTATCAGCAAGGTGTAAGGACACACAGTCTGGCAGTGCAGATGAGATGAAAAATGGTCACTAACTTTATGTTCTTTATTGATCTCTTGTGCCTCAATAAGACAATTAATTTTTCAAGTACTGCTTTGACATTGAACATTTAAAGCAGTATATCCTGATATATTTTTCAGAAGGGGAGTACTGACTTGTTCCTGTCAAACACAAAAAACTCATTCCCAAATAACTAAACAGAACTGCTGCACATTTCCATATGCAAAACACAGGCCAGCTTTTAATACATTCTTCCACATCCTCACAAATTAGTAGCTACAAAGTGTTGAGGCTTTATTTTCTTCCACTACGCAATTTTCCAACTAACATTTTAATTTTTCTAGGTTGAATACACAAGAAAAATTTACCTTATGAGTCACATTTATCTTTTACTTGACCATCCGCAAGCTCTTTGAGCAGAACTTTGGGCCACAAGAGCTTCTGAGTCCTCCCAAAATACTTGACTACACAATATTCCAGAAGTAAGGAAAGTACCTTTTCAACTTCACTAGAAACTCAGAACAAATCTGTGTCTCACTGCCACTGGAGTTTTCCATAATCAAGCATGTGCAGATGACAACTTACCACCTACTGCCAAGAAGGGGATGGGAGAGGATTCATTGCTGCATAAATGAATTGGAAGTATCATTCAAAACAAAAGGCAAAGCACCAGAAATATTGTGTATGCTGAGCAGCACTGCAAACATTACGGCCAATTAGATAACACTACCTGTGGTCTATGCAGAAGCTAGCAGTGCATGTAATGATGCCACTTTACATTTTCAGCAGTTAAAAATCACATTATGAAAAGCAAAAAGTATTTCCTATAGCTGTTTCCTGTACTGCAGATACAATAGTTGCTAGCAATTAAACTATACTACTAGAAGAAGAGGCCCTTGGACTGACACAGATCAGCTCACCCTCAAGTCATCAGCACTCTATTAAGCTATTTGCAGAATACAGACCATCAGATTAAAAGATGTTTAGCTTGCTGTGCCACAGGAATATGCTTGTGCTAATCACCACACCAAGTCATCTTGTGAGAAACCAGTGTTTATTTCAACACTGAAGCAGTCCATGATTAAATGCATCTTCAACGTGGTAATTTGTTACCCCAAATTATTTTTTCTCATTACCATTGCTTCTGACATATCCTAGTGTTAACAGTACAGAACACTGTCTCTACAAATAAGACAAATGCATAATTATGACCATGTAAACAATGGAACTAGTGGTCTGCACTGGAAAACATAATGCAGATCCATCTGTGTACTGCAGAGTACAATGCAATTTCTACACATACTAGATATATTTGAGTTCTAACTTTCAGACAGCTCAGATTTCCAGCACTTTCAAATTCCTAGCTGTTTTACCATGCGAATAATTTACTTGGAATTCATCCATTCAGTGCATTTCTAGCAATTCCATCTTTCAATAAAAGCTGATTCAATTAGAATAGACTTACAAGACCCGTATGGTTTTATCAGTCACTATATAAATGTGCAGAAAACCACCCCCTGAGGCAGTGTCCCTATTTAATCATTCCCTTAAAGGGAATGCCCTATTTTCCAGATGACATTTAACAGATGAGGCCAGCAAGTCTCCTGAAGACAATCGGTGCACTGCACAACCGTCTGCCCTCGGAAGAAATATTCATATCAAGACATTTAGAAAGCCCAAATTTGTCTTCATGGCAACAGCCATCAAATGTTATTTTTCCAAAAAACAGTTTTTAGGCTTCAACCTCTCACATGCATTAGAAATTCTTTCCCATATGCTACAAAGCGTGGTTTACTGACGTTCAGTGCAAGTGATAGCTACACTGAAAATATCCCATTTGAGAAACATATGGGTATCAACCCATTTGTGTTTCCTAGATGACAATGTGCTATGCAGAAGCTCAATTTCCTTAACAACATCCCCTGGGGAGGCAGTATCTGTGAATCTGCACAAAAAGCGGCAGATAAGGTCTTTAAGACCCCAAGATCCATGGGACTCATGGGGAAGGGACCTCTCCATCACATTTCCCAATCCCACAAAGGATTGGATCTGTCAGGCTGCTCCTCCATTCCGTTTCAGTAGAAACTGTGATGCCTCTCATACCCATGCAAAAAAAAAACAAAAACAAACAACACACTCAAAACATGAGACATGCTGATGTTGCACAAAACAGGGTCAGTACTTGGCACAACTAACTTTGTGACCAAGCAGGGAGGAGCTTGTTTCTGACCCATCTTATTTGTTCTATACCACTGTCGTGTCTGATCTTTCCAGAAGGCTGTAGCATTCTACATACTTCTTCCACTCAAAGCCAGCCCCACAAAGATGTCCATCTTATGGAGGGGAAGAAACTACGTACTTTCCCTAAAACCAACCCTCTGTGATGTTCTTCAGGAAAGATGCATATTAACAGAAAATAAGGCCATAATCATCAGTTCTTAGCTTTTTCCTTTCTCATCTAATCACAGCAATTCTAGCTCATGATACTAATCACAGAATTCAAAAATATTTGCACAAACAACTATCCGTGAATGCATTAAACCAACTTGTTCCTGCTTTTGGAGTCAGGAACTTTATTTATAAAGTTAATTTTAAAACCTTTACTCATTCGCGCATTTTTTTTTTCTACTGAGCATTGTCATTTGAATTATGCCATTCAGATATTGCATATTCAAGCATTATGGAAAAGTTTGAAGGTAAGTCCCAGTCCAATTTCAGCAAGTTAGGATGGGAAAAGTTTCCACTGCTCATTTTTATTTTTTCCCCAACTTCCAAAGAAATAAAAAAGAAACCAAGAAAAAAACTTGTAGCAGGCTTCAAGGTTATATCGTGTAGTCTTCAGTCTGACCTCTGATGGAAGGTTTGCCAGACAAAAGCCTTCCAACAACATTCTGCAGCTGAACTCTCCAAGTTCAAGCCTGCTCTACATCAACACACCACATATCAGTGGAATGCACATCAGAGAGAACAGATAATGTTCAGGATCTCCCTGTCCTACTTAAATCACAATAAGTGACTGTATGAAAGCATGTACAATGAACACTTAATATTTTATCCCACCAGCCTACATTTATTTTCTTTTTTTGCTTGGCTGTTCCGACCAAGTAGAGAAGACATCTGATACTACGAGAAATTTTTCTGTGAAGCATTCTATCCTAACGTGACTTTCAAGATGAGAGGTACAGATACGTGAATCGAGTTTTAAACAGGAATAAGCATAGAGACAGTTACAGCAGTGAAGTATAAATGGTTACAAAAAGCTGTGGGTCAGAAAATGCAACTTCTGACCACTTAGCAAGTAATTCACGAGCTTCCTTTTCACCAGCAAAACCTCTCGTTTCATGTATTTAGTCTTTAGTCTTATTGAAGCTATTTATTCAAATGCCAGTATCTTTCAGACCAGGATAGTTAATTATTTTTGCCAGAAAAGACATAGCAAGCAAGAATACCACTGATGGCCCTAAAACAAAAAACGACGTTTCAACTAATAAATAAATAAATAAATAAAAACCAACCCACAACCAACCAACCAACCATACCAAAGTACACACCACTCACACTCAAAAGGAAAGTATTTCCTCATGAAAATTGAAAGAAAGTAGCATATCCATTATCAAACACGGAAAGAAAGAAAACGTCAGAAAGCAAAAAGGCTTCTTTGCTTCAGTCTCCACAGGGAAGATTAATTTCATATAACCAAATTAAATAAGGGGATAAGAATGCTAATTAGAATAAGAAACAGATCAGGCTACTAAATACTATATGCGGCAGTCAACAACAACCAATGAAATGCACTCATGAAATCAAATTGAGCCAAAAAAGGGAAAGAGAAGTCACAAGATCGGTAAATAAAAATGCAGGAAATAACAAATGACTCAGCCTAACTCAAATTTCAAAACGGTACCAGAAGAAAATTATTTAACAGCTAGGAGCATATAAAGGATAAAGCCGAATGGCTGGAAACACTCTAGTTTCTCTAACAGAATAACTGTCTGAGTGACTAGAAGAGAAGCAATACAAAACCTTGAGTCTTGATCTGCAATGCCATCAAAAATACACTCTGTCACTCCAGCTAGACTAAGAATGGGATGAAGCTGTCCAGAAGGAAGTCCAAAATTAGGTTTGTTTTTCATAGTTCTCAACCAACAATTACAGATGTAGGACAGCATTTATACTAAGGTTCTCCAGGTAAACTATTTAATATACTTAACCACGATTTGGGCAAAAGAATAAGGAACAGAAGAAGCAAACAGCACCACACTGAGAGGTGCTGGGAACCATCTGCCAAACCCATTCTGAGTTCAGACAAATCAAAAAGATGAAATCACAAGCCAGACAGCATAAAGCACCACAAGACCCACAGTTGCATAAGAACAAAACTACTCTAGAAAGAATGCAATAGGAAAGGACAGGAGAATGTAGCACATCAAACAGATCACAAAGCACAGATAAGCTAACATCATGATACTGAACAAAAGAAAAAAAGGAAGAACCAACACCAAGCTTCATAACTTAATAAGTGTTAGCTTCATAAGTGGATATTTAGAAAGAAATAATCCAACTAAGCATTAAACTTGAAGGTATGTTATTGATCTGGGCTGCCACAGAAAGAAATGGATGTGCAAACTGAAGAATGAAGAAAGAAAATCATAATACAAACAGAAGAAAACTGTTACTTACCTGAAAGGTTTGCCACAAACTTGTTTGTCTGAGAAAGGTTTGGCAAAAGTAAATGAGTGAACAGGGAAACCATAACAAACAAAGAACTAGAAATACATTGGGAAATTCATTGAGAATAGGGGGAGTACAAATCAACTTATCTTACTGAACAGGAAGGTCAGGAATCCAGAAAAGCCTGAGAGGTAAAAAAGCACTAGAAACAAGCTGTTGGGTTTACTGATCCTCTTTCAGTTCAGTGGAAGGGTTTAGCTCACAGATCATTTCCATCCTGTACTGTTAGAGCAATATGGATAAGCCAAATGACCACTAGGAGACACGTTAGCCTTCTTAGAACTATCCTTAAAATGAATCCAATTTTTTTCAGAGCTATTACTACTTTAGGAACTGTGGAAGACAAACACTAATCTATTTTTCTTGGCTTTGATGCAATTGAGCTGAACAAGCCATTCTTAACTGTGATCCTGTAGTGCCCATGAACCAAGATGGCCTTCTGGAAGTCACATCTGCTAACTCCATTCTGAAAGCTGAGATCTTGAAAATATTTCATAAGTTTCTCCTCCTGTCCAAGAGCACTAAAATTAACTGTCATAGGAGAGAAAAAGAGATAGTTTACATAAAGGCATATATTTTTTCTTCTGTTAAATATTTAATTACATAAAGTATATAAACACAGAAAGCACACAATAACAGTCACCTAAATTTCTGACTGAAGATGACCTCTCATCTAACTACCGTTTTCAATATAATGCAAGAAGGAACAACTAAACTAGGTTTAAATTAACTGTCAAAGTTATACGAAACAAGCTCTATTTGGTCTTAGCCTAATACAGAATCATAGAAAGGCCTGGGTTGGGAGAGCCCTCAAAGATCATCCAGTTCCTGGGGACAAGAGGTTTCCACCCACAGGATCAGGTTGCCCAGGGCTCCATCCAACCTGGCCTTGAACATCTCCAGGCATGGGGCACCCACAGCTTCTCAGGGACAGTCTGTGCCAGTGTCTCACCACCTCTCAGTGAAAAATTTCCCCCTGACATCTAATCTAGTTCTCCCTTCTTTCAGTTTAAAATTGTTTACCCTCGTCCTGTCAGTATCTACCCACATAAAAAAGCTCACTTCCCTCCTGCTTATAAGCTCCTTCCAACTACTGGAAGGCAACTATCAAGTCTCCACAGAGCCTACTCTTCTCCAGGCAGAACAAGCCCATCCCCCTCAGGCTGTCTTCATAGGAGAGATGTTCCAGCCCTCTGATCATCATGATTGCACACCACATGAAATACTGTTTGTTTCGTTCTGAGAAGACTGCTTTAAAAACGGGAAGGAAGAAATAAAAAAGCCCAAAGTATAACAGAAGTGATAGCTTATGTACTCTTTAAAAAACATATTATTTTTTGGCTGTCCATTATATTGTCTATTCCTCATTCAAGCTATGCCCATGAAGTGCATTTTAAAAAGCTGCTCCAATCAATAAAAATTACTTCATTGTTTTATATGAAGAAACAAAACATATTTTTCAGGGAAAATCATTTCTAAATAAATTCCCAAAGAATTCCAAAAGTTCCTTTCAAAGACTCTTCTTAAAAATAAGAATTGAAACCCAGAACGACCAGATAATCTGATTGCTGTCTACAAATAGAAGAGAAATATTTATTCATGCTTTTCCTCATGCTCAAGTTAAAATATAAGACTTGTAATACAGAGCTCAGTAAAGCATGGATTACATAGGACTTTTCCACTCACTTCACAGCTGCAAATGTTTTCTTCTCTAACTACCACAAGTAATGAAACGCTCTCCAGTTTAAGCTCGATTCAGCCGTGTATTTGTGAAATCAGCACGACAGGCGGTTCTTCCTCTTTTTCTCCTTCACAACCTTCCCCATGACATGCGCATGCGCGCCCGCACAGAGGCTGCATGCTGGAAGGCAGAGGAGAGTCCTTAACAAGCTGCTGTAAAACAGACATGTTAAACCAGATATACCAGATAAGAACCAATTCCTCCTCCTGAGCAGCACGGCATTTCAACAGAAATACAAATACCAGATTTGTTAAATGTAACTGATTTGTACTTATAAACATCCAGATGGTACATGACTAAACAAATTGCACATATTTCCCGGAGAAAAATGACCTTGATATCCAAGTTAAAAAATTAAGCACTTTATTTATGCTTCTCAAGGCGTAAAACAAACTAATGACAGCTTCAAGTAAAGACCTGTATCTCATAGTTAGGAGATTGTCAGACACGGAAAATGCACGTACTGAATGGTCACACTCTAGGGCACAATGAAGGAGCACACACAAATATCAAGAAAGCATACAAAGATGGCATTCGAGTTCTTTCTATCTCAGATTAACTCTTTTGTCTGTCATGATTTAAAGCTGGCTTTTTGTATGTTAGGCTGAGAAAACGATTCAGTAAGGGAGATCAATAGAGCTCAGGATGTGGAAGCCATGCCCTATTCAGCTGTTATATATGTCCCTGCTTCAGAAGCACAAGGCGTTAAATGCAGGCATCCTGATTCCACAGAAATTCACCTTGACCTGAGATGACTTCATTCTGGCTGCAAATTTCAGAGGTTATTTTACGTAAATGATGTATATAGCAGCTGGACCAACATATCACAGAAGAATATCTAGGAAAAAAAATCACTCCACAGAAGTCACTTGTACATGTTTTATCTCCTTATTCTCTCTCTCTTCCTCCTCATCAAAAGAAAAATACTTCAGAACCGTGTGCGCTAGACTCACAGATTCATAGTTAAGGCTATGAAGTCTTACTGAACCCAAAGCAAGCAAGGAAAAGCTTTAAAAATGAAATGAAATAAAAGCATAACAAGCATTAAGTAGCTACACTTTTGTACAGCAATCCTTCTCCTTTTAGTAGCACAGGGAATGCAATTAGTAAAAATATCCCCTGGTAGTCTGCTCTTTTTCTTAATTAAAAATAATTTTTAAAAAAATCACACAATTTTACCTTAGTTTTATTTCAGTTTACAAAGCAAAAACTGTTCATGTACCCTACTCCCCTGTTTTCTTTCATGCGCACAGCAGAGTATCACATTGAGCATTTCAAAGGTTAAAAAGCCAGATTTGCAGTTCTTCCTGTGACGCTCCTCACATTCCCCTGCATGCTCGTCCTTTACACTGAATGGACAAGCAGTTTGTCATAGCATAGCAAAAAGAATGGGATCGTGTAAGTAGAGACCAGATCACAATACACATGCCTAGGAATCAAACTAAGGAAAGCAATATGACAGGTAAGTTTAGATCTGGATGCTGCCGCTGAGTAACAGGTGCGTTAATAGGATATGAGAAAGAAGGAGCAGAGATGTGATGGAGAGGTATTTCAGCCTCTTAGAAGGCACGAGATGTACATCCCCTTACAGAGAATGCCAATCCTCTTAACTGCTTCTTCCCAGCAAGACTGGAATTCTGAACCTTTGGTAGCTTGCAACATGCCTGAATGACAAGAACTAAGAACTGGCAAGAAAAACAAAAACCGTATTACTGAAGAACAGACAAACTGGGAGCTCACACTTGCTGCAGTATGGTTTGTCCAAGGACCCAGCCCAGCTCTTGAAGCTTAACCAGTACCAGAGTGCTCCTGTTTCAGACAGTGCCATGAAGCACAGATGGAAATGGAATGGTAGCAAGCCCACTAAAAAAGCTTTCTTTTGGGAAAGCAAGCAGTTGTAAGGGCTGGACCACATTCAGCAACCCCGCTATAACCTCCTTGGGAGCCAAATAATTCATTTCTGGCTTTTCAGCACTGAAAATATCATTGCCACTGGCGCTTCTGCAGAAGCCTGGGCCTTCTCAGTGTTCCAGCAATTACTTTACTTTCCTGTACAACACAAGTGACATAGGGGAAATGATGATTTTCAAGTGTTTATGTCTCAGGAAAACTTAATTTCATGGGGCAGAGAAATCAAACCACTTATTTAGCCTGAGGACTCTTCCTCTTGCCAAACTTCAATGGCTTTTGCAAACAATAGGGTTTCACAAAGAGATCATACAAATTCTTTTTAATGGAAACTATTAGGCAACCTAAATATAGAGACGGTTACCAGTGCCCTCTTCAACACAGCGTGTTAGAGTTCTATTCAGCTTTCTTTACTCATACCTCTAATGAACTTCAGCAGGAGATCTGTCCAAGAAATGAAGGATTATTACAGCTCTAGGTTCCTTTCATTTGTACAACATCTTTCACCTAGAAAGACTTCAAAATGTTTTAAAGGTCACATATAGAAAATTACTATACTCAGCACAGCCTCCTATCAAGAGAAACACAGTAATTTATAAGTACCCAAGCAAAGATACAGAACAATTTAGGCTAGAAAGTAAATAAGAAAGCCATGTCTACATGAAAATTTAGATCCTCAGTCGAGCAACAGTTCTCCATTAAAACATACAGGGATTTCCAACCAGCAGATAGGATTCAGCTTTCCATCTGACTCACAGCACATCTAACTGGCTCCATGCTGGGCACTGGTTCATTACAAACCCAAAGAAAAGAGTGCCAGCTTGGGAGTCTGTTACGTCCTTTCTTGCAGCACCCAGGATTTCTCTTGGATGTCTCCCATCCAAGAACACACAGTTTAATCATCCACAGTGACACTACCATGGAAAAAGTTAATTCAAGTCCATACCTGAGAGTTCCCTTCAGAAATATAACAAAATATGATTGAGGGGTTCTAAGAATTATTCCCTCTAATCCTAAAAGTGCCATCAATTTTAAAGATCAGAATCCATACCTAGCCCTTAGCATAAAAGGTAACTCTTCTGGAGAGAGGAAAATGGTTCAACGGTGAAAACACACATAAATCTGACTCTGCACCTGAGTATGATTCTGTGAAATTAACTGTACACAATTAGTATAAAAACATGCGAGTTTTAATCAACTTAACCTAATTTCCAGTGGCTTTTAAAAGCATTACACTTGACTGTGATTGCCTGGTTTCCCATCTGCAAATCTGTTCACATTCAGCGAATTTTAACACTCAGAAGCAGACATCAAACAGTTCATCACAAAAAAACAGATTTCTCTGAACTAAAAAAAGGTGATTTACTTCACTGCTTACATCACAGAGGCATTACTATGTCTAGTAGACATAGATTTCACTAATTTAAAAAAAAAAAAACTCCAAAATTTGGAAGTAAGAAACAATGCACACTTAAGAACTGCGCTGAAGCATCGCCTCCATCCATACAAAAATTAAGATTCAAAATGGAAGACAAAAAAGACCAACATTCCCAGTGCCATCAGAACTCCACAGTATCGTTATTCTGAACAACACTGATAAAAATGTCTAATTCTAAGGGTGGTAAGAGTGAATGGTTTAATAGGGCCCCAATTTGGTGTCTTGGACTTCACTTCCTTTAAATAAATAAATAAATAAATCCACCCAAACAGCCTTTTGTGTCTCCTTGGCACCCTGAAGATTCCTCTCTCCATAGATACAAAGCTTTACTTACCAGTTCACATCTCAGCTCAGAGCTGCACCTAAAACTGCCTGGTCTAAAACCTCTCCCTGCATCCCAGACCTCAAACCCACATAAACACACGACCCAATTTAAACCGAATGGGAAAATTACATCCACAAACCCCGTCAGCCACACATCGTTTCGGAGTTTAAACAGAGAAATAAAAATGAAGGTATCAGATAAAACTCTGCATATCAGAACACTGCGAAGGAGAAAACGGAAAGAAAAAAATCACTGTTCCTAAAATACGTTCAAAATGTGTCATAGTTCAAAACCTATAAAATATTCAAGAAGGAGGGGAAAAAAGGCAACGGTGACAGAGGTATCTGAGAACTGCTTGTTTTGTTTGTTTTGTCTTAGTGCTCTCATCCAACTGAGTTTCCGGGTCAGCGGAACATAATTTTGAAGTCACTTTGTCTATAAGACTGGCTGGAGCCTGAGGATGGCTGCAGCCTTCAGCCGTGCTGCTTTCCTGAGCTTACATTCATCCCCTTATTTTGCTGAATGTTACCAGTTGTAGCACATCTACCTGCGATACAACAGAACGCCACACTCATTGCTGGAAAGCACGCTGTACGTGACAGATGCAATTCCTCTCAGCACATTTACCTCACTGATTGCCTTATTTATGACATATATATACATATTCGAAGCTGAAGTTACGAGAGTACTTCCGACACGCGCTCCAGTTTGCAGAACTCCAGGAAATCAACTTCAGAAATAGAGACGCATCATTCTCACCACGCATCTGCACTTACAAATTCAAATGTGTAACATTTGTTGCAAGTCATATTCAGTGCTGTTTTGAATGCTATTTGAAACGCAATTGCCGCTCACCATAGGATCGCAACTTTTATTGCCACTCAAACTTCTCGGGCTGACAGTACAAAGCAATAAGCTCGGTACCCTAACAAAGGATCCTTCAATAACGCTCTCCCCGGCCAGCAGTCCCGCTGGCTGCATAAAGCCCCCCACTCCCCCGGTGTCACACTGTGCGGCACGTCAGGAGGGGCAGGAACCAGGTAGGTCACCGTGTGCCTTCTGACGGTTCGAAGAGAACAGGACGCCGCAGTTCCGCCCGGGGCACGGTTAACTGGCAGTGGGGAGGGGGGAACCCCCCGGCCCGGCTTCCCCCGCCGAACGCGGCACCGCTGCCGTCAGGGCCGCCGCCGCCGCCTCGCGAACCGGGGGCCGGCGGCGGGGACTCACCGTGTGGAGGTGCCCTTCCTCACGTCGCACATCATGCACTTGAAGGCCTCGGCGCTGTTGCGGAAGGTGCAGACGCTGCAGTCCCAGTAGCCCTCGTCCGAGGAGGGTTTCGGCTGCCGCTTCGGCCTGCAGAGACACAGCACACGGGGCAGCGCGGGGCGCGCCGCCCGACACCGGCCCCCCCGGGCGCCATCGCCGCCGGCCCCGCGCACCCGAGCGGGCCCCGGGAAGGCGGCGGCGCTGCCCTACCTGGTCGGGCTCTTCTTGTCTCCCATGCCGCCTCCAGACGCGTCCCCGGCCCGGCCCCGGCGCGGCCCTTTGTGTATTTGTCAATAAGGAGGAGAGCGGGGGTCTCTCGCCTCTAACGGGGACCCGCGGAGGAGGAGCCACCGCCGCAACCTCCAGCTGTCGGGGAAACTCCTGCCGCCGCCGCCGCCGCCGCCCCCTCCTCCCTCACGTGTCCCCCCGCCGCCAACCAGCGGCCGCCCGCAGGCCGCGGCGCCCGGCGGGCCGCGCACGGCGGCAGGTTCGCGGTCGGCGAGCGCCGGGGCTCGGGCGCTGCGGGCCGGGCGGCGGCGGGGCCGGGGCGCCGCGGGGGCTGCTGGGGGCGGCCGAGGGGAGGGGAGACGAGAGGCGAGGCGGCGCGGCGGGAGGAGCGGGGTGCGGCCGTGCCCGAGGGCGGCTCCGGCGGGCAGCGGGGCGTCCCGCGGCCGTTGTCCCGGCTGACGGGAGCGGGGGCGGCGGCGCTCCGCTCGGGGAGGCCCGGCGCGGGCCGCGGGGCGGAGGCCTCTGCCGGGCGGAGCGCGGCTGTGCGGGCCGCGGGGCCGGGCCACCGTCAGTAGGTGCGGAGCGTAGCCCGGGCCCGGCGCCGCGGCCGCCGGCGGAAGGGCTGAGGCCGGGGTACGGCCACCGAGAGAGAGCTGGGCTGTTTGTAGCCGCCTGCGCAGCTCTCCCCTTGGAAAGCGCTGTTTGGCGGTAACTCTGTCTCGCTCTGCTCCCAGAGATACCGTGCAGGCCGAGCCGCGCGGAGCGAGCGAGCGAGCGCTTCGTGGGGTTCTGCTTAGAGACCTTCCGTCTGAGCCGGCCTGTCCGGCCCGGGCAGAGCCAAGAGGCGTTGGTGCTGCCGGCATTCGTGTGCGATGCTGCGCTTAAAGCGCGCAGCTCTGGCACGGCTCGCGAGAGGCGAGGCGCACGGCCGTTGTGTACCTGCGCCATCCCTGCACGCAGCGGCCCCGGGCACAGGGCAGGGTGCCATTTTGCGGGATGCTGCGCAAACAGAACAAAGAGCACATGTCCGAAGTGTGTAACAAAGACGGCGGTTAGGTGCAGGTAGATGGCAGAGTGCAAACGGACGACGAGGCGGTCAGCATCTCAGTGGCCAAAGCTGGTTTTGCTGCATCGCCTTTGTCAAGGAACAGCTGGGTTTTGAGAACAAAACGTGCTCGAGGGGAGCTTCACCCAAGTGTGTGAGCAAACACAGCTGGAGTTGTTGGCATCTTTGAAAATTTAGCCAGTGGATAATAGAGAAACTTCTCATTTCTGAAAGCAAAGTTTTTAAAGAATTTCAGCTAGAAATAGTGAGAAACGATGAAGAAATTGGAAACATGGGTAAAGGGCTTGATATCTTCCTATGGAAGCAATGAACGATCCACTGTGTGTAACATTTGCATATATGTAAAAGTACTAATGCTTGTACAGGATGCGCAGTTTTCTGCATCATTCCCATAATCCTGGATGCAAGCAATTTGAAGTCTGTGTAGTATTTCCTACTTGCGTTTGGTTGTTAATCTTCATTTCCTCCTGCATTTGCATCCTGTTTAAAGTGTTGTCATTTTCCAGTCATTTGGTGTTTTTTTCTCTTAATCTGCCTTGCCTGTTCCATTCTTCCTCTATTGCAGTTTCTTTCTTCTATTTGTATGTTACTCACAGAGGCTATCATAAATTATGAATAAAATGTATGGATTGCACATCTGGGATAAGCCAGGCTCTGCACAAGCAGCTGGCCTGGATTTGTTTGTATGTAGTTAGATTTCTGTGTGAACCCAGACCCAAACACCATGGGAAGACGTGAGCTTTTCCAGGTGAAGCATTTGATGCTACAACAGGATTTTCTTGCGTATGGGGACCATTTCCTTCTGTTGGCTATGAAGAGAGCTTTGCATTATTAGTTCAGAATTGGGCATCTACCCTGGATAACTATAGAAGTAGATAACTGATGTTGTTCTTGCTTGAATCTCCTTCAAAATAGAATTTTCTAGACAGGAAGAAGTGGAGAAACCTGTCTGCTTATGCCCTCTTACACATTGCATTCTTCTTACTGTACAAGTAAACGTTATTTCCCCACTTTCAGAAGGCAATGATTTTGAAATAAGCTCTCTCTCTTGACCTTTTCTCTGTCCTCTATTTCTATACCAATTATAAGAAACAAAACAACACTGCTATTGATGGTTACAAAAGACTGGGATATGTTGTAATCCCACAGGAGCTATTCTTGGAGAGAAGCATTCCCAATCTCAGCAGGGAGAGTCACAACAACTGCAGCCACAAATGTTATTCCTAACAGCCGAGTAATCTTTCCAGTTGTCACGTTCCAGACCTTCTGCTGCATGGAAATCACCCAAGCCACTGTGCTTAAATATTGTGATGTTTTCCCAGCAGCGTTGGGCCTGTTTCCCACCGAGCTCCCAACTAATCTCCATTTCAGGAGCTTCACAGCAATTCAGGTTGGGGCATTCAAGAGTTCACTGGATGAGTCATGGTGCCCTCTCTGTGGGAGGGTTAGTCCTCGTCTTGAAAAGTACTGAAGAGAAAATGAAGACACTTTCCTCATACTGTCTTCTGTCTACGAATAGGAGCATGAGAAAACCCTGGTGAATGTACCAGACTGCCCCAAGTCATACCTACAACCAGAACAGTGGTGGTTCCTATAGGACCAACTGGGGAGAGGTGGTAGCTGCTACATGCATTGTTCAGTTCACAGGTAAGTTGGGCTAAACAACACCAAGCAAATCCTGAGCTTAGTTCTGTAGTGTTACCCTAGAATGGACAAAAGTGCACCTGACAAGTGTGGGTGGGAGTACCTGGGTTCCTTGGAGAATTATGCTTCTTCTCTGTAGTGACTTTTGTCCATTTGTGGAATCACATTTCATTTCTAAGAGACAATTTGAATGATTTCATTTTCTAGCTATAATGCAGGAAAACACATGGCGAAGGTGTGTATAATATGCAGATGCTTAACCAAGAGAATATTTCATAGAGGCTGTAATGCTAAAAGGACTTCGCTACAAACTGACAAAGCTGAGAATTCCTTAAGCAGACATTATGTCATCTAATTATACCCACATGAACCAGAAGACTTATCTGTCTTCTGCTAAATATTTGTGCAGAATATCACTGCATAAGTCGTTTGGATGACAGTCAGTACTAGCAGTCTTCAGAAATGTTCCAGGGAATGAAGGAATAAGAGTGAATCTTCACATTAAATTCCCCTAATTTTAGGTTTTACATTGTCAAAAAATAACCTTACTCCAGAATAGTCATTTGCACTCTATTTTAGTTCAGCTGACCCGAAGTAAATTCATCTGTAAGGCAGAATGTTTGGGCAGTATATTTGTTTCCTTCATGCATCAGTCTCTTTCTCTCTCCAGCTAGAGTTAGATCTGTTAAAACTGACTTATTTATAGCATTGCATTAGTGGAATGCTTATGGTATGATTGTGATATTGAATATGATATTACAGTGATAGCTTTGTGGAAGTTAAAGATCTAATAACATTTGCAGTGTCTTATGGTATAAATATTCTGGTGTGTGTGACATCTCGGTTAAAAATTAATTCATATATAGACGGCATGAAAGGGGAGAGCAGCTACTTCTAAATATCTTTCTGTGTGAAAAGCCTTGCTGCAGAGAGAATTACAGTTGTTCCTGAGAAAAGTGTTCACATGTGAGGTTATTTAACAATGGGCCATTGCTCTATAAATTTGCATGAAGACTTGCCAGAACTGGGCTGTATAATATGGCTGTGAGAACTTGGCTCCAAATGTATACACCAAAGGGTGTTGGACACGGAACACTTGCAGGCTATACTATGGCAGCATGTAGTTGTCTGTGTAGGTGATCATTTGAAGATCAATTGAAGTTCAGCTGTAGCAGTGATTTTTGTGTCTGTCTTGTATGACTGGAATGAAACTATCAAACCACTTAATTTTAGATACATGATAATTATTAAATAATGATTTAAATTGCTGCCTCATTTATGCTATTGGTTTGGGCTCGGCTTTTATCTTTGCAGATTTTGTAGTGAATTTAAAAGGTGACAGATTTTCAGCTCTATAGTCTCTGTTAGCCTCTCTATTTCATCACAGACAACAGCTACATTAGAAATAATCCTATTTTTTCCATTCATCCTTTCTTAGAGGTAATCCATGGTGTAAGGGATCACCTCTAGGAATTAAAGAATATTCTTAATGCTCATTAAATATTTCTGGTCCTTTTACTGAGGTTTCCAGGCATGTTGGTGCAAGGGACAGTCTCTTCCACAGAAGATGATAATTCATTTCAGATAGATCACTAAAGATTGTTAATAAATAATAGTAGTATTTAATTCTTCTGTCACGCCTCTCACAGGAGAGGTGTTAATGCTAGATTTAAGGTGTTGCAGGCATTGGAAACATTTTCACACAGGCTACATTTGGATTTGAGAACCCAGTGAAACTTTCCTTATAACAAAGGGTGAGCGATTGTCTTCTCTGGGGCAAATGGCTTCTAGTGGAGTCTTGCTCTAAGCCACCTGTAAGCAGAGGGAGACAAATCTCCCTGTACCCTGTGAGAAATTGTGAATTTGGACACTAGGGCTAAATGGACTGGAGTGAAGCTACCATTACCCGTGACTGAAATTTGGGGCTAAATCCTTCCCTGGTGGCTCCCACCTGGATGAAATGAGGTGGTGTCCAGCATGTCCTCCACTAAGGGGGATTCATCCAGGCAAAGCCAGAGCCCACAGATGAAGAATGGGCATGCAGTGCATAGACTCCTATAAGCTACAACAATCTCCATATTTAGCTGCCAGTTCTTGCTGACATCAGAATAAGATCTAGCTGGTGATAAGGCGAAGGCATACCTCAGTCAGGGAGCCAACCTGCCCTGGGGCTATGAGAGAGAGGAAAATGGTCCACTCTCAGTGCTGTCAGCTCAGATCTGCTCCCTGATCTCACCATTTCCCTTAATCCCTCCTACTTCACTCCCTCTGCCCTTCTGTGTTGCTTGCTGTCTTCCTATTTTTCTCCTTTTTCCTCCCATTCTTTATGTGTTCCTTCATTTTTCTTCCTGTTTTCCTTTTCTCCTTTCTTCTTTATCTCTCGCAGCTCTTGTGCTGCTCATTCTGCCTGCTCCATCCTCCAATTCCCCTTTCTGTCATCTGCTCCACTCTTCTTTTCCTTGCTTTTCACCTTCACTGATATTTTCTATAAGATACTTTAAAGTGTTAAAATCTGCCCAGAGGTTGAGGTTCCTATTTGTGTGTCGCACAGGTGGCAGCCTTCCAGTGGAAATAGTGCCAAAGGAAGAACAGCAGCCCAAAGGAGATTTCACACTTTACAGCAATATTTAAAGCATTCTGAATCTGATTAGGGGCTCTGGATGAAAGTCACACAGCTTCCTGATCCTACACAGCATTTTTCAAAAGCTGTCATTGCAAAAAGGAAATGCTGGACCTGAAGCCCCTAAGCAAGTTCTTTCTTCAGTTCAGTACTCAACGTAGTATCACTCAGCACACGGACACCTTCCTGGCTGCCCTCAGATGTGCCATTGCAACACCTTTGGATCAAAAGTGCCCTTCAATTCTCCTCCCTGTAAATCTCCCTTATAAATTCCTCCCAATTTATTGTGAGATCAAAATTTGACTTACAGGCATTTGTCTGACAAACAAAAGGAAAAGGGTGAATGCGTAGCACTGAGGCACCAGGAGGGAAAAGAAAGGGATGTTGCAAATGTACTGCTTTTTCTGTGTGTAGTCAAATGTGGTGAATGAGCAAATCAACCTTCTGTCAGAAAAAGAAAAAACACCAGAAAGGTGATGACTTCTTAAAATGAATGCCTTCTCTGTGTGTAATAAAAAGTGCATCTCATTTCTAACAGCTGTATGTACGCACAGATACATGGGTGCATAACAAATATTCAACCAACTGAAAATTTGTCTTAAAACGTATTAAAAGCCAGGCCATTACTTTTTCATTACAGCATACTGTGTAGAGAGAGATCTCCATCACCTCCTCCCATTTCCCAACTTCCACACTATTCTAGATAAGGAAGAGAAAAATGAGAAAATGAGTTTGATGAAGTTGTGCTGCACAGGAGTGATGGCAAGAGATCCAGTTGGTTGGTTTTGGTTGTGTTTTGCTTTTTTTTTTGCTTGGAATCACTGACTTGGTCTCGTTTTGGCAGAAGATTTTATCCTTGACATAATCCATGTCAGTATCCTCTACCTCCAGCCCCAGTGTTACACTTTTCTTTTTTTTCTTTTCACCCTTTTAATTAAATGAGTATAAAATTAGTATAAAATGTAGCATTTAAACAAGGAAAAGGAACAAAAAAGAGCAGAGGGATTGGATGCAATTACTAGAACACATCACAGGGTAGGTTCAGAACCAAGGTCAAGTGAGGATATCTCTCCCCTGAGGAGAAGACAAGATTCCTTGTTGCTTTGCTAAATTTATTGCAATGCCAGCATCCCTAAATGACCACACACTGCTTCTGCCTCTTACTGTCCCTTCCTTCATCTCTCCATATTTTTGCTGGACCTGTGCTGCTGCCAAGTGTGGGGCTGTGTTGTGTAGGAACTCAGTATTTGGTGAAAGCTCTTTATGGTTCTTTTTCAAAATGAATAAATATATAACTGAGCAGGAGGAGTAATGAAGTTTTTTAACTAACGTGGAGCATACCCTCAGGCTTTGCCTGTAGGTGAGGAGCACTGCAGTGAGCCCCTTGCATTGACAGGTGGTCTGGGGCTGGCAGAGGAAATGTGTCCCAGAGGAACCTGTCAGTCAGCATGAAGTGGTGCCAATTCCTCCTGTTAGGTAAATGGACAAGCAGAAGACTTCAAATGCTTTGAAATTCAAGAGTAATTTTTCAATAAAGGATTATATAGCCCTGCAGTGCTGCTATTTTTAAGCTGATTTGAACCTTAAAAAAAACAAAAAAAAACAAAAAAAAAAACCACCAAAAAACTGGAAAATAAAATTGCAATTATAAAGATAATTATAAATTATCACAGATCACCAGTGCTGGAAGTGGAACATTGAGGTCAAGCTTCCTTAGAAAGCAGCAGCACTGCCCAGTCTCCCACTTGTTGTGGAGCTGCCCGGCTGGCACCGCAGAGGCACACCACTGTTGCAAGAGCTCTCCAGCTAAATTTCTGCTCTCTGGCTGCTAAAAAGGAAGAGGAAATGGAGTTACATAAAAAGTTTTAAAAATGACAAATCTCTGCCACAGTTTGTTAACTTCTGCTTGCAAAGTATATAAGGGCACGTAATGCCTTAATATACCTCTCCCGTAAGTACAAAGTCCTTATGCTTTCTCCATCGAATTACATGGTTTGGAGAAGAATTACGTTTAAGACTGGATTTATGAAAAGACTATCTAGAAGCTTCTGTTTTTAATGAATTGCAATGTCTGTAGTATTCTAGGCAATTTTAATGACCAAATTTGTCATAAGTAAGTCTGTTTAACTACTACAGTTTTCATATAAACATTGATAAATATTGCAAAGAATGAAGTGTTAGACGTCTTTTTTATGATTCTAGTAGAACATAGAGTAAAGGCTTCTGACAATTTCCCTTATCCTTGGGGAAGCACTTAAGCAGATAAAATAATAATGTGAGTTCCTAGTTTATATAGTAACAACAGAATATTTGTAAGTTGCACATGTAAGGAGATCTCAAATAAATTCAGAAGTTCTATCTGTAGTTCAATTATTTGAAAGAAGAAACAAATCTTATCACTGGATTTATTTGTTGAAAAAAAGCTATGTCACAGGGACGGAAGGGAGAAATGTGGCAGAAACTCCTTAGCCATGTGTGTCATTAAGCACACCAAAACGAACTAGATGCTGTGCTTGGGTTAGAGAGTGTAGCTTTATGCAAGCTGTTTGAATTTACAATTAATTCCAGATGAGAATCTGTCCCTGTGTAACTAGAAGAAGAAGATAACAAATGGTTTGGTAGATACAGGAAAAAAGCACCTCAATGAGACAGTGACAGGAAATTATTGATTGACTTTGGGTTCAGTTAGTAACCTCAGGAGGTCAAATACAAGAGAGGTCGTAGAGCTTAGAAGTCTAAGAAGTGTACATGTTCGAAGAGCCGTCTTCTGTCTTCTTAAGAACTTGCCTGGGATGCTAGCCAGAATAGCTTTGCAATAGCACCTGACAGATAAAATTAAAGCATGAATCATAATCTCCCCAGTCTGCCAAACTGAGGTTTATTCAAGTTGTAGCTTTAAGATAGATTGCAGTTTATAATTTGATGCCATGTCCAAAAGCTAACTATCCCTTGATTTCAAACAGTGTTGTGGGAGGGTCAGGTTTGAGCTGGGTTACAAACCTGGGTTTGTGTGATGAGAGCTGAGAGAAGGGAGTTTCAAAATCATGAAAGTCTCTATCGTTTAAATTTAAATGAAATATCAGATGGACATTTGCCAGTATAACGTATCATTCTGACAGAACGCAATGCCGAAGGAGATAGAGCTCTTTGGATTACCCTGAAAGAATAAAGGACATGGTAACATTCTTACAAGGCAGGGAAGATGGGGAACGTTCAAAAAACAAGCATTCAAACCAGTTCCGTAAATTATTTCAGTGGAACTTGTAATGTAGAATTCTTGATGTTTGGAAACTCTGAGATAGGAGGGAAAAGATCAGTCCTGGAAGAAAGTGAGAATTTTCAATAACACAGGCATCATTCATAGGCTAATTTTCCAAAAAAAATCTACTTAATCTTTGAGGCTATAGATTGGTTGGGTAACACAGTATCATTCTCCCAGTTTTCATTTTAGACTATAGCAGTCAAAGGAAGATATGGCTTCAAAGAGCAACAAGCATAGTTTGAAATTCAGCATTGCTGGTAATGGACCAACCACTGGGAGTTTTTAGTGGCCTGTCTGAGACAAGGGATGGACATACAGAAGTCTTCAATTATCAGATTATCTTGGTATGTGTGACTAATTGATAGTCTGAATATGAGGTTTTGTGAACTAAACATTTTGTAATTGGCAGCAAACTGCCCACTTTCATCAACAGTAATAAAAAAGACTAATGCCTTCTAAGAGTTTTTCTCTCTGTGCCTATGTATGCAGCAGATCTGTATTTCTTAAGAAGTGCTGTAATCCACAGATCAGAGTATATGATAGAAATGAAACAAGCTATCGCATTTATAATGCAAAGCAACCTGACTTTGAGTTATCAGCTCACAATAATAGAGCAGCTAGCAGACTTCACTGTGAGAATACAAATTTACATCCAGTCTCTTTGGTGGTGTCCACTCAAGACCTGATATTCAATTAACCGGTGGCAGATAAGACCAAAACCTCTGACAAGGGGAACCTAGATGTGGTGCTGGTAGCCATTGTTTAGGTGCTGTTAATATCTGCTCTGGGGGTACTTTCAGTGCAATCAGTGGTGTACATTCTCAATATCAAATCCTACTTAACATTTATCTTTGTCTGAGAACTTCATAAAAATGCTTTTACATACTAACATCTAACAATAAAACCAGAGATGAAACCCAATAAAGATAAACCAAAGGCAGTGTATCTGTCACAAATATCTACCATAAGCTAAAGATACACATGAGGAATCTTGACTCAACTGAAGTAGAATTTGACATTTTAAGACAGATTTGTCAACACACACTGATTGCTTTATGCTGCTACATGGCAATGCAAAGCAAACATGACATAGTCATGAGCTAGGCCAGGCTTACAGCATTACTGGAAGAGCTAGCATTGGCAAAGAGTAAGCCTGATTGTGAACTGACCAGCAGCCAGGCACAAAGGTCCTTCAGAAAGGTGACAGTGGGGACCAGCTGGTAATTGTGTGTGCTGCCAGAAGGAGCTATTACCAAACAACGCCAGTGTGCCCAGCTGGCTTTTACCAGTTAAGCTGAATCATGGAAATCAGGGTGTGAAGAAGGATGGCACTTGGCTTTGCTATTTCTGATGTTGTACATCCAGGTATAGATCTGCACCCGCTTTCGCCTTTGGAAAAGTCTATACCAGTTGTTAATAACATACTGTCAGTGACTAAATGTGATATTTTGGGAGCTTTGACTCTATGGAAAATTTGAACATTCCTCTGTTTCTGCATTATTGCATGGAGATGTGGAATATAAGAATGGCAAAAGGCAGATTTCAGAAATAACTGTTTTTTAAATTGTTTTAAATTTCTTATAAAAATGCATTTAATCCCTGTATCTGCAAGTTACAAAGATTGCTGTACCTTAAGCACAGGTGATGTAATACAACCCATAAGAATGGATCCTGAGCCTTTGATGTGTCTGAAGCGAAGAAATTTTAAGTATAGAACCTCCGTAAGAAGGCACACACCACAAACACACCACTGTTCTGTGTTTCTCACAGCACAGCTAAGGTCTGCAAACGTGACAAAGAAGTCACCCAAGGTGATGTTAATACAGATTATATAACTTTTATCTGATGTTCAGAAGGTATAGGAAGGGTTGGCATAGGCAGGATGATCCCTCACAGTGTGTTACCACTGTGCTTTGAGGTCCTTAGCAAGGAGCCCGGAGGAATTATTTCTGGTGAGTCCAATGGCTGTCCTACATGCGCTGATGGATGGTGCTGCTACATAAAACCTCTGAGTTCAGAAGCAACCATGAAATGCCTGGTTCCTGGGCTATCAAAGATGGGAAGTGTTGCAGAGCCTATGTTACCACATAAAGATGAACAGCAGGAACATCAGCAACAATGTGAGTGTGCTGCAGCTGCACCGGGCGGAAGGGAAGCCAGGGAGTTAAAAGAAAGAGACAGTCAGTTTCAGTAGATGGTCTGTGTGAAATCTTCCTTTTGTGGTCTGCTGGTTCATTTCATTTTTAATTGGTGAGGAGGAGGGGTCATGTTCTGATTCTAGGAGCATTCCAGAAGTCAAGAAATGCCACACCACAACATACACATCTGAACAACTATACAATAGTAAGTTTCTTTATTTGCTTTAGTAGATACACTTTTTTTTTTTTTTTTTTCTTTTTTCCCTTTTTTCTCTCTCTTTTATCTTTCTTAAAGCAACTAAACATTACAGGTAGGGTAGCCAACCACGTAATAGCTGTCGGCTGTTTTTCCTGTTGCACAGGCACATGTGAGTGCTCATTCACTCATTCATTTTCTGTGTTTGAAATCAGAGCCAAAGCATTCAGAAAAGCCAGTTACACATTCTGCTTTTCGACAGCGTTAGGGTAACTGTTCATTGCTGTGCTGAGGAAAAAACATGTTCTTCAGCTGAGATGCCCAGGTATGTCACTCCAGAACACCACTTTCATTAAAGTCTCTGTAGAAAGATTAAATAGGTATGTTTTCAGAAGAAGTCATCATTGCCAGCTGTTACATGTCCAGCAACTTGCAGTTATCTCCTCTTGGTGCTGTCAGCCAGTCTTGAGGCATTTTTTGGAGGCCTCCCTTACAACGCTCAAATCCCCAGAGCTGTGGCAAAGTTCCCTTTTTCTCCAGCCTGCATTCCTACCTATCTGAGCAGTGGGGCTTAGGAGTCAATACTCCTCCAGTGTTTCAGCTGAAGAACCAACTCGGTAGCTAACGGGGTCAGATTTACTGCCAGAATTGACTGACAGAATTAATTTCAAGATAGTATTGTATGTTTGCACTGAAACAAGTGTTGGCTCAAGCTCCTTCTTGCTGAGCCCTGCTTCCAGGCTGTTTATATGTGATCCCAACTCAGCCTTTGACTACGAGTTTGAGCTCTTGACTGTCTGTCACTGTAAATCTTCAGTGACTCTGTTTGAATCAAAGCATTCCCTCTGGGTTTTGAAGAGGTTTAAATGGATGCAGAATTTTCGGTTTTATCTTGTTTGTTGGGTTTTTTTTCCTTTCTTTTCTGCCTGGGAAATAAAATAAGCAGATGGAATCTCAAGTCTTCTGAGATCAACTGCAGGGAAGAAGTTTTCTGTGGGTGTGCAATAACAAGATAGAGGACAATTTGTCATTTATTGCTGCACTGCTGAGTCTGAAGTAATTGTGTCACTGTTGAACAGCCTGAGAAGGATGGGTGAAAGCACATACTGACATGGGGGTATTGCTAGAAATAAAAGTGTAATGTCAAATGGGTGAGTTCCTCCCACAAAAAAAAAAAAAAAAAAAAAAAAAAGTCAATTTGCAAATAATAGAAAACAATGTTATTTTTCTTGATGATGTTAAAGCATTTATGGATTAAGTTGCACTATAAATAAAAAAGTTTACAGTTTTTTCTGGTTAGAAACCTTCGTTAATGGATGCGAATACAACATTAAAATGATTTGTTTATTGCTAGCCAAAGTATTCTGACACAATTATAGCACTCCATGGTCTTCCTTAATGGATAGTGTTAATTTTGGAGCCTATCTGCGTTTGCAGAAATTACTCACTGTATTAATAGGTGCCAGCTGTGAGATAAGCCACTGACAGCTCCGTAAAATACTGTAGTTCTTTCACACTGATTTCATGTACAGCTAATCACCACACAGTCCTGCATGTGCTGCTGGAAGCTAAAAGGGAAAACCACCGCTTCGCTTCACTATTGTAAATATCTAGCTGGTGAGGTATAAAACATTCTCCAGCTTGCTCTTGTTCTTTGCCAGGAGAAATAAAGCATTTTAAATAATCACTCTTTTCTGTTACATTTATTTGAGGAAAGGGAATATAATAGGGCAGGCCAAGCAAGAAGGCACTGAAAATCACTGAAGAAAGTTGTCCTGACATCATCACAGAGGACATGAATCTGAGCCACAACAGAAGATAGAGAAGCCTGCAGATAGTCACCATACTGGGCAGCAGAGGAGCTCTTTGTTAGTAGATTTGTTGTGTGTTTAATGGTGTAAGAGGTACCTGCAACTGCAGGACTCCATCCCTGTCACAAACAGGCTGAGCCCTTGCCCTGTGTGCAGCAAGATGGAGGCACAGAGACCAGTCTGTGTCATGGGATTGCCATATAGAAGGATCACAGAACCACAGAATTGTAGAGGTTGGAAGAGACCTCCAGAGGTCATCGAGTCCAACCCCCCTGCCAAAGCAGGTTCCCTACAGCAGGTCGCACAGGTAGGCATCCAGGCAGGTCTTGAACATCTCCAGAGAAGGAGACTCCACCACCTCCCTGGGCAGCCTGTTCCAGTGCTCCGTCACCTCACTGTAAAGAAGTTCTTGCGCACATTTGTGCAGAACTTCCTGTGCTGCAGTTTCTGGCCGTTTCCCCTTGTCCTGTCTCCACACACTGCTGAAAACAGTCCATCCTTGCCATTCTGCCCCTCACACCTTCGATATTTATAGATCTGGATCAGGTCCCCTCTCAGTCTCCTTTTCACAAGGCTGAACAGACCCAGTTCACTCAGCCTTTTGTCATAGGAGAGATGCTCCAGGCCCTTCACCATCTTTGTGGCCCTCTGCTGGACTCTTTCCAAGAGATCCCTGTCACGCCCTATATTAAATCATTGTCTATAATGGTGGGAGGGAGATCTGGCACAGTGACACAACACGTATGCATTAACTGACAAGAATAAAGCTGTGCTGTTCCCACCGCTGGCTGACCCGAGGAACTGAGGGGCTGCTTTCCCAAGGTTAACTACCTGGCCGAGCGTCCCATGTCACTGCCTCCAGCACCGTGCCCACTGCTGAGCCCGGTGGGCCTGCTGATCCGGCTCAACGTCCTGATGGATCTGACAGGCTGTGGTGATGTGTGAGCAGTGGTGTAGAGCAGAAAGGCAGAGCAGAAAGTGTCCCTCACTGCAGCCAAACCCCTGGGTGTCTCCTCCATAACCAGAACCATCCCAACAGCTCCCCAAGGTGCTAATGGGTTGCACTGGCCTTATAGCTCTAGAGACAGCAAACCTCTACCTGGTCATTTTTGACTTTAAAAAATCAGAGGATCATAGGATTGCTGAGTTTGGAAGGGACCTGAGGAGGTCTGTCGTCCAACTGCCTGCTCAAAGTAGGAGCAGCTTTGAAGCCAGATATACTGATATATGAGATATACCATTAACGGTTGTTTCCTTCCTTAAAATAAACTTGATCTTTTTTTAAAAAGGAAACAAGGCAGTAAGGAAGCTTCATTAGAAGAGTATTACACAGTCAGCAAAGTCAGCTACCCAAAAGTTAGGCAATGCCTGAGTTACAGCTGCCTACATGACCTTGACTTGGTCCCCTATGCAGGTGCATTATGCAGTACCAGCACGCGTTGCTCCTCCACAGGATCTCTCTCCTGCTCAGCACAGAATACAGATGAAAGGGGAGCAATAAGGGGATCTTAAACTTGCCACTTTCTAACGTTAAAAGCTTCACCTTGGATCCTATATCCCAATTAATATTCCAGCAATGTAGAGGGTTCGATGTGCGTAGACCACACCTGTATACACACTGCACCAGGTTTTGACCTGAAAGAAAAGTTAAAATGCCTCTTAAAGGACTGAAAAATGAAGTTATCAAGGATGAGCTTTGATTTTATCCCCTTCTACAGTTCATGTTAATTTTGGACATGAGAGGTCACGTTTAGCAATACTTATAGGAAATAATCAATCAGCTTATCATAGCAATTGTGAAACAAATACGACTGAGTTTGGATGTCTGTGTGAACAGTCACATGGGGAGAAAATCCAGGCAGCTGGCTCCAAATAACTATTAATCCTCCCCAAGGCAGCAGCCAAGAGAATGGCCTCGGGCCTCTGAGAGCTGGAGCCAGCACGTTTCAGGAGAAGCAGCACTGAGGGATCTGGGATGAGGCAGAATGGAGAGCAGAACTCACACAGAATGACATCATTTGGTAAACAAATGCTGACTTTTTTCAATCTTATTTGCTCCAGCTTTTCTTTTTTCCTTCCAGGGTCTGAAGTAAATTCCAGAATATAATACATGCATAGCATCACACATTAAAATTTCAGGGTGCTTAGGATTTAGAACTATTTCCAGGTAAAACTTCAAACACTCATGTGATCCTTATGAAGGGGCAGGAAATCTACAGACTGGGCTCAAAGGTGGGAAATCTCTGCTGTTTTCTCCCTGCAGAGTTCAGGATCCCTCTCACCCTTTGCTGCTTTGTGTTGCCTTTGTGGATAAGATGCAGGGCACTGATATACTGCCTTTTGTTCGGCCCCCTAATTCCTATTAAGAAAATGGAGGAATTCTGACATGTTGGTGGCAACACACACTGGATGATAAAGTGTAGCAGGAAGGTGAGCAGGAGCTTTCTCACTGATTTAGTGTGATCAAGATTTACACCACTGTTTATGAAAAATACATCAATTTTCAGTGTCCATAGAACAAAAGTGCCTAGGGTTGCCTGCACTTAATCAGAAAGACACACAAAAAAGAAAAATTGTAAAATATGAAAACCCTTCTGACATAAATAAGATGTCTTTAAACATACAATTGTAATTCAGATCAAGTGTTTGTCAATTAAGAGCATTAACCGGGGACACAGCCATCCTATCTGGCATATGCATTCATCCATGGACATAGCCTGGAGCGCTGGCGATCAATTATTCAGCAAGGCGTTTCATACTGCCTCCACCTTTCATAGCACATCATCTGCCAGATTGTGATCAGCAGCAAATATATGAACAGCAGCAGAGGAGAAAACAATTAATATTTCTTGGCTAAGTGAGATTTTAATTTCCTTGGTAAAACTCTCCTCAGTCATTAGGTTAGAGAAGATGCATGAGTCTATGTCCTCGTGCTTTCACAAAGAGCCAAGACGGTGGTTTACCATTCCCCAAATATTCCATATCCTTTAGCATTCAAATCTCTCAGAATTCTGCCTCTCCTGTTACATTCTGTTGTCACCTCCTCCTCCTCCTCCCCCAGATCTTTGCTATTGGTCTGGCAGAATATTGATGGAGAACGGCTCTCCTTGTGTGCTTTTTCAGTTTTGAAACTGAGGCTATGGACAGAAGTGTTGCTCTGGCTATCACTCATAGAAGTAAAGAGGTCACTGCCCCACATGCTCATCAGCTTCTTCCCCTTCCTCCCCATCTACCTCCAGCTCACTTCTCTTGAGTCAGCCCAAAGAAAACTGCCCCACCAAAAACCATGCTCATTTTCTGTAGGATCAGTGGAGCTGATTCACCCCGGAGTTGCAAGAGATGCAAGGAAATAAGGAGAAGAAGAGACGTGGGAAGGGAAGAAAGTAAGGCGGTCATCTTCAGTGGCAGCCCATAACACTACCAGATTAGGTGCAGCATGAGCAGCTCCTTGAGAAGAATATGTTGACCACAATCTATATACAGGGGAAAGTGCCATATTACACAGTATACATTTCCAACTCTTTTTGGCCTTTTTCATTTAAGTTTTTTAGTTAGATTTCATTGGCTTGCCCCTCTTGGGAGCTGGAATCTCTGATCTCTTTAATATTTAAAGAAACTTATGTGCTTCAGAAATGATATACATTTAAAAATTCCTTTGAACTCATGTTTTTGTTGATGCTTTGTTTTTTTTCTTAGTCTACTGCTAACACATGCCTGGGTAAATCTATGCAGGGCTCCTTTCCTATTCATCTTCTCAGTTCTAACTTATTTATACTCCATTTTTTGCCTGTTAGCAGCAGGTAGGCTCTACGTATTTTATGTATAGCAAATAACTTTTTTTTTGCCTCATAACAGGAGAAACATACCAGAGGTCATTATAAAACAATCAAGGTTATTAATTCTGCTCTTCTCTTGTGGGAGCTGCTTTGTGTTTCTCTAGCTGCAGGGCATCCATCTCTTAGAAGTGCATCTTCAGCGTTTTTTCCCTTGCGGTTTCTGTTGTCGTGGGTAATGCCAGGTGTGGAGCAGGATACATGGATGAAACTGTAGTGTCCCTCTTCACCTCTCTCTCTCCTAGGAGGTTGGGGATGAGGACAACATGATTTGGGAGATGGCATTTCAGTTTGTCTTCCCGTGGGCAGTTACTCTGTCTATGCTGTCTAAATACATTTGCATAGTATCTTGAAAAGGCCTGGCTGATTCTAAGCTGAGGTCAGTATTAGGAAAAGAAAATGTGTTCTACTGAGATGTTACAAGGAACTAGGGATGCCAGGGCAGCTTTTTGAAAAATCAGCTGTGCAGTTCTTAATTTTGAGTAAATAATCAGACTTCAGGTACCTAGACTATGTTTCAGGTGGAACGAAACATGTAAGTAGAAGAAGTGAATCACAAGAAAGCACCCTGGTCATAAAAGGTGCCTCAGTAGGCCCGGTTTGCATCAGAAAACAGCCACCTAATTTCCAGTATCACCAATGTCAAAAACATGTGAAAACAGGCAAAGGAAGGATAGATAGGTTGGCACCACGTCCAGCCTCTATTAAAGCGTTTTCTGAAGATAATAAGCAGCTCTGGGTTTGTGTGAGTGTGAATTTGTGTGAATGCGTCTGCCATCACTTTAAAAATTGCATCTCTGTCTGTTCAGCAGGAAAGGCTTTGAGAGAAGTATGCCAAAATGAAGGGCTTAGAAGAGGTATCTTGACTACCAAGGGAAGGGGATGTGACATGGTCTTGATCAATGGTTCTGAGGTGTAGTGGGCCAAAGGAGGGAGAATCTCTGTGCAGGAAGGTCAGGATGCAGGGTAACTTCACAGACCGCGCAGCCCTGCCAGCCAACCACACTGGTTGGCAGCGCACCCAGAGAATTACACATGCCATGAAAAGGAAGCAAAGCACCCACCAAGAGGCCTGTCCCTCATCTAGTCCTTGTTGGCCTGGGACCTTTTCAAGTTTTGTTTATCCTTAAGCTCCCCACTGTCTCCCATGTCACCACTCTCACAATATTGCTATCACAGTAGTTGGATGCCTTTCCTCAGAGGGGGGAAAGCAGCTCCTGCAGAAGGGAGGCTTGGCACTGTACCAGCAAAGTCCTTCTGAACTTGGGAGCAACATTCTGTTTTCCACACCAACAGTAAGCAAAATGTCCTCCAGCACTGCACAGTACATGAACGTTCTTGGATTTTGTATTGGCTCTCTTCAAAGACTTGTTTAGATGCTCCACTAGCCTAAGCCCTTTTGATCCCTCTCCTTAAAAATGCCCAAGACAATGGCACTGTATTCCCTATCTTGGGGCATTTTGGCAGTGAGGAACTTCTGCCCAGCAGCCATTGAAGATCTCTTCTGGATCTGCTTTGGATCTCAGCTGACAGTACTGAATACAAGTGACATTTCTATGGGCCTGGAAGAGCTTTGTGTGCGTGGTGGTGGTGGTGCTGGCTGTCATAGCACATACACTCTGGTGTAAGGTGAGGTCCAAGGGGAAGGCAGCAGAGACCCAAATGCAGCAATAGCAGTGAAAGGAAGGAAAAGAGGGAAGGGATAAAGTCTACCTACCAAGGAATCACTTTGCTCTTAGGCAAAACAGTTCTAAGAGGACAAAAAAACTGGCCAAAGAAAGACTTATGGACAGCTGTAAGATGTCCAATTAAACCCACGTGGAGAGAAAATAAGTGATCTTTTCTAAGTCCTGTTGGCAAAAACCTGACTCCTGTTTGGAACACTTCACCTTTTGGGGTGCCTTTATGCTGGATCAGGACTTTGAATTACGTGGCTGCAATATTTTGACCTGGTACAAGGGGTTCAAAAGTCTGCTATAGTGCTTGGTTGGACTATGGCCACAGCTCTTTAGCCCACACCTCTGGTAGTTCAGAGTGGGACTCAGAGCAGCAGGTGGACACATCACTCTTCCTCATCCCTCTGGGAACCACAAATTGATTCTCATTCCTATATTTTCCAGGATAAACTGTAAAACTTCTCTGTGAAAGGGGGTATTAAACAAATAAATGCTGGCATCGAACCACCTCCTCATCAGCAGGAAACTGTGTGTCATCAAGCTTCTCGCCTATGTTGGGAAGAGTGAGGGAGATGTGATAATGACAGGGGCTGCCTCCGGAGAGGGAAGTGGGGATGGCATAGAGGTGGGCGCAGAGCTCTGGTAGGTGAGGCAAGGAGTCAAATGAATGTAGGGAAAATAGATAAGGGTCAAACAAAAGAGAAATTTATTAGAAGTGAAACAAAGCAGAACAACTGAAACCTTCAGAGCTGTAAAAGTGAGGAAAGAAGAAAAGGTATGACAACATTCTCATCAAAATTCCTAAAATAGGCACGTTAGCTCACCCAAGAGTGGAAAAAAAATTACAGGGAGGCTTCGATCTTGTCTGTCTCATTCTCTAATCCAGCCAGCAGTGTGTCCACGTTTTCATGCAACGTGACTATAATTATAAGCTGTGATCTATCAAAGCAGGACCTGGAAATTTTCATCTCACTGCCCTTCAAATATAAGGGGAAGGCTGCAAAACTGTTAAAATGTTGAATTTTCTAATCTAACCACATTATTATTTAGCACCACAATTTTAAACATAATGAGAGTGGCTGGTTTTCCAGTGACTAGGGCTTGACAGCATCACAAAATTAGACAATGAATGTAATGAACACGACTCAACGCCTCACCCAGGTTTACTGTTTCTTGGTGTCTAATGGAAATTGCTTGCCATATCCTCCTCTTGAAATGATGGACCTGTATAAAGCTCTCTTTCCAATTAACAAGAAATCTTAAAGTGTAAGAAGACATATAAAGAGCCCTTTCTTACCATTTTGTTACTTATTGGTGCTCAGGAGCCTGTTTCTCATTCCTCTCTCTGCATACTGATAAACTCCATACTGCCAGGCTGGAGGGGCTGGACTCGGCCAAGCACTGAGAACTTGTATTTCAGCTTTGGCATTTACTACGTGGGCAATGGATGATTCCCACACCACTTGGCCAGAGCATTGGGCTGCTCTTGGAAAGGACTATAAACCCAGATAAAGACAGGATTGCCCTCAACCTGAGAACACTGAAGTATTTCATAAATGTGGTATTTGACCTTGGTAGTGATGGGAGTTTATTGGTACTGAGAGGAGCACAACAGTTAGAGGTGTAATGGAGCTTGTTGAGAGCTATGGGAAATACCAGCAGGAAAAAGTCTATGGCCCCAGGCTGCAACATAACCTTGAAAGACAGAGGACAATTATTTGCTTTGAAGATCTTGTAACTCGCCTCCAAGGAAATGAGTCTTGTTTTGGCAGACAGGGACTCTAGAGATCCAGAAAAACCCAAACAAGCAACAAGAAAAACAACACCCTCAAACGAACAAACAGAAAACTGAACAGCAACCAAAAAAACCCAGTTTTAAAGGATCTCTTCCTAATATATCAAAGTAACACACTGGGCCAAACATTAGCATATCTACCAATCTCTGGGAAAGATATAGAACCTACTAAAAATGTAGATCAACCAGGAAAAAATGCTCAGGTATGTGAATGCAGGTTTAGGGGGGTTAGCCTCTTTCTTTCTTTCTTTCTTTCTTTTTTTTTTCCCTCTGTAAAGCTTTTATTAAAGCATTTTGCTTTGCAGATGCTGCTTAGTTACTGATCAAGCCAGTGTCTCTGCAGGACAAAGACATGTGAGCCTTGAGCACAGCTCAGTGTGGCTCCCGCAGTCACAGTGACAAGCAGAGGGCAGAGCCCATGCCAGGCTGGAAGAGCCATGGGGAGAAGCGAGAGCTGAGCAGAAGGCACTTGCAGAGGTCATCAGAGGTAACTGATTAGCGCAGGCACAGCCAGGAAAGGAAGAGATATTCTTATGCCCATTCAATATTCAGCAGTATCAGATGAAAAGACAAGACAGCTGGTGCCGTACATGATGATCGCTATTCAGAAGTTTAACAAGCAATTCTCCATTCCACCACCTTGGATATAAAGAGAGTATTGAATGTGAGTTACTGCATTCATGACAGTTCTCCACAGAACCCCACTACATACATCTCATCATTTTCCCTCTGATCTATCGCGAATGGTTTTCCAACATAAATTTTACTCAGGTTACATTAATAGCATTTTGACCATGCTGTTAGGGTGTCACAATATCACATATCTCAATGAAGTATGGATAAGCAATATCTGCTGCCTCTCTCGCACTGCTAAAATCCATACTATTATATAGAAAGACATCAGACTCATTATCTCTCTGGAACAGGTGCCCAGCGAGGCTGTGGTTCCCATGCCTGGAGACCTTCAAGACCAGACTGGACGGGACTTTAAGCAACACAGTGTAGAGGGAACTGTCTCTAGCATTAGCAGGGGGGTTAGAACTGGGTCCCTTCCGACCCAAATCGCTCTATGATTCTATGATCTAGTGGTTGGCAATCCTCTCAACAGCAGTAGATTGGAACTAGATGATCTTTGAGGTCCCTTCCAACCCAAGCCATTCTGTGACCCTATGATTATGGTGTATATTGTTGTTTTACTTTTCAATCCTTTGCTCAATAATTTTATTTAAGGATTTTTCTAACCACAGCTCTAAAATTCTTCAGCCCCATTATTTTTTAAAGCAGAACTCAAATGGACATTTGCAAGTGAAAATTCTCAAAGACAGCACCTAGAACTGCCTAGAATCTTTGTATGCTGGGAGGCCCAGCTATTTCATAACCATCAGTAAAAACATCAGAAATCTAACCTCCGTGTTCCCTAACACTTTCTTTCCTAGTTGCAGCTTGCATAGTGAAGAACGGTTCCATCAGGAGCAGAACATCTCTGCTGTGTGCTTCAACTCTCAGCCTAGTTTTAAATCTCCTGTGAACACACTCCCTTTTCCTTGTTAATACAGCACTCATTACTGTTTCTCATCTGATCGTCTGATCTTCAGATCTTCTTCCAGTATTTGAAGGGAGAGTATAAACAGGAGGGGGAACGGCTGTTTACAAGGGTGGATAGTGATAGGACAAGGGGGAATGGTTTTAAACTGAGACAGGGCAGGTTTAGGTTAGATATTAGGAGGAAGTTTTTCACCCAGAGGGTGGTGACGCACTGAACAGGTTGCCCAAGGAGATGCTCCATCCCTGGAGGCATTCAAGGCCAGGCTGGATGTGGCTCTGGGCAGCCTGGTCTGGTGGTTGGCGACCTGCACATAGCAGGGGGGTTGAAACTAGATGATCACTGCAGTCCTTTTCAACCCAGGCCATTCTGTGATTCTGTGATTCTCTCTCTCTGTGCAAACACTCAGCAAGCTTACCCAGGTTCCATTTTTCTTGTTCTCTTTTAACACTGTTGAAAAGCTCAGAGTTCGGTTAATTTGGGCTCTTATTTCTTCCCACTTTGGGGTAGTTTGTGACAATGCTTTCATCACGACTTCTTGAAGGAATTGCCCTTTTTTTGCTCTTCACTACTTCCCATGAGCTGTGAGTTCTCATCTCCTACTGCTCTGTTGTGACACTATTTGAAAATCAATAGTACTTTTACTAAGTGAAAGCTGACCCACAGTTTTGGGTTGAGAAAAACGGGTTGGGAAACCAGCAGGAGTGAATGATCGGTCATGTGGGATTTCTCCTCAGCAAGGTGGCCTGTTTCCTGACAAATCATTCCTGTCATGTAAATGATAGCAGTCTACCAAGGCTCCTCTGAGTCTCCCCATTCCCTTCTGAGATTTTTTGCTCTGAGTCAAAAAGCAGCTTCCCTAAATCGGTATTCAGATATAGCAGCACTAGTAAGAAACATGAACACTTGGGAACAACCCAAGTAAGGAACTCCACAGATATGAATCAAAACATGGAATGACCATCTGCCCGTTGGCTTATTCTAATTAAAAGGGACAATCAGCTTAGGTTTATTTCTAAATGAAGTAAAATATAATAAATGATGTAGGAAACAATATGCTGGGGTATTTCTGTTTCTTTCTAGAATCAGTAAAGCTTTGATTCTAGAATGAGCATTTTCTGTCAAACATCAGTCGATTTCAATGGTGAACTTTTGTACCAATAAAAAGGAGAGGGAAAGGGAGAAAGACCAAAGAAAACAATGGAACAGCTATCCAATCTTTCAAGAGAGCAACATCAAAAAGTACTACCTATCATAACTCTATGGCATAAATATGTCTTTTAAAAACAGCTATCAGTGAACAATATCACATTGCTTAGACTGGAGGCAAGTATGAAATTGATACTGGAGTATTGCCCTGCCTGAGGCGTGGGGGCTGGAACTTGATGATCCTTGGGGCTCCTTCCAACCCAAGCCATTGTATGATTCTATGGTTCTGTTCTCTCAAGAAAAACATCTAAACATTTGAAATAGAGTTTGTTGGCCTCTCTCAACAGTAGAGGCCTAAGTATGTCATCAAATGTGACAGAAAACATTAGCCTGTGTGATTCATTGCTTGTTTTTTGCTATAATTGAGTTAATGACAGCCATATATATTTTAATCGTCTTAGCGAATTCAATTTAATTCATACATAATATGTAAAGGAACTGCAACAATTATATTGCAAGAAGAGAGAGAGAAACAGAGATGGCAAATTTTCAGGCAGCAAATTTTGGAGTGGATTTCTTGTTCCTTATTCATTATTAATACCAGTAATTTTAGAACAAAACATAGGATGAACTTGCATTATTAGTTGCTCACCTCAGCTGCCAGGACTCTGCCCATTTTTTGAACATTTTCCTTTTTTTTCCTGCTAAATTAAAATTTAAAAAATGGATGGGCTGAATGTGACAGAAGATAACTTTAAACTCTCATTTTTAGCAGCTTACTGAAGGGGAGAGAACCTGAATGAATAAAATCTCTTTTAGTTGTAACCCTAGACCCTTATTTAGATTATAACTTAAGTCAGCGATAGGAAAAGTGGAAAATCAACTGGATAAAATGACAACGTGAATGATATAACTGAAATGTAATTTTTTCTTAAAAAAAGTGTCTCTCTGATAAAGTATAGTTACAAGGAGACTCCCTGAAGCCAGCCTGCGGATTGGACATCAATATATTTAAAAGAAAAAGGTAACAACAAAAAAACCTGAGAACAGAAACCTGTCCATTTGAGAGAGTCAGAGATCCAGAGAGGAAACCTCCATCACAGACAGAAAAACAAGTTATGAGTGAAGGAGAAACCCTCAGTAAGTCATGTCAGTGGTGAAGTGAATAGAGGTAGGACTTTGCCATCCAGATGATTGGAAAAACTGGAGAAAACTCTTAGAAATAGCAATCCCATAGGGGTAGAAGGGGCAACAGAGCAGGGAAGTGAGTTTAAGAGACAGAGGTTTGCAGATGCACCATCAGGTCATTAAAGTTGTGTAATGGCTAAAGAGCTCTTAGAACAATGACTGAAGACTGGGAAGTCATTCCAAGTCTGTTTTCAAAACTCCCTGACCCATGCATTCACCTCTGCCATAATGCTGTGAACTTTAGCTGAGTTCTGAGTCAAATACTGAAAGCAAACCTTCACTGCAATCCATAACATTGCTTACTGCCTATGCAAGACTATACGAGGGAAATTGATGTTACAGACAACTGTTTGCTGGGTTTTGGTTGACCTTCTTTTGTTCCCTTTTGCCCTTAGTCTGATGCTGATCCCTGTTCTAACAACATTCCCAGTTTCACCTGCCAGTTCTCCGTATTTTTTATTTTCTGAATCATAGAATCATAGAATCACAAAGTTGGAAAGGACCTACAAGATCATCTAGTCTAACCTCCTCCCATTACCACTGCTACCACAAGCCTTAAACCATATCTTGTAGCTCCTCATCCAGATGCCTCTTGAACACCGCCAGGGACTGCGACTCCACCACCTCCCTGGGCAGCCATTCCAGTGCCTGACCATGCTCTAAGAGAAAAGTTCTCCCAGTTCTTCTCCCAAGTGTAATTCACTCTCTTTATTTCCAAAAAGTCACTGCCTATCTTCATTTATGTCTCTGAAGTCAGAATCCTTTTAAAAGTAACTCTTAGGTGAAAAATAGTTCTACTAAGAGAAATGGGTCCCAACAAAAGACCAGGTAAGGCATGAAGATAACAATGCAGACATAGCGAGTCCAATTTGCATTCGTATAACCCTCACAGTGCTTTTGTTGAACTTTTTTAACCATCACAAGACTGAAATCAAATCTTGGCACTTCGAACTGACACCTAGATACCCCAGATTGCTACTTAAATTCAACCATCAGAAAACCTGATCTAAAGTACTGCCAAGAGTGGAATATGCTGAAAGAGAGCTGAAAATATTTAGTAAAATTGTCATAAGCTCATTCTGGATGGACATTTGGCCCACTCATTGCTCTGCCTGCTTCCCAGCCCCACAAGCACTGATTGCCCCTTGCTCAGAGGTGTGGAGTCATTGGTGTGCAGAGCTCCCAGCACATGTAGACCAACCAACCTTCCCATTTCAAAGGTTTACATAGTGCTTGCATGCCTATGAAATCCTGAGCAAAAGCATGACACCAAATGTGCCAGCAGAAAGATGGTGAGAGTAATAATAACATCTTGTAGCTTGCAATATGTGCACAGTTTAGCGAGCATACAACGTGGGTGCAATGGAGTAAAAAATCCACTAACCAAAGACAAGGGTAGAAAAAAAAGGGCAAAGAAGTTTTGCAAAGGGCAACTTTGTCCTGAGCTCACACACTCCATCGTGGGCTTGACCTACATTGTGCAGCAAATGGGCAGGGTGCTGGATGTTTCCCAGCAGCTTCAGCTACATTAAATATGAACACAAATAGTGCCCTGGGGCCCTGCATTCTCTGAGATGCCACAGGCACGGGACTCAGACGATCCACCCTTGCTGCAGAACTGTGTTCCAGATTTTAATTAACTGAGTTTCCATATTTAAGCTTTTCCTGTGAAAGCCTCCCACAGTAAAAACACTTGTCCAAAACGCAGTGCTGCAACAGATGAAAATAAATCTAGCAGTTGTATTTTTGAAAACTTTCTTTGAAAGAACATAATTTCAAGGACTATAATCACTCATTCCAAATACACGGTTCATGAACTCAAAGCCATCACGTCCACGTACTGTATGTTCTCATCTTTTCTAACTGCCATATGCTACTAAGTCATTTCATTTTTTATGCACCCTCCTGGCTCCAGGCTTCATGGGCAGATGGCTCCTTGCCATCTAATCAAATTCACACATCAAGGGCATCCCAAGTGAGGTCCTTTGCAGAACTGCATCCTCCTTTCCTTTCTCTCCTTTCCTTGAACATTGCACATCACCACAAGCTTGTACCATTAGAAAGGTTCATCATTTTCAGATGTAACACACTTATTTTTTAATTAAACATGAAGCAATATATGCAGTTCCAGTCCATTCACTCTAAAAATATATTTCAGTGCTTTGGAAATTCACAGCATACACACACTTTCCTTCACATTCATTTTGGTTATATTTTGGGTCCCTCCTTCTGCTATAGCTGCATCTGTTCACGTACATGCCCTCTGCCATCACACACAGTTACAGTAATGCATCTTTACGTCTGCAGCCAAGTGACAGTTTTTGGTGTACTGTACCAAGCTTGATGCAGTATCTAAATTTAGATGCCTTCTAATTTTCTTCAGCTGCCTATTGATACAACTGAATTTTCATGGATCAGCTCATCTTGACGCAGGCTTGTGGCTCTTAGCTTTGACGGACATCATCTCAGAGCTGCATTTGCTTCTCAGCGGTATCTTACTAATCAGACAGGGCAGTCCTCATACTATTAGCAGTGGTATTTCTTCAAGTCACTGTACTCTACATTGCCTCACCAGGCTTTTTCTTTTTATAACATTTTACAATTTCTGTAACTCCAGTTGCTGGATTATCTATATCCATTAAATACATGTATAAGCACACATCTCATCTGTTTGAATGCACAGCATTCAGAGCTGCTCTGGCACTAAAAAAAAAACAACCATTATTACACAAACCTGTGCTATTCCTCAACTTCAGAAATACCCCTTGCTTTCACATACAGACTTATCCTTTCTAGGCTTTTTGCCTATCTTACACCAAGATAGAAGAAACAAGGTCACCCACTCTGAGAGTAACTCAGCTCTTCAGTTTACATCTTCTTCTCTAAAGGAGGTGCAGTGCAGGAATTTTTAATATTGCCTCCAATAGAAAAAACCTTACCCTGTTATGATCCGCAAGACAATCAAAACTGTTTCACAGGAACATGTTAAGAACACCTAACATCAGTTTTGCAATCTATACTAAAAACAAGCAATCAGCTGTCCAACGCCAGTTAATTTAATGTAACACGTATGGAAGAGTGTATGTGAAATACTTCTGTAGAAGAGCAATGGTGGCGTTGTGACATATATATTATCTTACTGATGCTGCAGAGGCCAAACAGAATAGAAACTGGTAACTATGAAGTCTCTATACCAATATCTTTAAATGTTCACAGTAGCACCTAATAAATCCCATTTTTAAATATCAAATAAGCTTTACATCCAGCTTTTCTAAGCAGTTCAATATTTTCTGCAACAGAATACTACAGCTAAAAGACCATGCAGTGCTCATCCTCTTGTGCAATGGTAAGCCATCCCTGCAGACTAACAAAGGGCTATTCCAGAGAACGTGGTGACCCAGAAACCAAAGATAAAGTGTTTACAATTTGTTCCAGACATCACCTATTTAGCTAGACATAGTTCTTTATATTTACAGCCCCATCTATTGCTCTGCTGAGAGTAGTAACCTGAATATGCCAAGAACATAGTGTGAGCCTGCTAAACATGGACTGAATTACTCCAATGCCTCATAGCTGCAATGGCTGCTAGTACAAGTGCTGCATGGGCACAATTTGAGCAATATAATTTATAATCAGTTAGCTAATCATCCTTATCCCCCTTTACACAGTCCTTTCTTCCCCAAGGACAGATAAAAGTCATCTTCCAGTGGCTTTGGGGACATTACTCTTTGAGCCAGTTCAATAGACAAAAAGAGGTTCCAACACCTGGAATAAATTATTTCAACAATTTTCAAACTGTTCTGAAAATGCAAAGGAGAAAACGTAGTAAATTGGTATTTGTACAAAGATCTCAGTTTGTAATGTTATTAGAAGTCTGCCACTTGTATCATATTCTCTCTAATCATGGCCATACTGCATATACTCTAACACCAGCATTCAGCTTGCTTGCGTCAGCTATGACCTCAAAGTATTTTATAAAAAGGAAAAATAAAACAACAAAAACCACTCACAAAACGCTGTGGCTTTTCTGACAGCAACAGGAAGGCTGGAAGGTGTTTTACAAGGCAGTTTTTATTCTTCTCTCTTTCCATAATATGCCTCCATAGCGTCACCCATCTGGCCCAGAGCCATGCAGCCACCGCAGCTGTTTTCTGCTTCCTGAACTGCTGCTCTAAGATTCCAAACTACGACAAAAGAACCACTCCACCACTCCTGTTTTATAACGTGGCATCCTATTGGCCTGATCTAAATTAGGAGGTTGGTTCACACTCCGCTGAGCTTTTCCACACTGATCAGATTCTGATGGAAAACTGAAGCCATGCTGCATGAGGTAGGTGACCTTGGGCAAATCCCTTGGTGTTAATAAACAGTAATTACCTAAGGCTGCTATCCCTAATTCCTCACAGAGAGATGCTTCATCCTTTTGCCAACAAAGAACAGAAACTTCAAATAATTCATGAGACCAAAGTGCAAAATCTCACTTCTCCAAAGTCCCTCTAAGCCCCATTTTATGCACTGGGTGCCCTTTTCCTTACCCTGACTCTAAGACAAAACCTGCAAGTACCATTAAACAATAAAAGTCCAAACAGAATTAAAAAATCTGGTTAAATATGATTTAAGGTAAGGAATTCTAGATGCCAGCTCTGCAAAGAAGCAGGATCATTTCTATCTGTTTCTTTTGCAATGGCAGCTGCCTCTTAAGTGACTTCATGCTTGGTACAAAAGAGCACAGAAGAGTGACACCAGGTCAGTTCTAATAGCCTGGACTGAGCTACTGCTTCGTGCTGACAAAAGCAGATCCTATGGGGAAAGTAGTGAGGCAGAAGAAGCAGAGTAGAAAGATACAACAACGTGCTCCAGCTACTGCAAATCCTGAAAATGCACTGCATCGGGTCAAAACAAAGTCAGTTTTGTTTTATTTTTTCTGACACGACTCCACTAGGAAAAAGAAAACAGAACAGTGTGTAAGAATGAAGCACTCCTAGGCTGTTAATCTCTCTATATATTTCACAGCCATAGGTAGTCAGTAATGTAGGGTATTTCTGAGTGGAGATCACATTTAAGATAACATTTGATAACTATCACCTTCTACATACAAGTCTTTTTGACCCTCTGACCCTGAAAAAAGCCCCACAGCAATGAACTCCATTACTAGACTACACAGTGAACTGAATTCATTGAAATTGGCTGCCTGATCACTTCCTTGACTACTGAATTCTTCCAAGCTGCCAAACATTGCAGTTGGACTAAATGATCTTTGAAGGCCCTTTCCAACTGAATGATCCTATTCTAATCTTTATTCCCAAATCAAAGCCATAGATTATGTCAACCATGTCTACTGTGTTTCGGTTTTCTAATTTTTTTGGAAAACAGCACTGAAGAATACTTGAGAAGTAGGCAAACCCTGGTTTTCTTGTGGCTTTTTCATGCAGAAAAATCTTCCAGCTCATTACCTTATTTTCATTTCTGAACTTCTTTGGAATTATTAACAGAAGACCCTACAACGACTATCTGGATGCTGCTGTGTATTTGCTTAAAGGGTGTACGTAGTTATGGTTGGTTTGTTTGCACATGCTAAAACAGTCAGTTACATATCTGAATGTAAATTGGCATTAACCAAAAATATGTAATGGTATACTTAGATTTATATTTTCTATATTTGGAAGAAAACCAAGTCCTGATGAGCAACAGGAAGAGCTGAAAATAGAAACAGAGGCCAGATGGTTTCTTCTTTCAAGTGTGAAAGTGTAAATGTGTTTTATATATTGTGAGTCCTAAAAACAAAAAGTCTGACTACAGAAAGTGGCTGACATAGAAAGGTTATTACCATCATCACGTATCTGTGGTTTGGGGAGTGATCATTGGTGCAGGGCTTTGTACTGATCCTGATGCTTCCATGATGTTCTTTAGCCTTAGTCACAAGAAGAAGACCAGAACCCTACACAGATTTAAGCAGGATGCCCTTTTTAGAAGATTTGAACAGCTTTCAGTACAAAATAGGTGCCCACACTTTGCTTAGACCATGACAGTTCCAGGGATAAATTAAAGCTGATTTTCAGGCACACAGGGATCTTTGTGACCTTTGGCTTTTAACAGCAGATTCAGATACCTAAGAACATAGACAGGACGGAGCTATGCTCTTGTTAACCACCCTAAATACAACTACATTTATAACTCAATGCGTTACCATAATTAACGTGTTAGGCATCCAAACTGCAGCCAGGAAAACAAGTGCAGTATAAGCCCTTACCATAGCAGAAGACTTCAAATATCAGAGTACATTAAAACATATGAACCCTCTCACTTTTAAAGTATAATGGCTAATAGCTCTTTTTAAATATATGGAGTCTTGATTTTAAGAGCGACCAGATCACCACATCACTTAACTCGCATCTCATACAATGCCTATACTGTATATGACTATATAATGCTTAAAGATGTACAACAAATGACTCAGATAGTACACAAAACAGGAGAACAGCATCTCAGTGTCCTTTTGGAGAACAGACAGAGTTATACTCTAAAATGATTTCACAGACCGAGTTTATATAAGAGTAATTTATTGTACTACTGTATGAAGTGTTAGAAGACAAGTACAATGGTTAAAGCTGAAATACAGCCCCGTGCAGAGAAGCTGTGCAACAATCATGTAACACTGAAGTACTACTAAAGCACTGCCTCCAAACAGACAATAAACAGACTAATAAAGAATCTGAGGTGTTAACAGCGATCCTAAGAGGAAGTCCTCTTACGAAAACTCCTTTAATGAACGATTTTACTCCCATGGTTCAGGTTGAGATACTACCTGCAAGAAGTATTCTCACAGGTATTTATCTGGATTCAAGTATAGAAACACTCTACTTTTGTAAAAAGCTGCCTTTAAGGCAAAAGAGGGGGTTGTGGAGGAGACATGGAGGGAGAAGAGAGACAGACAGATCAAAAACTAAGACCTTCAAGGGGAAGGGTAGAACTGAAACATGATTTTCTGTGTCTTCAACACCAAGGAAAACCTGTATTACAGACAACTTGTACCACTTTACAAAATGTACACCGTATATATTATATATACACATATAAAACACTATTACTTCAATCACTAAGTTCTTCTTCATCACTGAAATAAGCACTTTTCTTAATCCGTGGACGTTTTGAGTCATCTGAAATTGAAGATTCCCCTGCAGTCTGTGTCCACCTTTGTTGCTCTTCCTCAATTTTGGCTTGCTGTAATGGAAGAAGCAGTGTTAGCTAGTACTAAGAAAAAATTAAGATGCATTACAAATAATAATGTTAATTATCAAAAGGCAATGCGTTATTTAGCAAGGTAAAGAATTTAGAAGATTGATCTCAATTTCCAGATAAATTGTGTTATGCATGCATTCCAGAAAACACTTCTAAAAGTAGTTATCACATTCAAACAGTAGGAGTGCTCTGCACCAATGCAGATGGAGTACTCTCTGTTTTCCAAGAGAGGACCTAGATGAGTACAGTGAACTTCCAGAGCCACAGAGCAACTGAGATTTGAAGCCAGGCATGCACACTGCATTTGAGCCTGCTGTTGAGTCAGATTTGTTCCACTAACAAGTCTATCTGTTGCCTTTTCTAGTCATTCATTCAGGGAATTCAATTCTTCAGGGATATGAAAGTAATTCAGCTAAAGGTTAAAATAGATGTTTCCTATTTTTATTAGGAAACATGCTACCCTGGTTAAATTCTTTGGATTGAGAGAAATGAAATACTGTCTGGTTTCTTTATGCTTACTGGTTTTATTTCTAACCACGGAGGATTTTTTGGGATGCAAGTGGGGGTATAATTGTGCATATCTGCACAACTTTTTTCAGACTATGTCCTGTAAATCTGTTGCACATCAGTAAAGTCATCTCTGGGACAAAGTTATCTTAAAAAAAAAAAGTCTGAGGACTTTTTTTGGGCAGTGGGGGTACACAGGAGACAGCAGGGGACTGGAAAGTCATGACATCTGAACAGCAGTTCAGGCTTGCACTGTGTAGTGAAGTAAGAGCCTGTAAGGAAATATTAAAGACAGATAGTCTGACAGCTGTATTACTACCTATGTAACAAAAAACGCTATAAATACGTTTTGAGAGGAAAGCTCTATTAGATAAAGCAATGCATGTATCTAATATAGCTAAAAGAAGGAGGCAGAGTTCCATTTAGAAATAAATATGTGACACTTCAATTTTGTACCTGAACAGCTATAGCCTGGCTGAGGCTGTCAAGAGCAGGATCTTCTCCTTCCTCTTCACTTTCTTCTTCTTCCTCACTTCATTGTGCAGAGAGAGAAAAATGCAGAGATCTTTAAGGGTTCCATATGCAAAAGCTGCTTAAACAAAGTAGTAACGTATAAATAAATGTACATACATTTCTTGTGGTTCAACAACTTTCTTTCTCTTCTTCTTTTCTTTTTTCTTTGGTGGCTCCCGCTCTCCCAGCATATTTTTAGGACAAGCATAACTTAAGTGTCCTGCTTCCTTGTAGGAAAAGAAATATTAATTAACAAAAATCATTACCAACCACTACATGTTGAAACACATAATGAGGGAAGTTAATGGAAGACAGTTCACAGGGGAAAAAAAATTGAAGCAATTAATAAGATAAATGGAATGCTGAATTAGCACACAGAAGACAAACTCTTTATAAGCTTGCCATGGAAACAAAGAGATTGGCGGTGATATGCATGTTTAATTGCAAATTCAGAACAACTATGTGCGAGCCAGATTAACTTTGGCTGCTGCTGCAACATCAGAATACAGGACAGCATGGTTTATACTCATGATGAGATACAAACTTCAGTGTTAACAGTTTAAGAAATATGACTGAGTCAACATTTTTGGTCTCAAAAATGGGAATATTTTGAAGCAAAGATTAGGAGCTGTTCCTTCTCATATAACATTATAATAAGGATGCTTTGTCTTGCTCATCAGCACGTTAAGCAGTTGTTATAAGAACATTTTTCTCCCATCCCTCAAAAATCCCCCAAAAGGTTTTGTCATTCTGGACAATGTTAGAACTGTTATGCAAACTGACAACAACAACAACAGCAAACATATTTTAATACATGTTTTAATATATGTTAATATTATATCTAATAATACCACAGTATTATTAATGGTGAAACTGAAGAAATAAGCTGAAAGTCAAAATATGGAATACGTTGCTTTACTTTTGGTTTTACTCACCCCGCATTCATAACATTTTGACTTATCAAAGTAGTTCCGCCTGCGAATGAATTCTGCTGCTCTTCCATTGTCAATGGCAATACTTGCTTTTATTACTCTGCCAAACAGCTGCAGCAAATAGGAGAAAAAAGTAAATTTTTGAAAGTGCAAACCCTACCCTTCCACCATAGCAACTTCCCATAACTTACCTGTTTGTTATTGAGTGCCCGAGAACAGTTTTGTGCAGATTCTTTATCCAAAAACAAAATAAAGGCAACTCCTTTGCTCTTCCTGGTGTCTTTGTCTTTCATAATAGTAACTCTGAAAACATATAGTCACATCATTGATATGCTAGAATTGTTTTAGAGACAATTCTTCCAGAAAGATCTCAACAGGATCTTAGCTTAGCCAGGCAGCAAGAAGGAAAAAAAGCATACTTAATGATAGAAAGATTAAATTCAGAGGGACAGCCAACCAACACATTGTGCTTGCAGGTACATTGGAGACGATTTGAAAATAGTCTGAGGAGTCTCTCCACATCATTCTAGTCCACTACCATGCCTTATTCTCCTGAATGGCTTCAGAATGAAGAACGTACACTTTAGACTTGCAGACAGTGCAACTGGAGGGAATTATACATACTGGAGGTGAAATTAAAATTCAGGAGTAATCTTGCCCATTGCTATCATTGCTGAAAAAGCAGTGTATTGAATTGCATCCAAACAGAGTATATATTTTTGCTGCCAAAAATAATAAATATATAATATCTATATATATTTTATATCTCAATCTATATATGATATATAGATTATATATATATTTTAACCAGCCAAAGCGGTGCACAATGGAAAATAATAAGTGTTTTGCAATATTTTCCTACAAGTTTCTGCAACTGGAATCCAGGCAGGTTATGGATACATGTGTTAATTTACATGACACAAAGCCAAATCTTGGGTCTGACATTGGAAACAACAGAGATGGTAGCAAATTTAAGACTTTTACCCAGCAAACACAAAGAATGAAAACCACCCAACCTCGATTCTTTTGCTCTTATGTCAATTGTGTCAATTATGACAAATATGAATGGGAAACAGGATAGCAGTCTGCATGTATGTAAAAATACATGTTCAAAGCTAAAAGAATAAACTCCTGCCTGTGTCTCACTTAGCAGGCAGAACAAGGTTCAGCCATAAGGCAATATAAAATCAGAAGAGGTGGTAACACCAACGAATAATCTAAATCCAACCAAACTAACCAACCAATGAACTCTCAACAGTTCAAAAACAGAAAGCCTACTAGAAAAAAGTGTAGCAGATTATCTACATAGTAAAAACTGTAAGACAAAAGCTCAGAAAATACACTCAATTTTCCCCCAAATGCAGGTATAGACAGAGCATAGAACAGGTTTTCTATCAAAGCCTCTTTGACAAGGATGCACCCAACAATGTGCTGAAGAGTCAATAAAACTGAGTTTAGACCAATTCTGTTCGTTCTTTTGACAAGATATTCTCCCAGGAGTTCCAGTGGAACCCCAAAATGACTGTCGGACTTCTGATTGGGATGTTAATGCACCAATTAATAATACCATGCATGACAAACCTTTACTAAGTCAGCAGCTTCTTGGAACTCTAGGAGGTCCAACTTCTGAAAAAACTGAGCTGAACTCATAATCATCAGCATACAGTGAGGTGAAAAGTGCAGTAAGAAAGAGAAGTCAGTGTGATTTTGCTGAGTCAAGTCACACCTCAAAAAAAGCCAACTAAAGCTTCTTTAATTAAGTTAGAACTGATTCAATTGGAACTATAAAACTTTCTGTGAAATGGAGTGTTCAACGTCTCTGAACAAAGACTCTCCAGAAAACAAACTAACTTTTGCAAAGACTTTTCTTGGGAACTAATAATGAGTTGCAAACAAGAAACTAACACTAACAAGGATCACTTTTCATTGTGAAGCTGAAAAGCCAGTAAAATCCCATTCTATCTGCACTGTTGAGAGTCAGGTCAGCTTGCAAAGGGGCAAAGAGTTAGGTAGCAAGTTTTGCTAAACAAAAAGTTGTTCCACGATAGTATTTCACACATGCTATTCCGTGAGTCTGCAGTTAGTTTCATTTCTGACAGTAAACAGGCAAAACATCAGGAAAAATTAGATATTAGGAAGTGATTCTTTTTTTGTGAAGTAATACACAGGTGAGGCAAACAGAAACCATACAAATAGAGCTGTGAGTTCTAAGTTACTCGGTTTCCCAAAAAATGCAGAACAGGATTTCTTCAGTTCAGGCATCTGAAAACACCATTTCTGTGGCATATGTTAGGCAAAACCATGAGAAACTATTAACAGAAAAGGGAAAGCAGGCTGCTATCGCACCTTTAAAATAAGCATTGTATCATACAGTCATTACTTCATGCAGTTAAGTACCCAAACAAGTTCAAAAGCCAAAGTAATAGAAGACCCCTCTCCCAGCACATACAACCCACATACATACTTTTAGATTGTGGAACTCCTTACCAAAGAATAGCAGGGAGGTCAGAAGTGACAAATTTATGAAGAATAGATTCATCAATAATTATTAAACACCAATGTTACTACAACAGGTTTTTTCTAAGTCAGTTGTTCAGCAATCAACTAAAACAGGTCAAGTACCATGAACCTGAAAAGAAAGACTGAAGCTGCCAGTTGCACTGGTCACCGCACGTCTGCCAGAACCCTACATAAGGGCTTTCCTCTCCTGTATGTTTGTCTAACAGCCTGATAAGCATTTCCTGCTATTTTGTCCACTGAAACACACTGCTGAGACTTCAGAAACTTTGAATAGCTCTATATGTGAGAAATGATTACAGCAGCCAATGAATGTTATGAAGGCAGACTGAGGGAGCTGGGCTTGTTCAGCCTGGAGAACAGGTGGCTGTAGGGTGACTCATTGCAGCATTTCAGTACCTAAAGGGAGCCTACAAAGAGGAGGGAAATCAACTCTTTGAAAGGGTTGATAACTGCAGGACAAGGGGAAATGGTTTTAAGTTCAAGGAGGGAAGATTTAGGTTGGATATCAGGGGCAAGCTCTTTACAGAGAGAGTGGTGAGGTGCTGGAACAGGCTGCCTAGAGAGGTTGTGGATGCCCTGTCCCTGGAGATGTTCAAGGCCAGGTTGGATGGGGCCCTGGGCAGCCTGGTCTAGTATTAAATGGGGAGGTTGGTGGCCCTGCATGTGTGACGGGGGGGTTGGAGATTCACGATCCTTGAAGTCCCTTCCAACCCTGGCCATTCTGTGATTCTGTGTGATTCTATGTGTGAATGTTAGACCAGATATTTGCTCATACAGAGCTGAAAACTCCAATCTAGTTTTGTTATTCTGATCAGTTAAAAACAGAGCATACAAACCCAGCAAGTTTCTTATCTCAGCATTTATTTCTATTATTTCAACATGGAGACAGATATTCCCAAATCTTATTCATGAATGTGGCACATATAAAGAGCTGTTATCATGCAGCCTTACGCCTACTCTTAAACAGTGACAATAACAAATCAACCTAGAACCACAAAGGAACTGTACACTGCAGTTGTGGGAACTGGTTGTTATAACCGTGACATCGAGCTCACACATGTAGAAGCTTCCACTCCTACAGTTCTCAACCTGCCAGCACTTACCAGAAGAATATTGCTTCAGCTACTTTAGAGAAACAATTGCTTCTATATATCAACATTCTACTTGCTTTTGAGAAGTGGTTACCAACAGTACTTGTCTCCAACGCATCTACTCTTACAGTATATGTGCAAGAACTCCCAGTTATTAAATTTACACTTTATTAAACATGAACAGGACTTCAATACAGTTAGACATTTAATACTTAAATCATAAAGAGCACAATATGTTCAAGTCAAGCAAAGACATCAAATATTTTAAAATATTTGATGAGAACTCCAAAAGTAACAGGTTATAATCAGATCACTTACTTGACAACTTTTCCATACTTGGAAAAAATCTGAAATACAAAGCAAAATAAAAAGATTTAACTACAGACAATTACATTTAATTATCAATAAATGTACTGAGATAAACTTTTAGAAAAGATCCATATCAATATTGTATTTATACTCAAAGTTGTTGTCACTAAGTTCAGCCTAAGCAATACGGCTCTTGAAAACTTACCCTATATAGATCATTGTTTGTCAAAGCAAAGGGTAGATTGGACACATAGACTGTGCTTTTGCTTGGTGCCAACCCTCCACTCATTTTCCTGATGAGAGAAGAAAGAGAAATGAATTAAACTGTATTCAAAATGCAAGCAATTGAAAAAGCTCAACAAAACAGTTGTAAGACTTTTTTTCCCAAACTGTTCTTCAAACACAGCTGGCTGTGATAAAAATGCAAGAAAGCACAGCTTTCATTTCCCTTTCATCATTTTTACATGAAATCCATTTTTGCCTTTGTATTCTTCCCCATCCCTCTGCTCTAAAGCATATTTTTTTCTGTCCCAGTCAACCAGTAACTAGCAAGTTAGTGTACTAAGTCTCTATCTCCATTTATTAAGCATTCTGGCCAATATGTGAAATTAATAACCTTCATTCAAGTACCATCATGATCTCTTTTCACTAGTTCCAGCTCAGCTGGATTCAACATAAACTAAACTACATTTGGTTAAGGAAAAAAGGAAAAGCTTTCCTAAAGCAGAGTCCTAACTATTGGGAAGAAAGAAAATAAACTGCATTGGCTTTAAAAAGCATATATCAGCACACATTCCCTCCTGAATTCATTACCTGTGCTTCTACACTATCGTGCTCTGGAATTGCAGATTTCCAGAGCAGGTTATGAACAGCATCTTCCTGAGATGCTCCTCCTCTTGATTAAGAAGTTTTATACCAGCAGGGACCATGAAAATCCCACAGACATTTTCTATCCTAACCTCTTTTAAGTTATGGATGCTGAGTACCAGTACTATACCTAGAAATAATGAGGCAATTTTATATTAGTTTAATGAGAAGATTTTCAACATGCTGCATGGCCAGTGAGGTGAGGATGCAATTGTCTTTCTCTGCTCTGCCCTTGTGAGGCCCCATCTGGAGTACTTGTGCCCAGGCTGGGGTTCCCAGCACAAGGATGCAGAGCTATTGCAGCGGGTCCAGAGGAGGGTCAGGAAGATGATCAGAGGGCTGGAGCAGCTCTCCTTTGAAGAAAGGCTGAGGGAGCTGGGCATGTTCTGCTTGAAGAAGAGGAGGCCCCAGAGGGATTCCACTGAGACCTTACACTATTTGAGAGGTGCTTATAAACAGGAGGGAGATTGACTTGTTACACAGGCAGACAGTGATAGGACAAGGAAGCAATTCTTTACTCGGAGGGCAGTGAGGCACTGGCACATCTACCCAGAGAAGCTGAGGATGCCCCATCCCTGGAGGTGTTCAACACCAGGCTGGATGAGGCCCTGGCAATCTGATACAGTTGTGGGTGGCAGCTCCACCCAAGGCACAGGGTTGGAACTGGATGGTTTCTTTCAAGCTATTCCATTCCAATCCAAGCCATTCTATGACTATCACCTCATCCTATCTTGTAACTACATACAGGTTACCTTACACAAAGCAATAAATGACTGAATTAACTTTAAAAAAAGGCAGACTGGGGTTTTCCTCATGTTAGGACTTTCCCCAAAATTTTAAGTGGCACCAAAGTCTGTGGAAAGCTCTTCTTGCTTCAGATCCAATCAGTAGATAGGATTTGGTCCAAATGAGTAAAATGCAAGATCAGAATAAAAGACACCAAAGAACATAGCAAAAAAAATTCCCTACACAGCCCTATTAATACCACTTATCCTGTTTCCTGCAGCCTTACTCCCTTTTCTTGGTAGCTCTGATTCCTAGCTGCCTGCCGTACTGAGATCAAGCCATTTCTGTAAGACCAATTCATTTTAAAATGCAGATGAAAGCTGATGAAAGAATGAAAGAAACCGAATAAATCAATATCCATCACGGAACACATACAGCATGTTAAAGGACTTTCTGCATAGGGAGTTTGATTAAATGAAAGTGTCAGTTGCCAACAAAGTAACTAATGTCAGACTCTAATCCATCTTTGGTTATTTTCTAGCATTTCAACCTTCAGCAATCGAAGATACAACGCTCCTAGCAGAAACCTGTTATCTAACTGTTTTGTTTCTCTTTTCTGACAAGCTCCATGTATCACAACTCATTTAAGCATGGGTTTCTAAGTGATTGAATTTTGAGTTTTTCCACATTCAGAGACTGTTTTTTTTGGCACCAGTGGAAATGGCAACATAAAGGTTAAGCAAACAAAAACAGAATAAATTTGCAAGAAAGGCCACGCATTGCATCTGGTGTTATGCAGCCTTGATTTATTATCCCAAATTCCTTGCTGCTTGGCATTAGTATCCTTGACAAGCCTAACCAGACTGCCACCACACCACGCAAATAGATGGCCTGAGTGCAGTTATCCAGACAGGCAGCTCAATGCAAAGGACACGGTAAGCACTCCCTCAGTGCTGCATTAGGGTGGTATCACCAGTGCAACATTTTGTAACAGCAGACGTGAACCTCATGTGGCTGTAGATAGCAATGTACCCTGCTTAAAATGACAGAAGCTGGAGCACCTTCTAGCTGGAGATCAAGCAGGGTGTGTATTAATGAACAGGTACCAGTAAGACTAGGGCACCAGTCAGCTTGCATATCTCACAGCACTGCTGTGCAAGCCTCCAAAAAGAAAGCAATATGTCGTATGAAGATTACTACAAGCCTAGTTGCTCAGCCAGTACAAAATTGCTATCAACACAAGCTTGAAAATTGCAGTTTTTAGCTGTACAGTACTTATTCCAGGTGCAAACTGAAAAAGTTGCAGCCTGCTAGCCAGCTAAGGCTTAGCTTTATTTCCAGTTTCCCAGAAAAATTTAAGTGAATCAGTGTTGTAGTTCTGACTGCCTACACAACGGTATTGTTCAGGGCTATGGTGCTGGTATTTCAGTCGTTTTACCTTCAACACACAAGAAGCAACCGTAAGGCTACAGTGCCATTCCCATTTTCCAATTGGCAAAGTTTCAAATCTACAACTTCGGGATCTGCAGGACAGCATCCTGTTCTAAATACTAAGGACCACGGGATGGTTTATAATAATGAGTTTACAAAAATCAATCGTTCCAAAAACTTAAGTATATTAAAAATGCAGATTTCTTGTTATCTATTGTGAATACAATGGTATAAACGCAATTTTAGATCCAACTACTACCACAGTTCTTCCCGCCCCTATAAACCTTAACAAAAAGATCTACCTTTTTTAAAACAATCAAACAAAAATTACCTCAAAGCCACTGTTGGGACATGAAGAATAGATTTTTGTTTTGTTTTTCTACTAACAATCAATCATGTTCTAGCAGCTTCAAATTTACATACATGATGTTTTCCAGTACGAGGAAAAGGTAAATGTAAAAAATAGCCATTTTTTGTTTGAAGCTAAATTCCCTGGATTATAAACTCTTCCATTACAAGGCTCAGAGTCCTTTTACTTCAGGAACTCTCTAACACCACACACAGTCCAATATGAGTTCAACGTATTTTCTTTCTCCTTCATCATCAGTCTGTCTACTCTACAGGATTTCACTTCACAGGCTAACATAAAAAAACAAAAACAAGCATCTGAGCTTTCTAATTGCCATAGGACTCACCTGAGAGTCACACATAATCTGGCTTCTATACCCTGCTGCAGAAATGGAAACATTTCTGTTTTTATAATGAATGCTTTTATGTGACTTCCCCAGTCTGCAAGGTGCTACTCGGATACGTAACTTTAAAGCATCTGCTGGAAGCCAGTACATTATCTCCATGGGGTTGAGTAGAACTCCCATTAACGTAACAGCCTCTCTGCAATATTAATGCTTTCTTCGTTTATTATTTTCACACACTAACTTTTGGGATGGAGATATCTGTCACTAGCATGACTTCTTGAATTCAATCTTTCCAACACAAAGCCATTCCTTGATGAGAACCATCTGTCAGTAGTGATGCCGTCTCCTGCAAAATACACTGATTTCAGAAGCATGCTTCGCTTGAATCCAAGATACTCAATGCCACGTCTGTCACTCACATTGAGAACATCAGAAGAAAAGACAATGATTCATTTCAGTAATTGGTTTTCCTACACTGTCCCAGGACAGAGTAGAAGGACATCACCAAAACAGTTCAGATGGCTCTGAAGCATCGAGATCTGAAATTACCAATATTTTCATACCTTACCAACAAAATTGCAACTTATGCATAAATTTTTTACTTGTTTTAAATACACAACAGTAAGGTCAGAACTATGACTTAATGAACTAAAGATATATAAATATTTGAGGATAAACCACTCAGTCCAGACATGCTCACTCAGGCCAAACTTCTATCTCGACACTTAAAATGCCACGTTTTATTTCTAGTCCAATTGCATTAACAGAGGTTAGTGCCAAATCAACCAGCCATCAGTTACAGCAGTAAATTCCTCCAACTTATACCCAAATCCCAGAACTCTAGAATGGCTTGGGTTGGAAGGGACCATCAAGACTGCCTCATTCCTGTGCCATGGGCAGTTACCACCCAGCAGCTCTGGCTGCCCAGAGCTCCAGTGCGGGGATACCCACAGCCTATCTGGGCAGCACATACCAGTGCCTCACCACTTTTCAGAGACAAATTTCCCCTGACACCTAATCTAAATCTCCTCTCGTTTAGTTTAAAACTCTTCCCCTAGTCCTATCAATGTCTGCCCATGTAAAAAGCCAATTTCCCTCCTGCTTACATGCTATCTTTAAGTACTGGAGGGCTGCAATTAGGTCTCCCCGGAGCCTTCTATCCTTCTCCAGGCTGAACAAGCCCAGCTCCCTCAACCTTCCCTTCACAGGAGAGCTGCTCCAGCCCCCTGACTGCCTTCCTCTGGACCCACATCTTTCTTGTGCTGGAGGTGCAGGCCTGGATGTGGTACTCCAGCTGGGGCTTCATGTGGGCAGAGCACAAAATCACACAGAACGGCCAGGGTTGGAAGGGACCTCAAGGATCATGAATCTCCACCCCCCCTTCCACACGCAGGGCCACCAACCTCCACATTTAATACTAGACCAGGCATTAGAGCAAAGGGAAACAAACAGCTCCCCCGCCCTGCTGGCCATCCACTTTGGTGCCGCCCTGGATACGATGGCCAAACCGACACCGAGGTCGAGAGCAGCAGCCCGTCAAGAAACTTCCACAGCGCACAGCGCAGCCTTCACCTCACGCCCCAGCCGCTCACCGAACCCTGCTCAGCGCGCCGCCCTCGCCGCCCCACACGCCGCACTCAGTGTGCCCAGCACGGTACCCAGCGTGGTGCCCAGCCGCCTCCCCCCAGCCCCACTGCGGCCCTACCCGGCACAGCGGCGCTCAACGCGCGCTGGCGCCCATGCTGCGACACAGCGGCCCGCACCGCCCGACCCGGCCCGGCCCGTTCTTCCGCTGACGCGCAACGACTCGCGCCGAGCGTTGCGAGCGAGCCGGGAGCTTCCGTTAACGCCCGAGCGGCGCCGGAAGCAGCGGGAGCGGGGCTGCGGAGTGGGACGCGGTGGAGGTGAGCGCGTTTCCGAGCGCGGGGTTCCGAGGGCGGAGGTGGAGCTGGGCCTTACGCGCGGCGCTCCCCTGGTCGGTGGGGCCGCGGCGCAACGCGGGCGGGCGGCACCTCCCGCACGCCGTGTTGGGGGGCGGAGGCTGCGCGGAGCGGCGCCGGGGTCCCGAGTATGTCCGGCCCTGGGCGTGGGGAGCGCGGGGATGGAGAGGCGGGGAGGGGAAGGAGAGGACGGCTGCTGCTGATGCTTGACACGGGCGGTGTCGGCAGCCTGCGTGAGTCTGGGAAGCTGGAGGTACGAACCTCACTTCTTAAACTTTATTTTCATTCTTTAAGCCCGCGGGTGACAAGATATTTTCGTTCTCAGTTTTGTTCTGACAGGAAGTCTTAGTTCTGTGTAGTTACACGAGTTAGCTCTCGGAGGCGTGCGAAGCCATTGAGGTGCCTCCAGCGCGGCTCCTCGTGGTGCTGGGGCAGTACCTGGCTGCTTCTGCGGGGCAGCCTGAGAACCACGTTACCTGTCCGATTTTCTTGGATGTCCTAAAATACATCTTCATGCTCGGCTTAACAGAGGTGTCCTGTAACTCGGAGTCTTTGCACGAGGGCTGCTCCAGAAGTAGTGCCTCCGTTTTTATTATGTTGGTCCACAACATCAGAGGCAGATGTTGGTGGTACAGCAGTAGAGGCTGAGCCTTCCCACCAATGTTCTTTTACTTTTTGTTGCTGTGCAAATGATGGCAGCAGAGGGGCAGTCTGACACAATGGCATTGGACATGGAATATCATACAAAGCAAAGGTGTTGTTGAATTCCTCCATGTAGAAAAGAATTGTGCGCATTGCCACTCGTCAGTGTTTGCTGAATATTTCTGAAGACCAACCAGTGCACATTAGCACAATGAGGTGCTGCATTTCAGCAGTCATGACAGCAGCAGTGGGTCACTTCCACTGGTACCTGTTTTTATGAATGCAGCATGCAGGCTCTTGTTCATTGCTGGCAAAAATGAACAGCTAATTGTGGTGACTACATTCAAAAATAGTGTTTTGTAGCTGCGAATTTCCTCTAACAAATAGTGTTATTGTGCTCTTTGTATCTGTTGTAGTTTCCATGGAAATAAATAGGGGGCATTACTTTAGTAGCAACCTACATGTTTCAGCACTTGAAGTCTGCTCTCTGATAGCATCTGGGTAGGCCCTTTGCCCTAGGTGGAGTTGTGATGTAAAGTGTTGTGATTAGTTCTTCAATCTAGGTATTTGGAACTTCAAGGGAGCAAAGAATCTGTGGGAGGGATACAAAGAGATCTGAAAGTGCTGAGTAGAGCTGGAGGTATTAATTCCTCTTGCGGAAATACTCAGCATTTCTTGATACTTTCAAGCATAAATGCTGAAAGCATTACAATTTTGACCTGTTATGACAATGACACGGTGAGCTGACATATTTTGTTGTCCATCTGTTCATGCTGCAAGGTGGAAAGGCTTTGCAGAGGTGGTGTTCTGTGCAGATGTTGTATTAGCAGCAATGGCAGAGCAGTCCTATTGCAGCTTGGCAGGATACTCTTTTCATGGCGTTGATAGTGAGGAAGGATGGGGTATTGGTAACTGTGGGTGTTCACAGAAAGATGTAAAGATTAATGTTAATATTAGCTCCCAAAGCATTCTCTCCATTCCTATTAGGAAGAGATGGATTCTCTCTGCATTTCTGTTCTAGTTTTTTTTTTTTTTTTTTTTTTTTTTTTTAAATCAATACTTTTCTCTCACAGTTCTGATGCTTTGAGTTATAATGGAGAACTGTGTCTGCTCAGTGTTCTCAGCCTGTCCCAAACTCCAGTTTATCCATTTTGCTTCTTGTCTAACTAGGAATGCCAGAGTATATTTGAAGAATTATCAAATCTGCATTCATGGATTTGTTGGAGCAGGTTCAGAGGAGGGCCGTGAAGATGATCAGAGGGTTGAAGCACCTCTCCTATGAGGAAAGGCTAAGGAGTTGGGGCTCTTCAGAGTGGAGAAGAGAAGGCTCCGGGGAGACCTTATAGCAGCCTTCCAGTACCTGAAGGGGAGCTACAAGAGAGCTGGGGATGGACTTTTTATAAGGGCAGGTAGCGTCAGGAGGAGGGGAAGTGGCTTTAAACTGGAAGAGGGTAGATTTAGACTAGATATTAGAAAAAAGCTCTTTACTGTGAGGGTGGTGAGACACTGGGACAGTTTGTCTGTCCAGTGAGGCTGTGGATGCCCCCTCTCTGGAAGCACTCAAGGCCAGGCTAGATGGAGCTTTGAGCAACCTGGTCTAGTGGGAGGTGTCCCTGCCTATAGCAGGGGGGTCGGAACTAGGTGGTTTTAAGTGTCCCTTCCAACCCAAACCATTCTCTGATTCTCACTGCTGCAAGAAAAAGTTGCATTTTCAGTGTGTCTATCCTCAAATAAACAATAGGTGGCTGTTGTGAAATTGGCCATGAGAAGACCAGAGTCTTGAGCATCTTTCTTATGTCTTACTTATACAGGATCATGTATTTTTTTATTTTTTTTTAATTTTTGAGAACTTTCCAAAACATAGGAGGGACAAGATTAGTCCACGTTTGTCAATTGTCAGAGTTTTTGTCACATTAGCAGTTGTTACAATTGTCACAGTAACAGTACAAAGCCAGATGTGTTCCAGTAGCAGCAAGAACAGTACAGCCGCCTTGCCTCTGGATTTGGAGCATGGTCTTGGTATGGCAAGATGTAGCCATCTGAGGTAGAAAGCTGCATGTTTTTGTAGCAACAATATGGATTCTGAGGAAGGTTGATAGCATACACTGAAATATTCCAAACCCTGGTGAAGTTGATATTTATAGCAGTGATTAAAATCGATGTCTCAAGAAAGTGTAAACAGACAAGAATGATGTGCAAAACATTGCAGAGTAATGGGATGTTTTCACAAACATCAGCTTTTTTTTAGCTTGTTAATGTTCCTTGGGAAGGAAAGAATAATTAACTGTTGATCGATGAAGAAAACTCACTTGTGTAGAAATTTGACGTTTAAGTAACCTGTGTTATCTTCATGATGAAGAAAACCTTTTAGTGTTAGCTCTGCTACAGCAGTGCATAGCAAGATGCAGCTCTGTGACAAGTGGAGCCAAGCCAACCTTGGCAGCAGGCCGTCACAGAGCAGCCTGTGCTGCATCCATACAACGGCTTCTGTGTACAATGGTGTAGCAGCTTTTGAGAACATAAAGAACTTGCTATAGCAAAAACTGTCACCTTTGAGCAAGAACAAGGAGAAAGCGGTTTAAATTCATATTGCAGGTCATTACATTTCATGATAGTGAAGAAAAATCAATTATCTTTGATGTATGTGCTAATAGAAGATGATGTTAGTCACAGGGAAATTAAGGTATGAAACAAAAATAAGTATTTATTTCTAATCTTTGTTTTGAAACAAGATTGTCCTGAGAGAACAGGTAATGCAGTACAGAAAGCTTGAGGTTTGCTACTGTGAAACCTTGTTAATGGAATCTTCTCAAATTGATTGGAAGTGTTTTGGCATGTCATCAATATTATTAAAGCTGTATTCTGATTAGGTCACATTGTTTAAGAAATCTTTACTATAGAAACAGATGAGGTGTGTTCAGAATGCTGAGAAATGTGCTTTTCTCCTTTAAGTATATGTGTGTGCGTGCGTGTGTATACATATATAATTATTGTATTTTGGGTAACATCCTCACTTTCATTGGTTCCATCTAAAAACTGTCCATTTAGTCCTCTATATAAACGTTTTTTTTCCCCCTTTTTTCTTGCCAGTGTTTTGGACAACATACTTGATAATTGGTTGTCTTATCAATTGTCACCATTTTCTTCCTAATTGAAAATCTTCTCACGAGATTTTTTTTTCATCCCTCTTTGCCTTTCCATTCTTTCTTCTTCTCTATAAAATTGTGAACATTTTTTTCCTTCAGTCCATTGGTGTTTGTCATACTATGTTCTACCTTTTTTTCTATTTTTGGGGTGTCCAAATACTAATAATTCTTGCAAGTTTCAGTATTTTTCTAAAACAGTGATAGAAATGGAAGTGTGGGCTATGCTATCTTATAATCTGTAATGGACCTGTACATGAGTGTGGGTGACTGCTACCTGGAAAAAGGTCATAATAGGAAAACAATGCTCTGAGTGTTATTATTTTTTGTTTCAGAAAATATACCTACAATATTTTTTCATATATAGGTTTTTGGTATTCTGAATTTAGCTGACATTCATATTCTTTCTAAACCGAGTGTAGTGAATTACCCTGTACTCACCCAAACAGAGTAAGAGGGATGGGCAGCAAAGGGATTTAGATTTTAAATGTTTGGTTTACTTACAGAAAATTAATTTATGAGATTATATGCATTTTTTCACTAATTTCAGTTTCTTTTTTTTTTTTTTTTTCCCCAGGTAATGGGTCTTCAGAGGCAAAGTCTCTAAGACTAACAGAAAAGTGAGTATGCCGGTGATTGCTGTTATTCATAAGGATATATAGCTGATGTGGTGCTACCTCTGATTAGAGTTGATAAATCCCTTATCTTGTTGATTTTTGACAACTCGGATAATTGTCATTTTTATATAGCCTCATAAATCTATCTCCAGGTACCTACTTTCAGAAAAGAAAAATAGCTAATGTTAATCTCTCCTGAAAATATCCTGCTATTTCTTCTTCCTGTAGATTATTCTTACTTGCTAGAACCCATTGTGAAAGGAAACATTGAGAAATGTAATTCTAGCAGTTCGTAACGATTTTCAGCCATGTGTGTTTTACACTTTTTTGCCTATATGATAATCAGAAAGGTTTCAGCTCCTTGAATTTGTGCTAACACAGCATGACTAGAATCATTTAAAGTATTGGTTTATTTTCACCTGTTATTAATTTATTGATTTTGATTTCGGAAGTCACTATTTTTTTGAAAGAGGAATCTCCATGATCTGCTGACTCACAGTTTAAAACAAAAAATCTTCATGTGAAGAATGCATTTAATTCATGTTTTCAGAACAGAGTTTTGTGTTAACTGATTACTAACTGATAACTGATTGTGTTGTGCCTTATCCTGTTTCCAAAAGGCCAAGATGATAAAAGTTTTACATAAGAAAGCATGAATTCTTCAATCTAATAAAGATGAGTTAAATTCATTTAAAAAAAAAAAAAGTTTCTTTAAAAAACAGTGGTAACAAAATTGCTGTAAGGATTTTGTGTATTTCTACAATTGATAATAGAGTGTGTACAAATGTCACTAGAACTGTTTACAGTATCTGTAGATCTTGGATTTATTCTGATTATACTGCATTAATATCCAGTTCTTACACATAGTGTCAATTATTTTTTTTAAAAGCGAGTAACAGAACTCTGTATAAACTGAAGTATGAGTTTGCCGCAGATCTCAGCTTTATTTAAACCCATTTTCAGGCTGTGTAAACTATCAGTGCTCCAGCTTATATTTTGTGATGGAGAATGCAGATGTTGTTTTCATGACTACAAATTCTGACTATTTTAAACTACATCTGTCATCACTTAGAGGCAGTTCACACTGGTGGTTGTTGGTACTGAAGAAGTTTTGAACAACACTGTTATCAGAAATTTTATTTCTAGTGCTTTTGCCTTAAATTAATTACTTACTCATTAATTAGTTTATATAACTAGACAGATTTATAAGGACCTCATTTAAAAACAAATAGCGTACAGAGCTTATGCGTAATATATTACCTTGGGAGAAGCCCAAGAACCTTTGTTTCTATGCTTAGTATCCTCTCATCTATTCATGACAAGTCTGGTTTTGACTCATTGGTTTTTTATTGTCATCAGTGGCATATCGGAGAGATGAAATGTGGTCTGAAGGACGATATGACTATGAAAGACTTCCAAGAGAACGCCTTCCTCCAAGGTTTCATCCTGATGTATGTCTGTACTTCGTTTCTTTAGCGTTATACCACTCTACTGCACCTTCATACTGTGACCTGTTCCAGAAGAGCAGGATTTTTGTCAGTTCTGAAGTTCCTGTTAAACCTTTACATCATGGTTGTCCAACCTTTTGGCTCACCTGGTCCACGCTTAGTGAAAAAGAAATTCCCTTGGGCTGTATATAAAAAAATAATGTGATAGTTAATGTTTAAGGTTTTTATAATTAAAATAATTTTTATTTTATATTTTATATTTATATACAAAATAGATAATTCTGAGGAAGGCAACAAAAACATAAAACTGGTGCGACGTTGGACTTTGTTTTTGTGAAACTAATGCATCAGTTTTTGGTTTGATGGCAGTGGTTGCAATTCTTAATGAACTCTCAAGGTGTTCATAAGAGATGATTGTTCTAATTTTACTCTTCCAGTTGTTCATCCTTGAAAATAGTTGCTCACAAATGTACGTGCTGCCAAAAAGTGATGACATGAATAAGGTGTGATTGTGAAGTGAGGGACACTTTTCTCTGATATATCTTAAGAAAGTCTGGTAAAGAGGAGTGATCAAGTGTTTCTTTGAGTTCTGCATCTGATTACAACTTTATACTTTCCATTAGAAAATTTACAGGAGGTGTACTTATGATGAAAATGAAGTCCCAAATATTAAAAAAATACGTTTCAAAAATCTTGAAATCCATTCGCAATTTCCTTGATCAAAATGCAGAGCACAGCTGCATATTTTCCACTGTTCACAGGACTGTGTTTAGCCATTGTATCAAAATGCGTAAAATTATTTGCCATAACTTGAGCTTGCTATAATTTGTTGCATTTTGAATGCTGTTATGATTTGAAATGCAGTGCAGATAGTTGATTTTGATCTCAAAAGATGTGTGTTTAATTCATTTAAATGAGCAGTCAATTCCACCCAGAATGTTTTTCTGTAGCCATTTTGCATCTTCATATTCTGACACCAGTTTTCCTTCTAACTCCACAAATGACTTAATCTTATTTTACAAATTGTAAAAACTCTAGCATTTTAGCCCAACTTAACCACCTTATTTCAGAAGGTAAGGAAAAAAAACAACAATGCCCCCATAATTGACATCCATACTTTTAAGGAAGTCCTGGAACTGGAGATGAGTCAATGCCTTGGGCTTTATGAAATTCACTGCTTTGATGACATTATAACATGTCATTGTTTCTTTATAATGGGTTTCAGTTTGAGTGTGTGTGTGTGTGTGTGTGTGATGGGTGCAAGCAATGCACTGTGCCCTCCCTGGTATTCTGCTGTTGCCTGTGTGTTTTGCAACTGACTAATGAAACACAGTACTGTGTGATTTTTAGCAATATGAAAAGTTAATGATCCTGTAGGGCTGCATTACTGTCTGTCCAGGGTGGCATGCACGGGTTGGACACTCCTGCTTTTACATCTTCTTCTTTGTCTTAGTTTCAGTGGGGCAGTATTGTTTTCTTCAGTGTCAGGTATGATGCTATGCTTTAGTTCTAGAAGAAAAACAAAGTTGATAATGCTCCAATCTATACAGGTGCCGTCAAGGCCACAGTGAAACCAATTCTAGTATTAAATGTGGAGATTGTGGCCCTGCCTGTGGTGGGGAGGGGTTGGAGATTCATGATCCTTGAAGTCCCTTCCAACCCAGGCCATTCTGTGATTCTGTGTGAAGGGCCCAAGGAGCTGGGAGGAACAGAATGAGGACAGCTGACTGGCTGAAGGGATTTTTCAGTAATTAAACGTGTTCTTTTTAAAATAATTTGTGGAGAATCAAAGGTCCCACTGTATTGTCTTTTCCCCAGGAATTTTCTCTCATGTTCATACATCTCAAACCATGTCAGAGGTGGTAAAATGACTACTTTCAGTATTGTTCTTGTCACCTATGTAGTTTTCTATTATGATACTTACATACTAACATACTTCTGGGTTCTCTCTCATGTTTTCAGCTTCTTTTCTAGAAGCATACTACTGTAGCATAACTACTTATGTAGTCTTTTTGGTCCAATAATGCACTAGGGGTTGGCTACTCTGTGATGGTTTTAATGCTTTTTACAGACAACACAACAACATATGTACTTTTTCAGCAAGCTGGAAATCAGGTTGTGTTTGCTTATGGTGGTTAATCAGTTTCTTCTCCAGTATATGTATCAGCAGTGAAATACAAGAAAAGCCAGAATGTGTCTTCACACTTTGTTTTGTCTGTATACTTGCTTTTTTTTTTTTTAATTAATTGATATTTGGCTTTTGTAATGAATAGCTAATTGCTAACTGTTGTGGCAGCGACATTCCTGAATTTTTCTAGTCTTTTGAGCTCTACAGGGACCAAATTATGACGTATATATTATGGAATTTTACTTTAAAAGTTTAAAAAAATAAGATGCATTCTTTTGCTTACATGGCTTATGTGGCGAGGTTTTTGTAGTGGGGCGCTTGAAGAGTTGGCCTTTATGAGAAGCTGCCCCATAGCATGTTAGGCAAAGCAAGATCTGAATCATTTTCTTAGTGGAAGATAGATAAAAAGCTCCTTCTTGTACAGATCTGCTGGTTCAAGAGAACTAGCAGGCAGTTTCTGTCCATGCAAGGCTATGCCATTTTATCTGCGTTCACATGCAGAGATCTGACCTAATTCTTGCTAGGCAAGTAAAGTGGAATTACATTATTATTTCTCAACCATATGAAAACTCTTAGCATTTGCTCATGGGTTAGGTATTGGATCTGGGACATGCCACTGATAAGGAAAGAAGTCTCACTTGCTTGGGAGAGGAAGAGACTGTCCTAATCCATACGTGGATGTTACTTATACAAGTTTGGATTGCTGTAGGAACACATGCTTTCAGAGGCTGGTTAACAGCAAAAAGTTAGGAGCACATCACAAAATCTAGAAACAATGGGTATGTCTTGAGCTCTTAGGTAACTGTCCTGCTGTGATGGGGACTACTGTAGGAGATAAAAGCACAGAACAGTTCTATCTTAGCTTCAGAGCATATCTCCTCTGAAAAAATGTATGTGAAGTTTGCCAATGAGGTAATGGTAGATCAAGCATTGTGGCTGCATGGTAATGTGTGTATAGTGTGTAATAATTTGCATCAGTATGGTAGTAAGCTGGTTTTGGGTTGCCCTCTAGTGAATCTGCTGCTTCTCTCTGAATCTCTCTGAAATCAGAACAATATTGTTTTCTTTTTTTTTTTTTTTTTTTTTTTTTTCATGATCATGTTTTGTAATTTGTGAACTGAATGTATTTTTCTGCCAAAACTATTGGTGCATTCATTATCTTGTGACTTAACACTGTTAGGAAAAAAAAGCAGTTTGGGTCTCTTTCCCCTCCCTCTCAGTTGCACCCGTACATTAAGTCTGCATTTATAACTTGTTTCTAAGCCCATGGAAAAGATGACTTGCTAAAGGAAAAAGATTCAAAAGACAAAGTCTTCAATTCATGTTTCCATTTGCTTTTTATCTGCAGTGGCTTTACATAATACTCAGTTCTAGAGAATTGAATTTGAATCTTTTGTAATTGTGCAATTTCACCTTAATAAGCAAAAAATCTATTTAATTGGTAAATGGTGTATGATACTGTACTTGAAAATGTAATGCATTGATTTCTAGCAAAGAGCCATCCAAAACCTGTTTGAGAATAAATTTGAGTGATAAAAACTGTCTGTCACTTGAATCATTGGGTCTCACACTGTGTTGAGAGGATGCTTATCTAATGAAATCATGAAACAAGGACAGTCTTCACTATCATTTCTATGGTGTAGAAAATGTTATTGATGTTAAGGAAATTAATTGTTTTCAGATAGGCTCTGTTTTAAAGGCATGACAGATGTGACTAATTTAGAAGTTGGAGAAATATGTACAGTAAATGCTTAGAAAATTTAGTTGACTACTTTAAAATTTCAGGGTAAACTGTGTTGAGAACTTTCCCTTTGTGGTTAAGCTTGCAGTACTTAAGGATTGCATCTGAATGGTGTCCAAATGACAACTTATTCCACCGTCCATTTGGCATGATCTGATGATCTGTGTTCTGGGCTGCATTAAAGAACGGGTGGCCAGCAGGGACAGGGAGGTGATTGTCCCCCTCTACTCAGCTCTTGTGAGGCTCCATCTGCAGTGCTGCGTCCAGGCCTGGAGCTGTTGGAGCGGGTCCAGAGGAGGGCACTGAGATGATCAGAGGGCTGGAGCACCTCTGCTATGAGAGAAGGTTGAGGGATCTGGGCTTGTTTAGCTTGGAGAAGAGAAGATTCTGGGGAGACCTCATTATGGCCTTCCAGTACTTGAAGGGAGAGTATAAACAGGAGGGGGAATGGCTGTTTACAAGGGTGGATAGTGACAAGGGGGAATGGTTTTAAACTGAGACAGTAGAGATTTAGCTTAGATATTATGAGGAAGTTTTTCACAGAGGGTGGTGACACACTGGGAACAGGTTGCCCAAGGAGGTTGTGGATGCCCCATCCCTGGAGGCATTCAAGGCCAGGCTGGATGTGGCTCTGGGCAGCCTGGTCTGGTGGTTGGCGACCTGCACATAGCAGGGGGGTTGAAACTAGATGATCGTTGTGGTCCTTTTCAACCCAGGCCATTCTATGATTCTATGTTTTCTATCTTTCAGTGATCCTTGATGTTCTTCTGTGCTTATTTTAGCTTTGAAATTATTACAGTCCACTATGTAGAAATAATGTTTTCACTTGTATATTCACTATACATTTCCAGATGCTTAGAGAAGTATGCTTTTATTTGTTTTGTGGTTTAGGATGAGTACCATAGAATTGTAAACATCATGCCCAAGAAACCGCCACTTCTTGATAGACCTGGAGAAGGGAGTTACAGTCGCTATGATGATTACAGCCACGCTGAGTACAGAGACTATGAGGAGGGTCGTGGTTTTGCCCATGAGCGAAGAAGTGGCCCACCACATCGAGGTGTACATAAGGTGATTTTTCTCATGATTATGGTGTTTGTCACTGAATTAATGCTTGAACGCTG